>NC_140570.1:41430470-41767970 GCF_057381845.1 Rhamphochromis longiceps | reverse complement strand
GCTGCCTCAGGTCAAACGGCGCGGCGGCCACTCGGAGCTGAACACAGCGTGGTCGTCCACCCGTGGTTTCCTCACTGTTTTAACGACTCCATCGTGTTTCCTGCAACACCACCCCCAGGCTAACTACAGCCGCGAGGTGGCGCTAGCAGGAACCAAAAACTCTGTCTGCCATAAATGACCATCTCCTCCCCTAATGCAGTACTTTTACCTGGAACCAGGTGTTTTTACTTTTTTTTCCTGCAGCATTTCCTCCATGGCTGGGTTTGGTGTGTACTTTAGGGTTTCCCAAACCTGATGCAGCGCCCTCCGGTGGCCACAGTGATTATGCTGTGAACAAAGCTGAGTGATGCAGTCGTGGCTGGGAGGACGCTGAGGTGGATGGACGGGTGGAGCTGCTTGTCTTTGATGAATGAAATGGTCTAAGTCACAGGTGTCAAACTCCAGGCCTCGAGGGCCGGTGTCCTGCAGGTTTTAAATGTGTCCTCGATCCATCACAGCTGATTTAAAAGGACCTCCTCAACATGTCCTGTAGTTCTCCAGATGCCTGGTAATGAACTAATCATCTGATTCAGGTGAGCTGAAACAGGGTGAGATCTAAAACCTGCAGGACACCGGCCCTCGTGGCCTGGAGTTGGACACCCCTGGTCTAAGTGCTTCATTAGGGTTAGGTGAAGAATGCCGACGTGGCCACAGGCATCCATGATTGGCCGTCCTCCGTCCAACTCCACCTCCTCCTGCAGCACTTGGAGCTTCTTTTGTTCCAGAGGAAAGCAGCTGAGGGCCTGAGGGTCATTTCTGGGAGGCAGAGTTTAACATTTCCCGTCCTCAGAGGGTCGGTGTGTCACGTTAAATGAAGGAAATGCTGGATATGATGAGTGTCAGCAGGCCGGGCTGTTAGCCGTGAGGCTCTGAGCGAATGTAGACGAGTAAAGTGCATCTTTAGAGCTCAGTGAAACGAGCTGCTGACGTTCTGTAGAGCACGTCATAGCTGACCTGTCAGTGTGCTTATTTTAGAGGCAGCGATGTTTCTCCTGTTTCTGTCTGATACGGTGATACCTGACATACGTGTGTGTGTTCCACTTTTTCTGCATGCATTAAACAGATTGAGGTTGTGAGCTGTTAGTCGCTGTGCTTGTGTTTGATTAAAGAAGCCTGTTCTCCATGTTTCACACTCCGCGCGGCTCCATGTTTTTACATTTGGGTTTCTCACTTCTACTTCCTGTCACACAGAGGTACTTTTGTTATACGGTGACAATAAAGAGATCAGATCGAGTCCAGTGAGCATCCATCCATAATATTCTTGATATTTATAATTAAGTGATTTGTGTACATTAGTGCTATTTTTAATTCTTAAATTTGAAAAATCTGTAACATGTATTGTTTAGTTTAGCCTGTTACTGTCTTAGAGCAACTATAACCTACATCATTTCCTTAAGGATTAATAAAGTGTCATGATTAATGAGTACATCCACAAACTGAGGCTTCCTGCTGTTTTGTGTGTCTCTGCAGATGGACTGAGTATCTGTGGAGCCATTGTGTCTGTGGATACTAACTGTCAGTCACTTAACACTGAGGCTGTGGACCCAGAGGGCCCGGACTCTAAGGGCAGCTCGTCCTGGGCCCGGGGGCGTGTTCAGAGCCCAAATGTAATCCTTTGCCTGGGTCCACAGAGAGCGGCTAACAGCAGCATGTAAATCCACTTTTAATTCATGGCTTCAAAGGAACACGACAGTGTTTGGAAGAATTTATTATCCGAGATGAGTTTGTGACAGAATGACTCAAATTCAGCGTGAATTTGAATTTCATTTGGAGAAATAATAAATGTCTCTACAGGAGATGAGCTGATAGGGTTAAGAGTGTAGAGAAGTTTTGATTTGGGGGTTATGAACGGAGCCTCAAACTAAGATTTTTGAGCTCTTTTGTCAGACACAGAAATTACGAGGTATTGACTTTCTCTACCGTGATATTCTCAAAGTGCCCACAAAGCTGTCAAAGTTCCACCAACAAGCTCTCCTCTACTATACAAGCATGAGTTCACAACACATAATACACTCAAGTGAAACTAAGGACACATTGGTGCTAACAGAAAATCAAAAAGGGAGCAAAAAGCACCATGGTCCGTGACTCACTTCATGGACAAAACAGGTATGAAGATCCAGAGGTGGGACCAAGTCATTGTTTTGCAAGTCTCAAGTAAGTCTCAAGTCTTTATCCTCAAGTCTCAAGTCAAGTCTCAAGTAATGTCAGGCAAGTCAGAGTCGAGTCTCAAGTCACTGGTGTAAAAGTCCGAGTCAAGTCACAAGTCTGAAACTTTGAATTTCAAGTCCTTTCGAGTCTTTAAAAAAAAAAAAAACGAAAAAATAATGTTGCAGTTATGCTAAATGTAAATGTTAGACCATGTAATTTTAAAATCTGTGTTTTTCTCAACACATGACAAAATAGTGAACTTAGAAAATATACACAAATTGTGAAATTGCACCTCTTTAAAATGCAGCTCAATTAAACTTAGCTCCAAGAATAATTTTCACCGACAGTTCTGAGATAAGCTGCATGTTATTCTTGGATGCGGTTGTAGGACCGGCTTTAAAATCGCATGACAAAAATATCATACATATTAAAAAAAACTGTATCACCAACGTAGCCTGGACAACATTTGCTAGTTAGATGAAGTCAGCTATCTCATTGTAGCATATTTATATGCATATTTATAATCATACGCTTCTTGGAGTGAGTGCATACACTCATGAAGTTTAGTAACTTCAGGTCACTGCAACAAGTCCAGGTACAGTTTACCGACGGATGGGTGCAGGACCTTGAAATGCACCGTGTAGAACGAAAGACCATCGTACGTATCATAAGTTTACCAGTCTCACAAATTGTCGTCATAAATACACATTCATTAACCGTTTATTAATAGGACCTTTGAGCTCAACGGTAATTAATTAGTAGTGGAAATAATTTCTGGTACCCATCACAGAAATGTAGCAGTGACAATAATACTGTATGCTGTAATCGTACTGGGCAATTAGTGATACAAAAAACCTGTTTTATCCTGTGAATAAAAGTATATGTTTTTGTTAATGTACCATAATAACAGAAGCGAAACGCAATATTGTGTCAGGACAATTCACTATTTATGCACAATAAACAAAGGAGCATAGCGCGACCATTTCTGTTCAGCGCCAGACTTGCTTGTAACCTATATCACCAATTATGTTATGAAAATGACGTATTAACTACTAAAAAACACTGACCTTCGTGTAAATGCTTGGAGCAGACTAACCTGTGAGCTGGAGGGTTCTGGGACGTTATAATTGATCTTTGAATGGCTGCAATCCAGTCGGCTCTTTGTTACTTCGGAAACATGGCTCGAACAATTTCTCTTCAACGACGTAATCCGATAACAACCGATCTCTTTACCCGTCGGCTTCCCGTGGCTGTCATGCGACCGGCTATTGCAGTTAATAATACAACAGCTTCTTGACATTTTTGTGTTTCTTTTTATCGCTGTATAACTGATTTTAATTGAAAGCCTGCGTGCGCTAGTACCGCTTGCCACGAGTTCCCAGAATCCTTTGCGGTTCTACCCGTGAATGACGTCACATTTTCAATCTCTATATAATATGCGTGTTAAATTTTATATTTGGGGTAAAATATCAAGTCTTTTCAAGTAAACCGGTTCAAGTCCAATTCAAGTCCCAAGTCATTGGTGTAAAAGTCCAAGTCAAGCCACAAGTCTTAGAACATTTTTTCAAGTCAAGTCTAAAGTCATAAAATTAATGACTCGAGTCTGACTCGAGTCCAAGTCATGTGACTCAAGTCCACACCTCTGGGAAGATCGTCCCGGTACCCTTTAAAACAATGGTTCAACAGACTGGGAGATATTCCAACCTTGGTGTAGAAGTGAGACCGATAACTGTTGAAGGTATCCAGCGAGAGAGGGAAGACAAGAATCGATTAATAAGAAACCTTTTGTCAACAAAATGCTAGCCTGGCAAACTGAAAAGGAAATGTGTTGTTTTCAGTGAGGATGAGGAGGCCAAAAAATACGACAATGAATTTAAACTTGTGAACGAGTTTTCTCAGTTTTCACACTTTAGGCTGAACTGGAAGACTTTTCTGTGGATTCTGTGAAGACAACACTGAGACTGTGGAAAATGTTTTATTACAGCCCAACTTAGTTTGTGAGTTTGGACCGATTCTCAAAGTTGGCTTTGTTCTAAAACATTTCTTTGCTCTGTATATGATGTGGACTAACACTGGAGTATTAATGAAAGACAAAAATCTGGACTGAATAATGTGATTATTTTAGCAACATATTACAGTCCGAGCCCACTTCTGTGCGTGGAAGAATCATCTCAAAGTATTTTCCAGATCTGGACACAAAAGCCCTGAAATGTATTTCCTTACTGGACTTAGAGATGCTCTTGGACTCAAACCCCTGTTTTATTTTATTATTATTTAGTTTTCCTCTTGTTTCATATCATTTATATGTTTTTTTTTCTCTATTCCTTTGCTACTGACTCAACAGCACCGTATGGCTGTTTTCTGTGTTTGAGTCAAAGGGTTGAACTTTGTTTGGTTTGGAAATTCAGCCTAAAAAATAAAATAAAAAACGACTCCGTTCAACCTAAGAGTACACCTGAGTCTCTGCCGTGTGGGAGCGAGCTTCACTAAATCTGCGAGGGCAAAGGTGTAACCCTCACCCCACACCTGCCATGAGAGCTTGTGTTCAGGTCAACTAGATTTGAGTTTTGATTGCTGTGTTTAAGTAAGATGATTTCATTGTTATCTGAAGATAACATTGATACGTGTATGCTTTTGCACGAGCTGGAGAAGGAGAACTTATTTTTGTCTTTAACGCGTGCATGATGAAACACCGGCACCATTGAGAGTGGACTATGTAAAGAAATCTAAATAGTTACCTAAAATCTAGTTAACCTGGTCACCGGTGACTTTCACGAGGCGTCGGGCTGCTTCACAGAGCAACCTTTTCAGGTAAGAGGCGGGAATGCTATGGGTCACACAGGCCTGTCGGAGCTCAGTGGACCATCAAACCCTCTCCGCTGAGTTCAGGCTGTTTTCACGCCAGCGGAGAACTCGTGTTGTTGTAATGTCACCGAGTGACCACCAGGGGTCGGCTCCGCTGTGCTGTCCGGTCTCTGCCGCTGGGGGGCGCTGCTCCCCCTAGCGGTAGACACCGGGGGTCTGATGGCAGGATGGCGGAGGCAGGGGGACCGGATTCCGCCGCGGCGCGGTGCCCTGACGAGTCATCAGATAGTGAGCCGGAACAGGAGCCCGGAACTCCGCAGAAACTCATCCGAAAAGTGTCGACGTCCGGCCAGATCCGCAGCAAGGTACGTGTGCTAACATCCGGGGCTCCTTGCGCATAGCCGGCGGTCAGCGGCGGCGCTCATTCAGCAGCGCAGGGCCACACGCAGCCTGAGGGCACGGCGCTGTCCACCGGCTCACCGGCCCGCAGAACTCCATGTAAAATACGGACTCTTTAAAAGCCGGTCCCTCTTTCTAGCGGTAAGCAGCCGGTTTATTGTTAGAGTGAAACATGTTCGGACCAGACATCGACCGTCGGATACTCCGGCGCGCAGTGAACATGATGTGTGATGTTTCAGCGCTGCTCTGACGTCTGTTTCCCGGACAGCCGTCCTCCACTGGCCGCTGCGGGCGGCGCTATCTTTGCCTTTAAAACACAAGTGTGAGATGTGGGCTGCATGCTGGTGACGCCGAACTGAAGACCGGACGCGTTTGCGCCTTAAACCGGTCTACTGTCTTTGGCCCGTGCTCCCGTAGTCCAAAGATTGGTGTCACTTTAAATCTGACCGATTTTAAACGGAGTTCTGAGCCCAGGCTTCAGCGTCCCTGGAAAAACTGTGCTTTCTGGGGTAAGGGCCACAGCTCTTAGACCATTTCTAAACCACATAACAGGAAACGCCGAGTTTCAGTAGATGACCGGGTGTAAACACGGATCTGACTGGTGCGGTTTTTTCACCATCTGTGGAGCTTCCGTTAAACCTAATTCGGGCAGAAACGGCATAAAGTCAGCGGAGACGCCGGTAAAACGCACGGAAACAACAGAGAAACGTCGCAAGTTTAAACCGGTAACACATACCGGTTACTAGCTCACACCTGATAACGGAAAGATTTGGGCCCGCTGTGAGACATCGGTGTTTCCTATCGCTGGTGGCCTAAATGCGCGTGCTGCTGCGGGGTGGACAGAGGCGGCTGAGGCGGCGCTACGTTAGCTTTAGCACTGTGACACATAACGGTCCCATCACGGTCGACACGTAACGGCCGGTTTTCCGGTAAAAGCAGCGGGATTTTAACTGCGATAGAGAACAGCGGGAACTCAAACTGGCACCGCTGATCAATACGTGACAGATTATACTTTTATTGATTACTGATCGTTTTTCATATTGCTGCCTTCACGGGCAGGCTAAAGACTCGGAAATGTGGACATCGTGTTGTCAGACGATGTTAAAGCAGCTCCATTAGGAAACAATTTAAAAAACAAACCCGGAGTCCTGAAAGCTCACTGTGAGGCGCTTCCTTCGACCTACAGAGCTGACCAAAGACAGGCTCTGGTTTTCAGGGCGGTAGGCATCATTGATGAGCAGGACACAGGTGAGTGAGGTGTGGTTCCTGCTGCAGGGGGGCCTCCGGTGACTTAATCCCACTCACAGAGAGCGGTGTTATTGGGCACCAGATCAAATGTGCCAGGTGTTCCAGTGTGAACATGGCGTCGTCATGGCGAAAGGGTTAACGGGTCAACGCTGTGACCTGCAGATCTTCACCGAGTCCTCACTTCATAGAGCCGCACGGCAAGAAGGTCCTGAGTTCAATTCCACCATCAGGCCGGGTCTTTCTGTGTGGAGTTTGCATGTTCTCCCCGTGTTTGCGTGGGTTCCCTCCGGGTACTCCAGCTTCCTCCCACCATCCAAAGACATGCAGCTTGTGGGGACAGGTTAATTGATTAATCCAAATTGCCCATTGGGAGTGAATGTGAGTGCGAATGGTTGTCTGTCTCTGCATGTTAGCCCTGACTGGCGACCTGTCCAGGGTGTACCCCGCCTCTCACCCTATGACAGCTGGGATAGGCTCCAGCGCCCCCCACGACCCTGGAAAGGATAAGTGGAAGCGGATGGATGGATGTTTCTCTGTAATAACAAACTCAGTGTAAACTATCTGTGTATAAACCAAAGCTGACACTATGAGACTTCATCAGAGGTGTGAGCATCACTGCAGGTGTCTTTGGTCGTGTCCAAATTCATGGACTGCATCCTCCTGAGGTGGTCGGGTAGGCCGGAAGTAAACGGCTGTTAAATTGGACGGTCTCGCCTTCTAGTTAGCGTCAGCGCTGTCTCGGTGGAGTTTAATGAACTCGGCCGTCTGCTCCTTGCTATCTAAAATATAACAGGACACCGGCGTAAACTCTCGACTGTCTCATACTTCTGTTTAATCAGTTTTCTGTTTGACGTTTAGTCAGCTGTGTGAAAACCAAGGAGGAACCAACCCGGGGGATTAATAAAGTTTTATCTAATCTAATAACTTTAATCTCAGCCAAACCGATTTACTCACGAACAAATAAAACACTGAAAAAAGCCCAACAATAACATTTTTAGGTTGTCTAAGTGACTTATATATCACGTTTAACCCGAGCAGCGAAAGTGATCTGAAAGTGATGTGCCGGGAGTTGTGCCGTTCTCGGCGGCTCCAGTGACCCGCGAGCTCCCGGCTCGCTGTCGAGCTGGTGGGTAACAGACGTCTCCGAAAACGTCGAAGCACTTTTGCAAATGTGCGATATCTTGATAAACCGAGCAGATATTTGATGTTTACACAGCTACTTTCTCGCCTGAAAATATGTTAAAAGTTTATTTTGTGACCCAGAAAGATTAGTAAGAGTAATTTTAAAACTTAGTAGCGGCCGCCGTTGTTGGAAACTGGAGTTTGGCTGGGCCGCGCTATGAATTCTGGGATATGGTGGGCCACGAAGGACACACCCGACCCATCCTTCAAATTCGGGGAAAATGAGGACGCATTTGTCGGCTGCATTCGGAGGAGTCTACGAATTTGGACAGTTTTCGGCGCGTCGCTGTGACGTAATCGGTCTACAAATGCGGCCTCAGGAGGATGCAGCCCATGAATTTGGACACGACACAAATCTCTTCAAACACTGAAAATGAGAGAAAATTAGAATAATGTCAATAATAATTCTGACAGACATAAAAGACGGAGTTTTTTAACTTTTCAAAATAAAAGCACGGGAACGAGGAGATAAATCACAGGTTTAATGCCTGCTCATGCAGTGAAGTCTGGAATTTCCCGCGGCAGCAAATGGAAGAACAGGAAGAACATGGGTTATATTTAGAGTATGGGACAAACATTGAGATTGAGTCATGTGGGACTCTGACAGGAAGCTGCACTCCACTGTTTCCTGCTGTCCCACGCCTCAGCCGCCAGAAACATTCAAACACTTCCAACTTTATTTAAAACTGTGCAGCGGACAGCCTCCATCTTTACACAAGATTTACACACTTTCAGCTTGAGAAAGAAGAAATCTGTGCTCACAGGTGTGTGTGTGTTTCAGACTGTGCTGAAGGAGGGGAACCTGCTGAAACAGACGAGCTCGTTCCAGCGCTGGAAGCGGCGATACTTCAAGCTGAGAGGGAGGACACTGTACTACGCTCAGACCGCCAAGGTGAGCCCCACCCTGCCGCTCAGTTGCTGGGCTGTGTTCTGAGGACGCACGCGTGAGCATAACCTTTTCTGTGTGTCTGCAGTCCATCATCTTTGACGAAGTCGACCTGACGGACGCCAGCGTGGCCGAGTCCAGCACCAAAAACGTCAACAACAGCTTCACCGTGAGTCTTAATAATAATGGATTGGATTTATATAGCGCTTTTCAAGGCACCCAAAGCGCTTTACAATGCCACTATTCATTCACTCTCACATTCATACACTGGTGGAGGCAGCTACAGTTGTAGCCACAGCTGCCCTGGGGCAGACTGACAGAAGCCAGGCTGCCATATCGTACCATCGGCCCCTCTGGCCAAACCTGCAGCAGCACGGCCAGGTTCATCCACCGCTGAAAATAGTCCCCACACAGGCCGCTGTTCCTGCTCTGTGTGGTTACACTACAGGAAGTGACCTCAGGATAGATTCCTGTTTAATTCACATTCTGTCTAATCAGCTGATCAGTGACTGGAAGCAGGCGTGGCTGAGTTACGTCTGTCACTCATTGTGTGTCTGTGTTTGTGTGTGTCTGGTTGTGTGTGTGTCTGTGTGTGCTGCTGGCGTCCATTAAAAACCTGGTTTTCCTTTAGTGTAAACATATTTACTCTAATTTATTTATTTACATATTTATTTTTTTCTATTTTTAACATTTTTCACAGATTAGTTTTTTTTTATAAATTTTGAAATGTTGTGTTGAATAATCTTCAGCTTTTCTTTTGTTTCTAACTGAATCCATTTGTGTGTTTTGTGCTGTTGTCGCTTTGATGCTCGGAGCTGTTTGTGCTCATCAGAGTTTCTGTTTTAGTCACACAACGGACTCACACAGGAAGAGAGCGTCTTATTTTGGCGAGTGAAGTCATTTCCTGTAATTGAGGCCTTTGAAGTTTGTTTAAAGAGTCTGTGTGTGTGTGTGTGTGTGTGTGTGTGGTCGGTATAATAACAGTCTGTGTGCTAAAAATACACAGTCACATGAACACAGCTGACACACACACTCCTCCTTCTTGCTGGTTGGATTGGGTAGAAAAGGAAGGGGGCGGGGCCGGTGCAGGGAGAAATGGTCAGAGCGAGGCAGAGACGACAGCAGACCAGAACCAGGATCGGGACTCTGAGCCGGACTTTCGTCAGGACGTGGTAAGTCAGCTATTGGTCAAAAGGTCATGATGTCACCGACAGCTGACCGGCTTCACGCTTCCTGACTCACCGCTGCGTCAGATCCTTCACGCTGTTATTGGTGACGTCTCTCCTCCGGGCCTTCACACGTGTTTTGCTCTGAGCCTCGGTGACGCTGACCCAAGTGGGCCGGGCGGTCTCCATCAGCGCTCGCCGTTAGTCAGACGGTGGAAGCAGAGTGATGGCGATTAATCGAGCTTTCGTTTTGTCGACAGAGCTCATTAGTTCTCGTTTTAAACGCTTCCTTCGCCCATGTGTTCCGATCACACAAAGGAGGATTATTGTGAACTGTGGCTCATGCACAGCTGCTTTGGTGGCTTAAGTGAACTGTTGAGGTGTCCGCCGCGTTTTAAACTGAGCTCTGGGAAAAGACCCCGTGGGTCACATGACACGGGAATGAAGGAACGTGTTTTATTCCCCTGCGTTCATGCCGCTGTGTGTGGATCTGTGGACTTCCCGAGGCTTAGCATGAGTCGGCTGCAGCAGCGAGGACAGGAGCAGGAAGCTGGAAACAGGCAGAGGAGGAGACGTCAGGTGACTTTGTACAGCTCAGTGATTGGGTGATGACGATGTGGAGAGAAAGCAGAGGTTCAGGGACGGTGGGGGAGGGGCAAGAAACACTGCTATCTCTGTTTGTGCTCACAGAGGTCCATTGTGTGCGATGGCGTGATGTCACTTCCTGTTTGTGATGCCCGTTTGCCGACAGCGGCTGTACAGACTGAGGCTGAGCAGCTCCACGCCATCAACTGTTGTGATTGGTCGGTGAGCCGACGTGGAGCGCCCTCTGCAGGAACGACTTAGCACACAATTACAATAAAATACAAAATAATGCTGCGCTGCTCATCTGTAATCTGCAGGCTTCCCAACGCCAGCCAATCACAAGAAAGTTGTCTTACAGGGGGAGGAGCCCAGAATACTTGTAAAAGTTCTAGATGTTCAAAGCCGCAGCCCAACCCGGGCTGTGTTTCTGTCTGTGTGGACTCATCCCACAGTGTCAAAGTCCAGTCGGCAGCTGGGGGACCCGCGCTCCGTGCTCGCTCTTCCTGTTCGTCGGGTTAACGTGACCACTGACGGCTGATTCCTTCTATCCGTAAGGCACCGCGCTGCGAGCTCTCCTGACCAGTGTTGGTCAAGTTACTTGAAAAAAGTAATCAGTAACTAATTACTGATTACATCCCCAAAAAGTAATCCTGTTACTTTACTGATGACTTATTTTCAAAAGTAATTAATTACTTAGTTACTTAGTTACTTTTTAAAAACATGATTTACAACCTGAAGAGGTGATAAAGCGATAGATCTTTCAGCCCAATTCTACTTTTTCTACATAATCCATCATACAAAATGTAATCAAATGGAAAAGTCTCTTTTTAAAACTTGTTTTATTAGTTTTAATCTTTTAACTTTATGCATCAAGCAAAAATTTAATTATCTGCAACATTCTCTGACTGGAAGAAATTAGTTTAACATTTAAACCTATTTTCTGCACATTCCAGCTCATAAAATAAAATATTTTTTGTGTTTACACTCAGTCTTTAAAATAGATGCAAGTAAAACACAGCAGAAAATAAATAACATCAAAGACTCAGCGGTGCTGTTGCTCTATTTTCACCTGTAAAGCAGGAGTGGGGTAGGCGGAGGTTTACCCTGGTGCAGGTGTGCCGCGGTCAGTGGAAGAATCCGCGAGTTTCTCTGTGAGTTTCCCATTACGTCGTAGCTACTCGGTGCTTGTTTGGAAGTTTAGGGTTTTTTCGCTGTAAAAAGAAGTTTTCTTCCCACGCACAGCGGACACTAATGTTTTTGTCACTTTTTATGGAATCAAACTCAAAGTAAGGTCAGTACTTCCACGCTTTAAACGCTGCACGCTCATACTCTCTCTGCACTCGATATATGATTCACTGTTGATCTGCACACAGCTGTTGTCACGAACGTCGCACTCGCTTACGTCACTGTCGTGAGACATTCTCGCAAAAAACTCACGGTTTTAGTAACGCGGCGTGCTCACGGGAAAGTAACGGTAATCTAATTACCGTTTTTGCAATAGTAATCCCTTACTTTACTCGTTACTTGAAAAAAGTAATCGGATTACAGTAACACGTTACAAGTAACGCGTTACTGCCCATCTCTGCTCCTGACAGGTGTCAGCAGCCCGAGCAAGGAAGTCTGCTCCCAGATATCCCGGCGTCCTGTGATGCTCTCCGTGTGACGGCCGAGCCTGTGCTGCAGGTTCTGTGGTCGCGTCCTGAAACGAGGCTTTGTTGGGACGTGACTAAGCTCTCACACGGAACCCTGATCATTCCCAGAGTGTTCGGACTGAGCCTCGTGTGCTTTTATTCCCAGACATCAGAGTAAAAGTTCAGGAAACTGCAACAGCAGGAGCAAAACTGATCCAGAACAAGTCAGAATGTAGCCACTCATCAGACCCTGCAGCAGTCTGAGCGCGTTTCCCAGCATGCACCACACCTGAGACACAACCTGAGGAGGAGCAGAGTGACAGAGGCACCAACTCTAACACACACACAGTTTGCGTGTGTGCGTGCGTGCGTGCGTGCGTGTGTGTGCGTGTGTGCGTGTGTGCGCGTGTGCGTGTGTGCGTGCGTGTGTGCGTGCGTGCGCGTGTGTGTGTGTGTGTGCGCGTGTGCGTGCGTGTGTGTGTGTGCGTGTGTGTGTGTGTGTGTGTGCGCGTGTGCGTGCGTGCGTGCGCGTGTGCGCGCGTGTGTGCGTGCGTGCGTGCGCGTGTGCGCGCGCGTGTGCGTGTGCGCGTGTGTGTGCGTGTGCGCGTGTGTGCGTGCGTGTGTGCGCGTGTGCGCGTGTGTGTGTGTGCGCGTGTGTGTGTGTGCGCGTGTGTGTGCGTGCGTGTGTGTGTGTGTGCGTGTGTGTGTGTGTGTGTGTGTGAGCACTGGATACCTGATAAGGGTTTCTTGGTTGGGTCTGTTTCTGTCATTGAGGAAACAGAAGCTTCATTGTAGAGCAGCTGATCAAGAAGTCACAGAGTTATGAGGGCAGCAGCTCTTCAAGCTTCCAGCTGTGTCCTCATGATTTGACATCTTGTTAATTAAAGTTTGAAGTGTGACATCTGAAACTCCTACATCTGGCTGTGGACTGTGAATGCACCGTGATGTATGCACCTGTGTGTTTCAGGTGATCACGCCCTGTCGGCGCCTCATCCTTTGTGCAGACAACAGGAAGGAAATGGAGGATTGGATGACGGCGCTGCGCAGCATCCAGAACAGACAGAATTATGAGGTCAGTCTCGTCCCTGCCATCCCAGTGTACAGAGACTGGTCTCTGTACAGCCTGCTCACTGTGTGTGTGTGTGTGTGTGTGTCCCAGTCCACCCAGTATAGCATGGACCACTTCAGTGGGATGCACAACTGGTACGCCTGCTCCCACGCCAGACCCACGTACTGCAACGTGTGCAGGGAGGCTCTGTCAGGGGTCACGTCACACGGCCTCTCCTGTGAAGGTACACAAGTACACACACACACACGGTGCAGAGCAAAGAGCTGTTATAGTGACAGTGAGGAGTGCTGTCTGTGAGCAGCAGCGTGTTCCTGATCAACAAACTTGGAGCTGAGTGTGCTCCACCCACCTCCACCTGTGTACACGTGGAGGTGGGTGTGAATCAGCATCCTGTGAATCAGCATGCAGGCGGACTGCATCCTTCAGATACAGCTTTCCTTTATTGGCCTGTAACAAAGCTTTTGAGGCTGAATGCTATCAGCAGACAGCTCCAGCTCAGGGGCTGTGCTCTGCAGTTTGTAGATGAGCCGCAGGATAATTTGACCTGTGTGTCTGTGTGTGTGTTTCAGTGTGTAAATTTAAGGCTCACAAACGGTGTGCAGTCAGAGCCACCAACAACTGTAAATGGACAACGCTAGCTTCTATCGGGAAGGACATCATTGAGGACGAGGACGGGGTGAGACACACAGCACAGATGTCCTGTCAATTCTGAGTCGGGGAACGGCTCACCTCTGACCTTTGACCTCTGTGCTCAGGTGTCGATGCCTCATCAGTGGTTGGAGGGAAACCTGCCGGTGTCGGCCAAGTGCACCGTGTGTGATAAAACGTGCGGCAGTGTGCTGCGGCTGCAGGACTGGAGGTGTCTGTGGTGTAAAGCAATGGTGAGACACGCACGCACGCACGCACGCGCACACACACACACACACACACACACACACACACACACACACACACACACACACACACACACACACACGTCAGATGTGTGAACAGGTGAGCTGTCTCCACAGGTGCACTCCAGCTGTAAGGAGCAGCTGTCCTCCAAGTGTCCCCTTGGTCAGTGCAAAGTGTCCGTCATCCCTCCGACGGCACTCAACAGCATCGACTCAGACGGTGAGTGTGCTCCTGTCAGTCTGAGCCCCACGCTGCCCCCCGCAGGGCAAACACACTCACTGCAGATCTGCTCACACAGCCGTCATCCCCACCATCACCATTATAATCACTAACATTACCACCTCACGCTGACGCGACCCTGCAGGTTTCCTTCTTATTTCCCCTGATGTCAGTAACACACACAGTGAACCCTCTGAACATGATCGCACAGTCAGCGTTCTCCTGAATGATGGGTACGGCCGCTCGGACAGTACCGCCACATCTCCGTCTCTGTACCTGCACGTCTGTGCTGGAGCTTCATTAAAATGGCGGTAAAAACGGACATGTCAGAGAACTAAACACAGCTGTCTTCATCCCACAAGAAAGAACATCTCCAGACTGCAATTAAAGATAATAAACAATAAAGATGAGTGTGCTCGGTAAACAGGCAGGTTCATCCACACCATCAACGTGTCTCCTCACAGAGAAACGTTGAGCTCTGTGCCATAAACTTTGAAGACGTCAGAATGCCGACACTTCCCCCACAAAGATGACCTTTGACACCAATACAAACCAATAAAGTTGTGGTCTGACGACCGTTGAAAAAGCTCACCACCCTCACCGGTCACTACAGCAGACCCACTCACTCTGTGCAGGCTGAAATATGACAGCAAAGGGCCTCAGGGTGGGCTCTCGGGTTAAAGCGGCTGTTACAGAGGTTTTAATGTGTGCAGCATCAGAGCCAGCACCGCCCACGTCGGTCTGCAGGAGGTCGACACAAACCAGTGCCCCACTAACCCACGGCAGACCAACAGCTGGTGTGTGTGTGTGTTGTGTGCGCAGGTTTCTGGAAGGCGTCGTGTCCTCCGTCCTGCACCAGTCCTCTGTTGGTCTTTGTTAACTCTAAAAGTGGAGACAATCAGGGCGTGAAGTTCCTGCGGCGCTTCAAGCAGCTGCTGAACCCGGCGCAGGTGTTTGACCTGATGAATGGAGGGCCTCACCTGGGGTGACACGCACACAGACGCACACAGACAAAAACACAGTAACACACAGTATGTTTGACATGCAAGTTCACACCTCTGTGTGTGTGTGTGTGTGTGGCAGTCTGCGGCTGTTCCAGAAGTTCGATACCTTCAGGATCCTGGTGTGTGGAGGAGATGGCAGCGTTGGCTGGGTGCTGTCTGAGATCGATATGCTCACGCTGCACAAGCAGGTACGAGCTTGCAGGTTAACTCGTGCTCTGCCTCCCGCCGTGCTCGCCGCTGACTGTGTGTATCTGTGTTTCAGTGTCAGCTCGGCGTTCTTCCTCTGGGGACCGGGAATGACCTTGCCCGGGTTCTGGGCTGGGGTTCGGCCTGCGACGATGACACCCAGCTCCCTCAAATTCTGGAGAAACTGGAGAGAGCCAGCACCAAGATGCTTGACAGGTGACCAGTTATCTGATGTCACACGAGGATGGGGACGACCTACGGGTCCGGGCTGTAGCTCAGGTAAACCACGCCTTTCTCTCTTCCTGTTGCAGGTGGAGCATCATGGTCTATGAGACTAAGTTTCCACGGCAACACTCTGCATCCACTGTCACCGAGGACTGCAGCGATGACTCTGAGGTGAGACCTCAGCACTGCTCTGATGAAGAATGGGTGTGGCCAATCTCATTGTCCTCTGCATTGGTCGTGTGTGGGTTTCTGTGATTCTTTCCTCTGGTGGAACAAACCAAAGCCACTCATTTACAAAGAGTATAACAGTATTCAGAGGCTTAGCATGCTTGGATGAGGCTTTATGAGCAAACTGGCTTTTTCTGGTTTGTGCAGGACCAGCTTTGGCAGGTTTTAATATTAGCTAATCAGATCATCGTCAATAAGACAATAACCAGGGCAGCAGTGATGCCAGTGCTGCTCCCTGACTTTAATACTGATCAGTATGTTTCCGTGAATGTGGCTGAGCTTGTGCTGAATGTGAGCAGAGGGGCCGATCTGACACTGACAGAAGCCACCATGATTTTATTTTGAAAGTGTCGTGCTTTCTGAATCAGATTGGGAACAACGAACAGACTCCTCTGACTCGACTGTTTCCATCCTCTAATCCAGGTCCAGCACATTCTCACGTATGAGGACTCAGTGGCTGCTCACCTGTCCAAGATCCTGACCTCTGACAAGCACTCGGTGGTTATCTCCTCGGCCAAGTACGCCCACCCACCTGCGCAGCCATCTGTGTCGTGTCTTAGGTGTAATTGAGTAATGGTGGTGTTTGTGTGGTTCATTGCAGAGTTCTCTGTGAGACGGTGAAGGACTTTGTGGCCCGGGTTGGTAAAGCTTACGAGAAGAACACGGAGAGTTCGGAGGAGTCAGAGGCCATGGCCAAGAAGGTACCACAACTGAAAAGGCACCAGTCTGTGTTTGATGACTCGCGTCTGTGTTTGATGACTCGCGTTTTCTGTCTCAGTGCGGTGTGCTGAAGGAGAAGTTGGACTCATTGCTGAAGACTCTAAATGAGGAGTCTCAGGCGTCCTCTGTGCTCCCTCCAGCTCCTCCCCCAACCATCGCTGAGGAGCAGGAGGAGGTGGAGGGACTTGTGCTGCCTCCTCTTCATCTTCCTCCTCCTCCCCACTTTCTGCCCATTTCCACCTGCTCTTCACGCCCCACCCCTTCCACCTCCTCCTCCTCTGTGGTAGCAGCTGCCATTTTTAAACCTCGAGAACAGCTGATGCTGAGAGCCAACAGTCTGAAGAAGGCCATCCGGCAGATCATTGAGCACACTGAGAAAGGTGAGCCCGTCATGGTCAGGACTCACCTGAACAGGTGTGGTGGTTTCACAGAGGAGCTGTTCAGATACAGCTCAGTAAAGTCAAATCTCCATGAGGCTGTGGATACTCAGCTACAGTCAGTACAGCTGCCCCTTAGCAGGCTGCCACAGGCTGGCCTATCAGAGGAAAGCAGGTGTTTGGGGAGGAGGGCTTTAAAGAGATGAGTGATAACAGGTTTATTTTCGACGATGGATCGGGGGGCTGTATGAGATGCAATTAAAGGGAAAAATTAGATTTTCTGTCCTTCTGAAAAATTTGGGTAAATGCTCATCAGTTCCTCCCACAGATTGAAGCTGGGCTGAGTTACAGAAATGACAAACACACTGATCCAGGATCAGATCTCAATGTCTGCTGCTGCAGAACAGCTCGGCCTCAGGTTTGTTGTTAGACTCTGTCCACAGACAGACCCCAGCTGCGGGACTCAGCTGGGGTCATGCTGGTTCAGATTCAGGAAACCAGGGCAGGAAGCTTGATGAGTTCGGTCACTTTAATTTAATTCAATTCAATTTTATTTATATAGCGCCAAATCACAACATAAGTCTCCGCAAGGCACTTCATAGATACAGAGAAAAACCCAACAATCATATGACCCCCATGAGCAAGCACTTTGGCGACAGTGGGAAGGAAAAACTCCCTTTTAACAGGAAGAAACCTCCGGCAGAACCAGGCTCAGGGAGGGGCGGGGCCATCTGCTGTGATTGGTTGGGGTGAGAGAAGGAAGACAGGATAAAGACATGCTGTGGAAGAGAGACAGAGGTTAATAACAGATATGATTCAATGCAGAGAGGTCTGTTAATACATAGTGAGTGAGAAAGGTGACTGGAAAGGAAAAACTCAATGCATCATGGGAATCCCCCGGCAGCCTACGTCTATTGCAGCATAACTAAGGGAGGATTCAGGGTCACCTGGTCCAGCCCTAACTATATGCTTTAGCAAAAAGGAAAGTTTGAAGCCTAATCTTAAAAGTAGAGATAGTGTCTGTCTCCTGAATCCAAACTGGAAGCTGGTTCCACAGAAGAGGGGCCTGAAAACTGAAGGCTCTGCCTCCCATTCTACTTTTAAATACTCTAGGAACAACAAGTAGGCCTGCAGAGCGAGAGCGAAGTGCTCTAATAGGGTGATATGGTACTACAAGGTCATTAAGATAAGATGGGGCCTGATTATTTAAGACCTTGTATGTGAGGAGCAGGATTTTGAATTCTGGATTTAACAGGAAGCCAAAACAGGAGAAATATGCTCTCTCTTTCTAGTCCCTGTCAGGACTCTTGCTGCAGCATTTTGGATCAGCTGAAGGCTTTTCAGGGAGTTTTTAGGACATCCTGATAATAATGAATTACAGTCGTCCAGCCTGGAAGTAATAAATGCATGAACTAGTTTTTCAGCGTCACTCTGAGACAGGATATTTCTAACTTTAGAGATGTTGCACAAATGGAAGAAAGCAGTCTTACATATTTGTTTAATATGTGCGTTGAAGGACATGTCCTGGTCAAAAATGACTCCAAGGTTCCTCACAGTGTTACTGGAGGCCAAGGTAATGCCATCCAGAGTAAGAATCTGGTTAGATACCATATTTCTAAGATTTTCAGGGCCGAGTACAATAACCTCAGTTTGATCTGAATTAAGAAGCAGAAAGTTAGCGGCCATCCAGGTCTTTATGTCTTTAAGACATTCCTGCAGTTTAACTCATTGGTGTGTGTTACCTGGCTTCATGGACAGATAGAGCTGGGTGTCATCTGCATAGCAGTGTAAATGTATGCTATGTCTTCTAATGATGCTGCCTAAGGGAAGCATGTATAATGTAAACAGAATTGGTCCTAGCACTGAACCCTGTGGAACTCCATAATTAACCTCAGTGTGTGAAGAGGACTCTCCATTTACATGCACAAACTGGAGTCTATTAGATAGATATGATACAAACCACTGCAGCACAGTACCTGTAATACCTACAGCATGTTCTAATCGCTCTAATAGGATATTATGGTCGACAGTATCGAACGCTGCACTGAGGTCTAGCAGGACAAGCACAGAGATGAGTCCACTGTCAGAGGCCATAAGAAGATCATTTGTAACCTTCACTAAAGCTGTTTCTGTGCTGTGCTGAGCTCTGAAACCTGACTGAAACTCTTCAAATAAACCTCTGCAGATGATCTGTTAGCTGTTTGACAACTAATTTACTTTAGAAATCAGTAAATGACCAGCTCTGATATTTTTATCAGTGTAATGTGAGGAGAGCGTGGTGCGAGCGAACTGAGCTGCTTCTGTGTGTTTGCAGCGGTGGACGAGCAGAACGCTCAGACTCAGCAGCAGGTCTTCTCTCTGAGCCGGGCCGAGGAGGAGGGTCTGGTGGAGGAGGACGAAGAGGAGGACACCGAGGAGGACAAGACGTCCCTGCACTCGTCCTACAGCTCCAAGCATCGTGGCGCTCGCAGAGGTCAGAAACATCCAAAGCGTGCTTTCCCCACGGGACGGCCGCCGCACACTCATGCTTTGTTTTCTGTCTTCAGTCAGTAAGACGCCCTGTGAGAAGCTCATCAGCAAAGGCAGCCTACCACTGGGCAGCTCCGCATCACTTCCTGTCCAGACAGGAAGCCGGGACAACATGCCTATGCTCAACACAAAGATCCTGTATCCAGGTAACAGGCCGGCAGGTCTGACTCCTTAAAGTGTGTGTTTATGATGCCAGTAGTGATGTGTGTGTGTGTGTGTGTGTGTGTGCGTGCGTGCGTGCGTGCGTGCGTGCGTGCGTGCGTGCGTGCGTGCGTGCGTGCGTGCGTGCGTGCGTGCGTGTGCGTGTGTGTGTGTGTGTGTGTTGCAGGCTCGCTGTCCAACAGCTCCGTCATCAGCCGATTGTTGGTCAACGCCGACCCGTTCAGCTGCGACCCCGACAACATGTGAGGCTCCGTGACTGCGTCATAAGGTCCTCGCCGCGTCCACACGTGCTCTCATTAACCCTGTTGTGTGTGTGTGTGTCAGGGACTGCTACACTGAGAAGTGTGTCATGAACAACTACTTTGGCATCGGACTAGATGCCAAAATCTCTCTGGACTTCAACAACAAGCGAGACGAACATCCAGAGAAGTGCAGGTAGGAGTGGGCACGGTGACGGCGGCGTGGCGAGCTCCAAGAGCGCTAACTGACTCAGATGTGTCCTGATCTGCAGGAGTCGCACCAAGAACATGATGTGGTATGGAGTCCTAGGAACCAAGGAGCTGCTGCACAGAACCTACAAGAACCTCGAGCAGAGAGTCCTTCTGGAGGTGAGAGCAGAACCAGGAAATCCCTCACGCTCTGCTGCCTCCTCAGTAAACTCACTCTGACCTTCATGACATCATGAATGTCTTCAGGGTCTTTAAGGCCGAGTTCTGTTTTCTTCACAGTATTTTTTATAAATGGACGTAGTCCAAACAACCTGCAGCCGACGGGGAGGGGCACGACCAGGAAAACGACAACTTCCTGCTTCCTCTTAGGTCCTGAGAGCGCAGACACACCAGCTCTGTAAACCACCTGACCTGTCACTCCACTTCTTACCGTGTTCCTGCAGTGATTAAAGAGATTAGCTGGTAATACGCGTGACACTGTGTGTTTCAGTGTGATGGTCGGCCAATCCCTCTGCCCAGTCTGCAGGGAATCGCTGTCCTGAACATCCCGAGCTACGCAGGTGGGACCAACTTCTGGGGAGGAACCAAAGAGGACGATGTAAGACCTCCACCTCCTCCACCTGTCTGTACTCGTGTGAACATGTTGATGCTGAAATGAAGTAATACATTACTGTAGTACTGAACGTCTCATGTGAAGGTTGGCGTTTGCGTAGCTGCAGTCATTGTGAGCGCCCCCTGTGGAACAGGAAGTTCTCTGGTGGTTACTAGTAGTTGAGCGGTGCTGTCATGACTCGGCCTATGTGTTTCTGTCAGACCTTCACAGCGCCGTCCTTCGATGATAAGATCCTGGAGGTGGTGGCCGTTTTTGGCAGCATGCAGATGGCCGTGTCCCGAGTCATCAACTTGCAGCACCACCGCATCGCTCAGGTACCCACCCACCCACCTACCTGTCCAATCCACCCGCCTATCTGTCTGTAACTGTCACCCCCTCCCTCTCAGTGTCGGACAGTGAAGATCACAATCCTGGGCGACGAGGGTGTCCCGGTTCAGGTGGACGGGGAAGCGTGGATCCAGCCTCCGGGGTACATAAAGATCATCCATAAGAACCGGACCCAGACCCTGACCCGAGACCGAGTAAGTGAAGCAGCTCTGGGTTGTTCTGGGAGTCTCGATCCGGCCCGGCGGAGGTTTTCACCTCGTGTCTGTGTTTCAGGCATTTGAGAGCACCCTGAAGTCCTGGGAGGACAAACAGAAGTGCGAGTTTCCCCGGGCGCCGCCTCAGCCACCACTGTCCTCCCAGCCTGAGATCGTCTCCGAGGAAGAGGCGACACTCATAAGCGAGTTCGGTCAGGCAGCTGGAGTGCTCATCCACAGGTGAGACCCACCCAGTGTTCCCACCTGCTCCATGAACAAATGTTTTTACTTTTGATAACATGGCATGGCGGTGTCACAGTGGTTAGAACCGTCGCCTCACAGCAGGAACTGGTTTGAATCCTTTGGTAGGACCTGTCGTCCTACCGCAGCTCAATAAACAGATGGATTTGGTCTGATTCTGTGGAAGAACAAAGGCCTTAGGGTCGACCTCTGTGCTCTTGTTGTGAGTACCTGAATGTGTTTGTGGCGTTTCAGCATCCGTGAGGTCGCTCAGTCTCACCAGAGCATGGAACAGGAACTGGCTCACGCTGTCAACGCCAGTTCAAAGGCCATGGACGTAGTCTACGCCGACTCCAAGAGCTCCAGGGTACGACAGCTGCTCTTGCCATTTCTATCGTTCACGTAAGTCCTTGAGCCTTCAGCTGTGTAAAGTATCACTGTTTGTCTACAGGCTCTGAGCTGCAGCGTGGTCATTCAGATGGTCAGCAACATCAAAGCTTTGGTCAGTGAGACTGAACTTCTCCTGTCTGGAAAGATGTCCATGGTAACTGCTTTGGTCCTTTACTTTATCCCAGAATGTTAGAAACCTTAGGCTCTATCTTTATCTGTTACACAATGCAGGCTGACAGGTTCCTGCCATGTTTTACTCTGATTGTTCATGGGTAACCACACCAAAAAAACAAAGCCTGGTCCTCGTGGTCCAGTCCTAACATTGTGTGTCTGTCTCTGCAGCAGCTGGATCCTCCTCAGCAGGAACAACTGAATGCAGCTCTGAGTTCTGTGGCTCAGCAGCTCCCCCGCCTGGCTGATGTTCCCTGGTTGTGTCCAGTCATTGACCCATCAGACCATGAGGTAATTACTGTACTTTACTTTATTGATTTATACAGCACTCTTCACAGGATAAAAACAACAAAGTGCTTCACAATAATATAAAACAGTACAATCAAACATACAGCACAAATCTAATTAAAAGCCAGTCTAAATAAATGAGTCTTAGGATGATGTTTAAAAAAAAAAAATACAATCCAGGCAACATAGAGATGGAGGGAGAGCAACCTGGGGGCCACCGCTCTAAAACCTCTGGTTTTAAAACGTTTTCGGGGAACTATCAGCAGCCTTTGATTAGATGATCTCAGGCTGCGAGAGGGAGCGTGAGCTTCTAAGAGATTAGAAATAAAGAGAGGAGCGTCATGATTCGAAGCTTTAAAAGTCAGTACTAAGATTTTAAAATGAATTCTAAAATGTACTGGAAGCCAGTGTAATGAGCGTAAAACTGGTGCAATGTGCTCTCTTTTTCATGTCTTTGTTAAAAGCTTTGCCGCAGCATTCTGGACTGACTGGAGACGGTCATGGTTCTTTTTGCTCAAACAAAGAAAAAGACTGTTACAATAATCTAAGCAAGAAGAAATAAAAGTACGAATAATCATTTCTAACTCAGATTTAAACAAAAACATTCGCAGTTTGGAGATATTTCTCAGCTGAAAAAGGCAGTTCCTAATTAACTGTCGAGAGTGTTGCTCTAGAGACATGGCAGAATCAAAAACAACACCGAGATACCTGAGGCTTGGGTGAGCCTCAGGTATCTCTGAGCCAAGAGAACTAAGATGCTGTTTGATTATAGATATCTGGCTGTCAGGTAGAGCTGCCATAAACGATTATAGTCGACTAGTCACCAATTAATTTTGCGATTAGTCACTAATCAGATCATCATCCATTGTACAGCTTATTGCACCAGCAGCATCTGCTCTTATATAACTATCATTAGCTTACAGCTTTAAGTGTTTAAGGTGCTAACTAACAATAAAGACAAGATGATAGGTTATTAAATTTTAATGAAATTTTCAGATTATTTCAGTGGAGATTAATAAACTCAGCCGTCTGCTCCTTGCTATCTAAAATATAACAGGACACCGGAGTAAATTATCGAGCAGCTCACACAAATCAGCTGTCTGCTTGATGTTTATTCAGCTGTGTAAAAACTATAATTTAATCTCAGCCAAACCGATTTACTCAGGAACAAATAAAATACTAAAGAAAGCCAAACAATATCATTTTTAAGTTATCTAAGTGACTCATATATCATGTTTAACCTGAGTAGCGAAAGACGGCGGTGGGTTTGAAAACGATTTGCCGGGAGTCCGGTGTTCTCACGGCTCTAGTTAGCCTAGCCCCCGGCTAGCTATCGAGCTAGTGGGTAACAGACGTCTCCGAAAACGTCGGAGCGCTTTTGAAAATATGTGGTGTCTTGATAAACCGAGCAGATATTTGAAGAGATCTGAAAATATCTTAAAAGTTTATGACCCAGAAAGAACAGGACAGGGCACAGGAGAGGAGCAGCTACGATACCGGACACAGCTTCTTCTTCAGGGTTTAACGGCAGCTGGCATCCTTGTACATGCAGTGCTGCCATCTTCTGTTTCAGTCCGTTATTACACTCTTAAATCCTACTACTTATTCCTGCGTCTTTTGGGATCTTACAAAGCTTCAAACGACGCGTCGACTATTAAATTAGTCGTTGACGTAATCGTGACCAGTCGACTAATCGTGGCAGCGCTACTCTCAGGGGCAATAATTAATGTTTTTGACTTCAGTTCAGTTTTATTTATATAGCGCCAAATCACAACAACAGTCGCCTCAAGGTGCTTTATATTGCAAGGTCGACCCTACAATAATACATATAGAGAAAACCCAACAATCATATGACCCCCTATGAGCAGCACTTTGGCGACAGTGGGAAGGAAAAACTCCCTTTCAACAAGAAGAAACCTCCGGCAGAACCAGGCTCAGGGAGGGGCGGGGCCATCTGCTGCAACCGATTGGGGAGAGAGAAGGAAGACAGGATAAAGACATGCTGTGGAAGAGAGACAGAGATTAATACAAAGTATGATTCAGGGGGCGCTAGTGAGCCGACAATGGAGTAAGACGTGTTGGACTGGGCTCCCGTCTAGCTAGCTTATATTTTAACAATTGCTTTTAAAGGCTTATTTAAACGAACTACCACTCCCCGTAACACCTGTGACCGACGAGAAAAAACGGGCCAAGGTTACAACCGGAATGGCATCAAAACTCTGGAAATATAGGGTATACTGGCCCCTCGGGCCAGCGGACAGACACATCCTCGGCACACGCTGATAAAGCAGGCAGGAGCTCGTCGCCTAGCTCGCAGTCAGGCACCGCGATGGAGTATGAAGGCCTGAAATCGGACATCCTCTCCTCTCTGAAAGACTATATCTCCATGATTATCAGGTCAGAACTGAAAAGTGCGCTTGCAGAGGATTTCGACTGCCTCAAGAACGAACTAAGAGAAGTTAAGATGGAGATTACTAACAACACAGCAGCAGTCCGCTCAGAAATTAACAACATCAAGTCCGCTATTAGCGACCTGGAAGAGGGTTTATCATCAAGGTCGTACAAGGTTGTCAGCCTCCAAGAGATGGTTGCAGGATTACAGACTGAGCTGGCTAGCTTAAAAGAAAAGAACAAAGATATGGAGGCAAGAATGTGGAGGTGCAATATTTGTATTGTGGGTGTTGCAGAGGACGCCGGTTCCAGCTCGACCAGCTCAGTTTCTACTCTATTGAAAGAAGTTCTGCAACTGGATAAAGAAATCCCAGTGGACTGCTCACATAGAGGCCTTGCTCCCAGAAGATCTAACGGGAAACCTTCAGTTATCATCGCCAAACTCCATTACTACCAAGACTGCGTCAGTGTGCTACGGCAGGCCCAGGAGTGGGGTGTGTTGCAATATAAGGGGAACCCTCTGGCCATCTTCCCTGACTACACCGCGAGCATTGCCAAAGCTCGCAGTGCCAAAGCTCGCAGTGCCAAAGCTCGCGGTGTAATCGCTTTTAACGACGTGAGGAACCTGCTTCGAGGGCATCAAGATGTCCGCTACGGAATAATGTTTCCAGGGAGACTGCGTATATCTTTCAGGGGCAAGAGTAAGGAGTTTTTGGATCAACAGAAGGCAATGATATATGTGAAAAACATTGTCTTTCACAGAAGTCCAATAACAAAACACCGCTCAGGTTCAGATCAGGGAGGCCGTTCCTCCCAGTCACGCCCCTCCGGGTCTCGCTGTTGTTACCCACGTGAGCATTGAAGTCTCCCAGTAGGACAACAGAGTCTCCAGGTGGAGCAGCTTCCAGCACCCCACCCAGGGACTCTAAGAAGGCTGGGTACTCTGAACTGCCACTCGGCGCATAAGTGCAGATGACAGTCAGGACCCGTTACCCGACCCTAAGGCGCAGGGAACAAACCCTCTCATCCACCGGGAAGAACCCCAACGTACCGGCAGCAAGCCGAGGGGATATTAGAATACCCACCCCAGCCCGCCGCCTCTCACCAGGGGCAACTCCAGACTGAGACAGAGTCCAGCCCCTCTCCAGGAGACTGGTTCCAGAGCCCAAGCCATGCGTAGAGGTGAGCCCGACTATATCTAGCCGGTACCTCTCAACCTCACGGACTAACTCAGGCTCCTTCCTCACCAGAGAGGTGACATTCCATGTCTCAATTGCCAGTCTTGGTAGCCGGGGATCAGTTCGCCAGGGCCTCCACTCCTGGCCGCCGCCTGGCACCTGACCCCTACGGCTCCTCCTGCGGGTGGTGGGCCCGCGGGAGGATGGGCCCATGTCCCCTTTTCGGGCTGTGCCTGGCTGGGCCCCACGGACTAAGGCCCGGCCACCAGACGCTCGGCCTCGGGCACCCTGCCTGGGCCTGGCTCCAGGGCGGGGCCCCAGTAACCCTATCCCGGGCAGGGTAAACTGTTCCCTCTGTTTTTCTCATAAGGATCTTCTGAATCGCTCTTTGTCTGTTCCCTCACCCAGGACCAATTTGCCATGGGACACCCTACCAGGGGGCAAAAGCCCCCAGATAACATAGCCCCTGGGATCCCTGGGACACACAAACTCCTCCACCACGATAGGGTAGCGATCCTACGACTCTCCTGTCCACAAAACATTCTCTCAGATTACTTTTTTTAATTGATAAACGTGCTCTTCCACTGGTTGAAACTTGAGATTATCAATCTATTGTTATTTCAGACCATGCTCCCCTAGTGATGAGAATGCACATCCCTGGTGCCAATCGTATATACCCCCCTGGAGGTTTAATGCTCTTTTATTCTCTAACGAAGTATTCGTGAATTTTACAAAATCCGAGATTAGAGACTATTGAACGAAACCAGACCCCTGGGATGTCTGCTCTAAAAGAACGCACGTACCTGGACCCGCCTACTATCCTCGGAAACGTAAAATTATTGGCTAGAAGTGTATCACAGCTCAGGAAAAAAAAGCACCGAAATAAAGCACCGAAATGTGCGCTGCTTTTCGGTCTGGTTACTACCGTTTATGTCAGAACCGGTGCCATCATGGCACCGGACACCGGTACCCATCCCTAGAGGAGGCGGACACACTTTTTCTCCTCTCCTCTCCCTTATCTTCCCTGCTTAGCTCTTATGTCCTTGTCTAGTCTCGTGTTTTTTGTATTACTTTCCCTTGAACAGTCTCTCACAGTCTGTTCTCTAAAACCTAAAGAGAATTATTGATTTGATCAAATCAGAATCAGAAACTTTATTGTCATTGTCATGAGAACAACGAAATTAAGAATGGTCCCCGATCATTGCATCATCCCTAGCAATATCAAAATATAAATAAAACAATAAAATTCAATAAATAAAATAGATAGAATACTTAAAATACTAATAAGATATAACAGTAAAACATTCACATACATTCCCACACACATGCTTCAGACCGTGCATAGATTAACACAAGAGTGGCGTGATGGACATTTTTTTGTAGTATTCAGATGTGTTATTGCAGTTGGATAACAGCTGTGTTTGAGTCTATTAGTCCTTGCTCTGATTGCCCTGTACCGTCTGCCTGAGGGCAACAGTTCGAACAGGGAGTGGCCAGGATGTGAGGTGTCTTATATGATGTTTTGGGCCTTTTTAAAACAGTGGGCATTGTGTAGAACTTCCAGTGTGGGGAGAGGGCAGCCAGTGATCTTTTGGGCGGTGTTAATGATCCCTTGGAGTGCTTTCCTCTGAGCCCCTGTGCAGCTAGTGTACCAAATACATATGCAGTAAGTTAGAACACTCTCAATGGTGGCTCTGTAGAAGGACACCAGCAGTTTCTGTGTGATGTTATTCCTCCTGAGAATTCTCAGGAAGTACAGTCTCTGTTGGGCCTTTTTCAGCAGCTCGGAGGTGTTCACACTCCAGGAAAGGTTCTCCTCTATATTGACTCCCAGGAAGCGGAAGCTTGCCACCCTTTCTACACAGTCCCCATTTATGAATAGTGGTTGGATCTCTGCCTTTTTCCTTCTGAAGTCTATTATGAGTTCTTTGGTTTTTGAAGTGTTGAGGAGGAGGTTATTGGCCTTACACCATGACGTCAGCTGCTCCACCTCGTCTCTGTACGTAGACTCGTCTCCCTTGGAAATGAGCCCCACCACTGTGGTGTCATCTGCAAATTTCACAAAGATGTTGCTGTGGTGGCGAGGAGTGCAGTCGTGTGTGTAGAGAGAGTAGAGCAGTGGACTGAGCACACAGCCCTGGGGTGAGCCAGTGCTGAGACTCAGGGCTGAGGATGTGTGATGGCCAACTCTGACTCTCTGTCTACGGCCCGAGAGGAAGCTATTGATCCACATGCAGGTGCTGTATGGAAGCCCCAGGTCTTGTAGCTTGGCCACCAGTTTGTGTGGAAGGATGGTGTTAAAAGCTGAGCAGTAATCCACGAAGAGCATCCGCACATAGCTACCATGCTCTTCCAGGTGAGTTAATGCAGCATGCAGCAACTGGTCTCTGAATGCTATTGACACCCTTTTCTCAACGAGAAGTCTGGGCTCGGGAGAGCCCGAGTGCCCTGGAGGGACTTTCCCTGCCGGATACACGATGGACGGGTGGCAGAGGGTCGTGTGCATGGCGGGACTGTCGATCGAGGACGCTGAAGATATCTACCTATTCGGAACCATGATAACAGGGTTCTTGCTGATCGGAGCTGGCTTGGCCCTGGCTTATCGGAGAATTAAGAGAGCAGAACCGGCTGTTCAAACCCCCCCCAAGGCTGCCCGCTGGGATTGGAACGATGGGACGAATCGCTACTTCTCAGAACGGGCTCATTGAGAGCAGCATGGTTAAGACCTTGGAGACGCTTACATCTGCCGTGAATACTCAGAATAACACCTCTGAGTTTATATTGGGTTACATCAAGGAGAGGCCTGCTCAGAATAACACCTTTGAGCGAAAGTTGGATTACATCGTGGAACAGCTCACTGCAGTCGTGAGTTCTCAGAATCGGCTCTCTGAGCAAAAGAATGACAAGACCACGGAGCGCAAGTTTGATACCATCATGTGGAAGCTCGCGGTTCTCCAACGGGAGATTGAGAGACCAGTGTTGGAGTGTTAAAGAACAGCTTGAAATTCTCATGAGTTGTCGCAAAAGAAAAATTACCATCATAATCCGGCTACCCCTTGGGCGCCAGCTGTGGGCTCAAGGCTGGAGGCGAACAACAACACCCTGATAACGACTGTGTTGAGTCTGTTCTTCCCATTCCATGCAAGGTCACCTGGGTTGGCTGGAAGACTGTTTACTTAGCCTGGCAGGGCGAAGGACACTGTCTCAGCTGAACTATGGACACGCACACACATACACATACTGATACTGATAAGCACTCACCGACGCATCACCCTCCCTACCCCGGATCCAACGCCACGTCCAACGCTTACCTCCCCTCTGATGTGGACATCGGGTCAGCTGGAGGCGCAGTCGAAGATTGCAGAGGTCCCAGATCAGATGTACACACTGGAACTCTTTCCCATGTTGCTTGTCTGTGTTTATTGTGCTATGGTGTGTTGATATCTGTGCATTCCTGTATTATCCTTCTGTGTTACACATTTCGATGTTTTTTTGAACAACTTCTTTAGTCACCTCAGTATAACCACATTTGACCCTAAACTGGTTACCGAACTCGAAAGGGACCTCTCTATCCAGGAGGTCATGATGGTGATTGGTGGAATGCAAAGTCCCCTGGACCAGATGGTTTCTCATCTGAATTTTTTAAAACGTTTTCTAACGAACTTTCACCACTTCTGCTCTCAGTCTTTTCAGAGTCCTATTCATCTGGCACTCTCCCTCCAACTATGCAAGAAGTGGTTATTTCACTCATTCTGAAAAAAACAAAGACCCTCTCCAATGTAGCTCATACCGGCCGATTTCACTGCTAAACACCGATGCAAAGATTCTCGCAAAAATGTTATCACAGCGCTTAGAGGTCGTGTTACCTGGCAGAGAAAAGGACATTAAAGAAACTGATGGACATTATGGACAATGCTGGGCATCCTCTGCACACGGCCATTAACAACCAGAAGAGTCTGTTCAGTGACAGGTTGCTTCTCCCAAAGACAAGAACTAACAGACTTAAAAACTCCTTTGTCCCACACGCCATCAGACTGTTTAACTCCTCCCTGGAGGGGAGAGGGAGGGGAAACAGGAGGACAAAGGAGGGGGGAACAACTAAGCTGTAGTGCCTCTTCACCTCACTGTGCAATACCTTTTGTGCAATACTTTTTGTAAATAGTCAACAGTGCAATAGACTCAATACTTGAAATGTGCAATTCACTTGTATTTTTATTTTTTATTCCTATTTATTCTATTTATCCCCTTCGTATATTTTATTTATATTGTCTCTGTATTTATATATATGTGTGTGTGTGTGTGTGTGTGTGTGTGTGTGTGTGTGTGTATATTATATATATATATATATATATATATATATATATATATATATATATATATATATAAAAAAAAAAAATATTCTGTAACTCTGTAACTTCTGTCGGTGCTGTGCTTTTTTGGAAATCGAATTTCCCAGAGGAACCCACCCGAGGGATTAATAAAGTTCTATCTTATCTTATCTTATCTTATCTTATCTTACCAACAATCATCTCCACAGACCAAACCGGCTTTATCAAGGGCAGACACTCTTTCGTCAACATTAGACACGTCTTAAGTATAATTCATGACCCTCCCTCAACCAATACACCTCAAGCCCTACTGTCACTTGATGCTGAGAAGGCCTTCGACCGGGTGGAGTGGGACTACCTTTTCTATAGTTTGAGCAAATTTGGTTTTGGCCCCAGATTCATATTGTTGGTGAAAACTCTCTACAATTCACCAATGGCAGCTGTGCGTACTAATAATACGATCTCTTCTTATTTTAAATTCCATAGGGCCACTAGTAGGGATGCCCTCTAGCTCTACTTTTGTTTGTCTTTGCTATAGAGCCCTTAGCATCAGCCATACGACAGGATACCAGTATCACAGGAGTCATCAGAATAGGCCAAGAATACAAAGTTTCACTTTATGCAGACGATCTATTGCTTTTTTATAACTGACCCACCCCTCTATTGCTTTTTTATAATTGACCCCACCCTCGCCTCGAAACTACTAAGCACTCTGCAAAGATTTGGTTCAATGTCTGGCTACATAATAAATCCTCAGAAAAGTGAATTCATCCCAATCAATGCGGCTGCAAAAAATATCCCATCTAATCTAATACCATTCAAAGTAAATAATAAAACGTTTAAATTCCTCGGAATCTGGATCTCCAGCTGTTACAAAGATCTTTATAAAACAAACTACCTGCCAATGTTGGAGAGTGTCTGTGAAGGTTCTCAGTCATCCAGGTCATCATAGTCAAAGGAGCTTAGAAAGAAAAGCGTCTGGACTTCTTTAAGTTGCTTGAAGACGTTTCACCTCTCATCTGAAATCTGGGACTCTCCACCATTTGACCTTAGAACTGAAGAAGCTTCTTGGATGAGAGGTGAAACGTCTTCAAGCAACTTAAAGAAGACGCTGTTTTTGGGGTTGAGTTTTGTTTTTGTTTTTTTTGCAGTATGCTGTACTGCTTGTATGTTTAATTTGTTGTTTGTGATTGTACAAAACCTCTTTCAATAAAAAGACTTTGATTTTTGTTTTTTTTAAAGTACCATTCAGTGCAGAGAGGTCTATTAACTCATAGTGAGTGATAAAGAAACACCCAGTGCATCACTTAAGCAAACCGCCTCGAGGTGTTTAGCGGGTGGTAATATGAAAAACACCAACCCAGGAAGCGTGAAAACATTTAATGGCAAACATTTCTGCCCATCTGTCTCTCAGGGTCCACTGACAGATTTTTCAAAGCGCAGTCGGGGCGCCAAGTTCCGCCTCGTCCCAAAGTTCAAGAAGGAGAAGAACAACAAGAACAAAGAAACATGTGCCACGTTCTCTCTGCCAGGTAACATCTGTCTCTCTCTGTGGGATTAAATTCACAGAGGATAATATAGTCATGGCATTTTATGAAATCACTGTTTGCGGTGTTTTCTGTCTGTCTGAACCACTTCCTGTTGATGTCTCAGTTCACCAGTGGGGGACAGAAGAGGTGGGGGCATGGCTGGACTTTCTGTCTCTCACTGAGTATAAAGACATCTTTATTGGTCACGACGTCCGTGGAGCTGAGCTCATCCACCTGGAGAGGAGGGACCTAAAGGTACGCCGCTGGGTCACCGCTAACTGCTGATAGGTATAGGTTGATGTAGCATGGATGGATGGATGGTGAAGATGTGATGGATGGTGGTGATGTAATGGATGGTGCTGGTGATGGGATGGATGATGGAGTGGAAGTGCCTGCCCAGCCTCACTGACCTCCTCTGGTGTGTGCAGGACCTCGGCGTGACGAAGGTGGGCCACATGAAGAGGATCCTGCAGGGCATCAGAGAGCTGAACAGGAGCAGCAGTGCCAGCGAGGCCTAGCTGCTGCCAGGTGACTGCTGCTTTATGTGGACAACCTGACGTTCTCGCTCATGTTAGCTTGGCGCTAACAGACTCAGTGTTGTCTTTGTCACATGGTAAAAGCGTCTGATTCGTCCCAAGTCTGCGGACTGACTGATCTAACTTTATCAGCTAATGTTAGGAACCAACCCAGACAGCAGCGTCTATCATTGATGTCGCCATTACAGAAAACGTAGTCAGTAAATCACACTGAGTGTGTTGTGTAGGTGGTGCTAGCTCTAATGTAGGGTAGGTGTGTGTCTTTGTCATAGGGAAGAGGTCGTTTCTCCGTCGTAGTGCTGCTCTGCCTACATTCCACCTCTCTGTGCATGACCCTCACAGTGGACAGTTAAGTAGTGCCAATGTGGCTTTCCGCCGGGTGGGTGTAGCTTACCTGCTTGGAGATCATGAGTGGTGTAGCTGGAACCTGTCATACATGGAACTGTGAATGCAGGGATCATTTTTTTTAACACTGAACACATGTTTGTAGCAGCCTACACGCTGAATTTTATTATGTAACTGTAGGTATGGGTGTAGATGGGCCACCACCCACGTGGCGAATGTTTGAGGTCAACATGTCGCTGTGCCGTCTGGGAAACATCAGCACATTTCTGCAGCTAACTCACAGCTACGTGCTAATGCTATCTCAGGAACATTAGCACAAGCTGCAAAGCTAACATTAGCTTGATGAACACTGTGGTCTTCACTGACTCTGAGCTGTGTTTGCAGGTTTCACTGACTGTTTTTTTTCCCTTTTTGTTGCCCAGCAACAGCTGCCTGCTCTCCTGTGTTGCTATTCACCACTTCACCTACCTGACCTCTGACCCTGGACCAGCGCCTCAGCCTACAGACGCAGGTCCAGGACTCGCTGTGATTGGACTTGGATCGGTCTGTGCTGGTTCTCAGTAACCTGACTGAACCCAGACACCCAGGATTTCAGGAGAAACAACCAATTACATGACCCCACAGTGCCTTGTCACCCCACCCACCAGCCAATCAGCAGGAGGTCAAGGAGGGCGGGGTTTATCATTCAGGACGTTTGTGTTCCTGCAGGCTGTTGAAATGTTCAGGAAACACAGAGCTCTCTCTGTGCATCTCGTGACCGTCTGCGTCATGTTTCAGGAAGTCAGAGAAGCTCCCAACCTGATTTCACAGCTGGAGGAGGAGCCAGAACATCGCTGTTGGTTTGAGTGTCTGAGCATCAGAACGAGAAGACTCTCACCTGACCAATCATAAGCCGTGTCAGTCGCTGCCCGAGGTGTATCCCCACTTTGAAACTCGTCAGACCCAGATCCAGTCTGCAGGACTGAGGTGCCCACCTGTAAGTCAGCAGCAGACCAATCACAGCGTCCTCTGGTCTCTGACACGTTTAACCCTTTAATGACTTTACTTCAGGCTGCTGAGCAGGAACTCTGTAACTTCATCACCAAAGTGTGGACACCTGAGGGGGGAGGGCCTATGTTACCCAGGTAACAGCAGCTGTAGCAGGTCAGATATTTATGTCTTGTATGGAGTGATCTGTGGAGTCCAGAAAGTATCTTTAAGAAGAGTCATGATGAGGAGATGCTGGAAGAGGGGTCCTGTGCCCTTCAGGCCTGCATTTGTGTGGATTCTACTTCTGAGGTTTAAGATAAGCCTTAAGCTCCGCCTTTCTGGGGCGCAGCATCATGTTTCATATCGTTCTTATCTGTCCAGCGTGCTTATTTTAACACAAACTTATCAGACATGACAGGACCTCCTCCTGCCTGTGGACACTCACCTCAGCCCTGTGACATCACAGGAGCATGTTGTTTACCTGAATCCAAACGAGCCTTAAACGCACCGTCAGCCCTGCCATTTCAGCTGGACGCTGCCCTGCCGCTGCGATCTGATGATGTCAGCTGCTGTAAATGTTTTGTTGAAAAGCGCAGATGTGTTGGGTTTATAAAGCATCTCCCTGTCTGTCTGTCACAAACACAGCTCCAAGTTCAAAGTTACAAACTCAGCAGAGTTATGTTTCTGTCAAAGGTGACGCGAGACAAGACGCCATCACAAGGCCTGAGGACAGGAAGTGTGTGCGTGAGGACAGGGCGTGTGTGTGTGTGTGTGGTTCATCCACAGCAGAAATCCCAGCGACAGCTCAGACATCGTGTTCTCCGTCATACGTGTGCTGTTCCTGCCTGTATTTATACGAGCCGGCCGTCATCACCAGTTCTTTGACAGAATGTAATAAAAATCACTCAGACGTGTGGAGAAACGGTGTGTGTGTTGGATGCTGATGTTCCGTCTGTGGTCGAGATCAGAAGCTGCACCGCTTCCATCCGTTCAACAGTTACCAGTTCGGGACTCGCGGTAATGTTCGCTCCCAGCGGCACAGCGAAGCCGATCGTCAGGTTTGTGACACAGAAGGAAAGAAAAGCAAAGACGCTGTGTCTCATTTATCAAGAGTATCCGCCACAGGACCGCACACGTCTTTGAAACACTGCAAACATCCCAGTTTATGGAAGTAGCATCTGATCCACGAGGTTAGCATCATGTTTGAGCAGAAGTTCAGTCAAAGTAAAGCCAAGAGCCGCTCCTCAGATCATGGTCTCTTCCTCTAGGCGGCGCTGGAATGTGCTCAATACCACTAAGTGATTAAAGTGGGCCGGGCGACCTCGGTCCAGCTCCCCGATCCTCTGTCCAGTTTGCTGATGGTTTTACACACACGAGCTCCACCATGAGGGCAGCTCATCGTTTATACAGGCAGGTTCACAGGATGCAGACGGTTTTCTGGAGATGCAGGTGAAGTGCAGACGTTCAGCTTTGACTCAGTGAGTTAAACACAGACTGCTACAGACTTTATAACACACCGTCATTTCAGGGCTCCAGGGTATGGAAGCCTGTTTCTGCCACTAAGGGGGGAAAAAGGATCCATAACTCAAAATTTTGAGTTATTTTCTTGAAATTTCGAGTTGGCGCTGCCAATCAGTAATCTATGTGAATGATGTCATTTCCTTGTTACCCGGAAGCTGAAGCCCTCAGGTACAAATGCTACAGCTACATGCAGTCATGAATGCACAGATTGCTGAGTATTTTCAGCGTGGCTTCAAACGATGAAATCCTTGTGTTATTAGCTGAATCACATGGCGTTACTATCAGCAAACGTACTCGCGAAAGCGCCAGTTTGTTGCGATCCGGTTTTGAATGCGCGCTACTTTGCACCATATGCTTCCGGGTAACAAGAAAGTGACCTCATTCATGTAGATTACTGATTGGTAGAGCTAAGTCGAAATTTCGAGTTATGTTTCTCCAAATTTCGACTTATTAACTCAAAATTTCGAGTTAATAACTCGAAATTTGGAGAAACATAAGTCGAAATTTCGACTTATGGATACTTGGGTTTTTTGGCGTAAACGGGCTTCCATACTAAGGTAAGTAAAGATAAGTGAAAATAAAACGTTCATTTTTAACACTTGGTTGCAAACCCTCCGCTGACACTGACAGCTCATGGACGTTACCATGTGCTTCTTTGCTCTTTAATGCGCTGTCACCTTTACTGCAGCGGCTCTCAGCTGCTGTTTGTTTGTGGACATTTCTGTCTTCAACCAGTGAAACGCTCGCTGGCTTCAAATCAGCTGACTGAACAATGTTCCCCGTGTCTGCGGTGATAAACTCCGGGGTTGCTTTGGCAGACCGTCGGTCTGTTCTGCATCGACAAAAACCATCAGCTTCATTAACATGAAATAAAGTTGTGTTTAGTCAACATTAATCTTTGTTGTATAACTGCACAACTTTCATACCAACATGATTTGTGTGTTTGTCATTCATGTGAACTCTTTGCAGTCACCTCATGTTAAAATAACACCGACAGTTTGGTTACATTTACACCTGTTTATGTTGACTTTATGTTAAACTGATATGATTTTATCAGAAGAATTATTTATTCTGTCAAGCTGCTGTTTAACATGTTTGCAGTAAATGGATTTTCTACATCCTCTAAAAATCACCTTTAAAACAGTAAGACAATAAACACAAACACTTCTTTAACCAGTTACCTGTGTCCAGCTGGATTTGAACTTAGTGTCTTATAAACTGAAAAACAGCAGCAGGTGTCCCGGAGTTTACCAAAGGACAGCCCGGTGTCATCTGGTTGATTGCTGTCGTCCCCTCAGTGGATCCTTGGGTGTGGAACGAGTGTTTCTGCATCAAAGCTGAGGAACATTAGGCTGTGTCAGAGTCTGGGTGGCAGTAGTGACACGTCCACAGGACCCCATCCACTGAAGAGTTCAGCAGTTTCCAAGCATCGGATCCAAAAGCCGACGCTTGAGGTCAGTGTTAATGACGCAGCGTCCATCTCTGACAACTGATGTCTTCAAGTTATCAGACATCAGGTGTGTTTATCAGATCAAAACGTGTGTTACATACTGCCATCATCACAGAACATTTTTATAACCATCAAAAACTGATTTAACCCTCTGGAGTCCACGGACGCACCAGCACGTCCAAACGACCTATGAATGAACTTTATTTAGAACAATAACAATCTCAAAGAGACAAGCGACATATTGAATCATTCAGAACAGAATCACACCTTTTTCTTTTCTCCCGATCAGAGGAATACACATCACTGCCACAGTGCCGTTGGTACACCACGATGAAATCGACAATAACTGAAAGTAAACATACATACATACATACATACATATATATATATACACATACATGCATACGCACACATCTACATAATAATAATATAAAAAGATGAATAACCAATACAAAAATAAATAAATAACAATAAAAAAGAATGTAAAACAAGGAACAGAAATAAAGGAGACAAGGGGGATCATAAACTCTCTAAAAGTGAGGTTCCATAAACAAGACTCATAACTTAAATAAGGGGCTAAGAAAAATCAAACTCTTCAAAAATCTATGCAATTTGATTGCTTGGGGCTTATTTATTAGCTTAAGAGATTTACGGAACAGGGAGAGGTCGTTTTTAAGAGCAGGCCATGAAGGGGGGGATTTAGCATATCGGCATTTATGTATGTAATACTTTGTTATAATAATGAGATTGTTAACTAAAAACTCACTATTTTTGTCCTTAAGGATTACTCCAATTTGAATATTTTGAAAAGACCAAAAATCAATATTTCCATACTGGGACAATATTAGGACATGGAGAGATTTCCATAAATTCTGGATTGTCCCACACCCATAGAACATGTGCTCTGTTGTTTCCGAAGTTGTTTTACAAATATAACAGTTGTCTAACACAAATTTAAATCTGTCTCTCATAAATTCATTGGAGGGGTAAATATTTTTTGTAGTTCTAAAATGGACTTCTTTAAATTTGGGGGGAATTGGAAATGTTAAATATTTGGTTCTGATCAACGAGATCTCAGATTTGTTATAATCTTTAAAGATGAGTGAATGTTTTGTCCTACCTGGATATAAGGTGTTAACCAAATACCTCCTCAAAAACTGATTATTGCATTTTTCATTAACCAAGTCAAGACCATCTAGTTTAATTTTATGTAAATTTGGAGTCGGTATATTTGAAAAACTGTTCTTTATCGTATTTACAAGGACTGTTGGGATATTCTGTGAAACCTTTTTATAGAGCTCGAACGAGCAACTCATGTCATATTTCTCATTAAGCCTGTTTAATTCAAGTATATCTCCATTTTCATCCATTATGTGTGTCACAGACCAAATTTGTTTTGTCATCCATTCTTCCACAAACATAGATTTCCCCCGATTCAATATCACCCTATTGTTCCACAGTGGAACGTTGTGGGGACTAAAGTTATGTTTAAACATTAATTTCTAATTTAACAAAACTCTTTGATGAAATTTGGAAGGTTTTATGGGTAGTTTAGAAATTTCAAAATCACACACTAAAAGGAATTGGATCCCCCCAACTTTGTTGAAAATAAGAGATGGTATCAAGAACCAGATCTCATTATCATTTTTCAAGAAAGATCGTAGCCAATTAATCTTTAAAATGCCATTCATTATTTCAAAATCGATTGCTTTTAAACCCCCCTCTTCATAATCTTTTATCAAGTCCCTGTTACTGATATAATGATGTTTATTTTTCCATATGAAATTAAAATTCACCTTATTGATGTCTTTTATAATTCTTGGTGGGATGGCTAGGGAATAAGCTGGATAGATTAATCTGGACAAAGATTCAACCTTGGTCAACATTATCCTGCCGAATAACGTTAAATCTCTCTGTAGCCAAGGGTTCAGAGTTTTTTTGCATTTGTCAGTTGTATTCTGAATATTCTTTTCTTCACTATCAGCCATGCATTTAGTTATCCAGATTCCAAGATATTTGATTTCATTTTTGACAGGTATATCATACAAAGAAGAGTGAGAACAATTGTGGATACTCATGAGTTCACATTTGTCCAGGTTCAGCCGTAGTCCAGAAGCATCAGAAAAGATCTTTATTGTATCTAAGGCCAATGGAATTTGTTCTTTATTTTTTAGAAAGACTGTTGTATCATCGACAAGCTGACTTATTATTAATTTGTGGTTATTTATGTCTAATCCTTTGATGTTTGAATTTATGACAGTAATAGCAAGTAATTCAGTGGCTACAATGAATAAAAGAGGTGAGATGCTGCAGCCCTGCCTGATACCTCTCTCCACCCTGAACCTGGGACATGTGCCTTCTGAAAGAGAAACACAACTATTAATATCAGTATACAACATAGTGATCATATCCAGAAATGCATCTCCAAACCCAAAATGTTTAAATGTCTTAATAATAAAAGTGTGTTCGATAGAATCAAATGCTTTATGGAAGTCCAAGAACAACATAAAACCATCATCCGTAATTAGGTAATTGTAATCGATGAGGTCCAAAACCAAGCGGATATTATTTTGGATCAACCGTCCTTTGAGGAATCCTGATTGTGTTGGGCTAATTATTTCAGAAATACCTGTTTTTAGTCTTGTTGCTAAAACTTTTGTAAAAACTTTGTAGTCTGTATTTAAAAGTGTTATAGGTCTTAGATTAATTAGTTTTTTCTTATCTTTCCCCGGTTTTGGAATTAATTTTATAACTCCCTGTTTCATTGTTGCCATAAGCTCCTTTTGTACATTCATTTAACGCACTGAATAATAGTAATTTTAGGTCTTCCCAAAAGTGCTTATAGAAATTAGTTGTTATTCCATCTGGTCCCAGTGAGCGATCAGATGCCATGCTCTTAATAGCAAAATCAAATTCTTCTATAGTTAGGTCTTCATCACAAATTTCTCTAAAATTATCATCAATTACTGGAATCCAATTACTGATTTTGTCAAAGAAGGAGGTGACATTTTGTTCTGAGTATGAAGACTTATAAAGGTTACTGTTTAGTGTCTGTACATTCCTCTCCGTTGATTATTAGGTTACATATTGAATTATATTCTTGTCTACGTTGTTCTAGATTGCAAAAATAGGCAGTGTTCTTTTCACCCTCTTCTATCCACTTGGCTTTGGATCGCAAATAAGCAGCCTTGGCTCTATAAAGGTACATTTCGTCCAATTTAGATTGTAAGTTATTAATTTTTTCTTCCTCAGTCCAATTCAATTTGCCATACAGATTCATAAGTTCTTTTAATACATTTGATTCCTCTTCTTTCCTTTGTCTGTTTAACTTTTTACCGAATGTAATTGAGGTTTTTCTGATTCTAAATTTAAGATATTCCCATTTGAGTATCGGTGTATTGATGGCTTCATCATTCTGAATATCTAAAATTATTTTTTAATAGAATTACAATACTCCTCATTTCTCAGCAGCTGAGAGTTAAATTTCCAATAATCCTTAAATGTGTTGTTTTAGTGTAGTGTAGTCTTAGAATAATGGCGAATAATGGCTCTAACAGGCTGGTAGGCTTTTAGCTAAGCTTTAGCTTCAGCCAAGTGGAAGCTAAATTGGCTAGTCATTCATATGTATATTAGGTCGTTATCTGGGAATTCTGGAGGGAGGGGAGTGGGGGGGGGGGGGGGGGGGGTGATTGAGGGCGTGGGGGAGCTGCTAAAAGCTGTGAACTTCCTTTTGTGTTTCATCTTGATGCATTTTCAATCATCCAGGGAAATAAATCTCCAAAAGTCACCAACTTGGAGTGTTTCAGTTTGCCATCTTAGGGAGAAATCAACACACATGGGTGTATGTCCTTTGTTGCTGAGATTTATTGATAAAAACAGTACAAAAAACCAACCATTTGTACACATATTTACAAATAATAATAAAAAGTGAGTGAGTACATTTCAACATTTTCAGCAATCACTCACAATCCTGGCACTGCCATGGTATCCATGGGAGGTCCATGAACCAATGAACATGCTCCGTTTGCTGTGCATGTTGAATAGTCCATTCTTGAATGCTATGAAGCATGTCAAGAGTGATGAAACACAGGAAGCTCTGAAGGCGACTCGAGATACTTCTCCTGGCCTTAGCCGTTGGCTCTCCATCTGCAGCGTACGCTTCTATTGGGGTGAAAGGGAGACAGGTCCCCACCTGTTCTTCACGCCACACTGTGCCATCTTTCGCTGTCTCAGTCCCCAAACAAGCTCTCTTTTTAGGTGGAGAAGCAGTCTCCTCATCTGCAGTGTGAACAAATTCAAATTGTGAGCAATGGGAAGGTCAAACAAAATCACAAATGCATGCATAGATACTAATTATAATTCCAGTATCTCCTCCTCTGTATCAGAATAATGTCTGAAATATCTTACTTACTAACTACATCCACTTACTTGTTTGAAATGAAATAGGAAATAACATGAAATGAAACTAACCGGAAGACTGATCAGACAGCTCTGAGTCCGAATCCGGCTGAACTCCTAGGTCTTCTCCATCCGAGTCACAAGGGTCGACTTCCCTCAGGATCATTTCCAAGGCCTGCTGAGTGGTGAGTCTTCTCTGCATTTTCTTTCCTTGGAGAGGAGGTCCGTACACCAGAGGATTCTTCAGGGCAATGAAGGATTAGGCTAAGTGCAGTGAGATTGTATCATATATATAGGGCTTGGCTTCCTGATCAATGGTCCACTACCAAAAGGAAGCCAAGCCCTGTCACCCTTTACAACAAAACAAAATGTTGAAATTAAACTTAAACTTGGACTGTTAGAGATGACTGTTTCCTTAACATATTGTAAAATTGAGTTGGATACCAACCAATAATCAATATGTGACCTGCTTTGACCATTAGGTTTGTGCCAGGTGAATTGTTTTACATCTTTGTTTAACAATCTCCACACATCTATTAATTTAGTATCATTAGCGAAATTTTCAAATATTGGGTTTTTATGTTCTCTTGAAAATTTTGAAGGCCATCTATCCAACCATTCATCAGGAGTCACATTGAAATCACCTCCAACTACTATATAATCAGTAGGGAATTTGGTGTAAAGTTCCTTTATAACTGTAGAAATTTGATGCAGCAGGTTCTTATTCTCTTGATCATTGTTGTATCCATAAACATTAACCAAAATAATCAGAGTATTATCGGTATTTAACACACAGGCAACCCAATGTCCATTTTTGTCTGCCATGTTGCACAAAAGCCTACCAGGACATCTGTTGAAGCAAATAGCCGACCTGTTTGTACCATGACTAAAAAAATTTATCTCCCCATTGTTGTGACCAAAATTTCACATCAGCTTCCTCAGAATGAGTTTCCTGGGGAAAAAACTATTTGCCTGTTGCCCCAGAACAGAAAAACAGCTTTGCGCTTAATTGAGTCTTTAAGTCCCCTTGTGTTAATTCATTTTTACTTCTTACACTGTTCAACTAAAAACACTTTCAGAGGAAAGAGCAGGGAACTCACGTGACCCGGCAGTTGCGCTGCTTCTTCCGGTCTAAGCGCTCGTGTTTCCGGTCCGCCCACTGACAACAGCTACAGCCGCAGCAGTTTACGGCAGGTCGGGACCAGGCGCTCCCTCGTGAGCTCGGGGATTGGATCGGCTGACGGACCGGAGAGTCGGAGTGAGCCTCGGATCGGACCGTAAGTGCGCATGCTCAGTCGGCTGGTTCCTCAGCTGTTTGTCGGCTCGGAGAGTGTCAGTCAGCAGACGATACAAGTTTGGAGCCAAATTTCATTTAGCTATTAAAACACTTCACGTCTCCTACGGAGCAGCAGGTCTCTGTCTTCACGTCAATAAAGGTGAGATTTGATTGTTCGGTATCGTTCTCACTAAAGACCAACAAAGACGAGGCTCATTAAACTTCAGTTTCAGCCGGTGCTCATTGAGCTCGGTCTCTGAGAGGCAGCGGGCATCTCCAGGTGAGCTGTAGAGCTGGGAATGGATCCTTGACTCTTCAGCTCAAAAATCAAAGAAATCTTCTGCAGTGAAAAAGCAAAGATAAGGCTGAAGATTTTTATAAAGAACTCTTCAATGATGAACTCTTATGAGAACGCTGCTGTCTTCCTCCTCTCTAAACAACACATTTATTATTACTCAGCTTCCTACAAGCATGTGTGATGTCATCTTCATATCCTGTCTAAAACTGGAGCTTTTGTTTCTTTGTCTGTAATTCTGATGTTGTTGAAACTGTGATGAAGAGGTCAGAGCTCTGTTCCAGGAGGAAGTCTTCTGTTGGAATCGCCTCGTCTCTGGTATTACCTGGAAGAAGGACGTGTCCTTTAAACGTGTCCACAGGTGTGTCCTACCATAGGTTTCCTTAAAACAGTCAAACTGTGATGCCACACACGAGTCTGTTCCTTTGTTCTGGCGTGCTCACACTGCACACGTTTATGTCAGACTATAAAAAGTGATCCCAGTGGTTTTGGAACGGCGTTTTATCCGGACCACATCAGGACAACAAGTTGTGAAACGTTGTGTGCTGTATGTATTTCATGTAATCTGTGTGCGACTGAGGTAGCTGCTGCACTTGGACTTTGTTCTTTTGTGGAATAAAGTTTTTCTAGCAGCTCGCCATCATTTGATCCTCCTGCAGAGGCTGTGTGTGTGACTCTCACACGTCAGCTGACTGAGTCCTCTGTCTCCACAGGTCGTCCTGATGGAGGCGCTGTCCTGCGGGGAGCGGCGTCTGGGCTCTGAGGAAGAGTACGCCGCCCCAGCTGTGGGAGTGAGTTTGTGTGACTCCGCCCCGTTGGTGTGGAGGATGCAGGACCTGAGGGCTGTTAGGGCTCAAGGCCTGGTGGGGGCACTCCTGGGGTCGCTGCCCCGAACGCCCCGACAGAACGGGCGCCTGGGTCGACCGCTGCTGCTGCTGCCGGAGGAGGAGGGGCTGCTGAGGGAGCGCCGCGCCGCTGCAGCCCTGCCGGACCGCTGCCAGGTCAGAGCGGGTCGTTAGAGGTGCTGGCGCTCATCGTGGCACCTCATTAAGCTGGCCGCCATGTTGGCTGTTCCGAGGTCACTGTCACCCTGTACGTACAGTTAGCGTGCCAGGCTGCAGACATGTTTATTTTAACACGGGACTCTGTGGCACGGACTCACTGCTGGTTGTCATAGGAACTGCAAGGCCGAGCGTCCTGTGTGTTTGATGTGTTGTTGTTGTTCTCAGCAGGATTGGGGGGGGGCGGAGCTCCGTCAGAAGCACGAGGAGGAGGAGAAGAGGAGCTTTGAGGAGCAGAGCGTCCTCGCACTGGAGGACAGGAAGTTGGCGCTGCTCCGAGCTATGACAGGTGAGTGTTGCCGTGATAAGGTTTCTGCATTCTGTACCTGGCGGCTGCGCTCACGGTGCCCGTCCTCTCAGGTGCAGAGTCTGGCGCTACAAGTGCAGATGAAGCCCTGCGGCGCCGCCTGCAGGCTCTGGACCAGAACTTCACCTTCCCGCAGTCAGCAATGGCAGTCCAGCTGAGCACGGCGAGGGCGGGGCTAAGTTACTGTCCTGAAGCTCGAGCCTTCCTGCAGGCCTACGGGCCAACTGGGGCTGAGCCCCGCTGTGACGCCAGGTACCAGGTGTTCAGAGACCTACGGGGGCGGGGCTTCTACCTGACCTCAGCAGGAAAGTTTGGAGGAGACTTCCTGGTGTATCCAGGTGAGTGAGGAGCTCAACACCTGACCAGAATGATTCCTGAGGCTGACAGCCTGACATCACTGCTGACGTCAGTGATGTCAGGCTGCTGCTGACTCTGTGCGGTCATGTCTCGTCAGGTGACCCTCTGCGGTTCCACGCTCACTTTATCGCCGTCTGTGTGTCTCTGGATGAGTCCGTGTGTTTGCTGGATGTCCTCGCCGTGGCTCGTCTGGGATCCAACGTGAAGAAGACGGTCCTTCTGTGTTCGCCGGGGCCAGACGCCAGGGTCTGCTACACGTCGCTTCAGTGGAGCGGGATGATTTAAACCCGGGGGACAGGACAGACGGCGCCGCCGGCCCATGTTAAGGCAGGTCCGCATCCTGCATCTAAAACCTGTTTCTGTAAGTTTGAGGCTGAAGAACAACTGCAGGAGGTCATGTGACTGACAGGACGGAGCAGGGCCGCGGCCTCTAAAGGACAGTAGAGCGTGATCGGTCTGCTCTTTGTTTCTGCGTGGCGAGCGTCACAGAGACAGCTCTCTGCAGCTCAGACTCATCCACGCGGTTTCTCTGATGAAGCCTGCCGTGCAGCCGAGTCCAGCTCTGACCTCCGAGCCGTTCGACAACTTTGTCTTAAAGCAGCGTGCTGGAGGTGAAAGGGCCCCGACAAACCCCGCCCACTTCTTTATTTCTTTTCATTAGTGTCAGTGCGAGGAAACAAAGGACAGCTCTCCTTTTTTCAAAGATTGTATTTTCTCAGTGAGTCATTGTGTTGAAATAAAAGTGATGTGGCATTGATCTGTGATTTCTGCCCTGACCGGCAGACCTGCTGTGAACACGAGCCACACGAGGCAGTGACACTGAACAGAGGATGATCTGATATCCTCGTGTTGGTCCCACATCATCATAATAAATGTTGTCCCAGGTTCAACATTGCAACTGACCAATCACATTGTTGTGATGTCATACTTTTGCAAGCCAAGCAATTGATTCATTTATGACATTCCAGTGTTGCAAGGACAGCATGTGTAATGCTTACGGTTTATTAAAGAACAGTATCCTGAAATGCAAAGAATTACAGCTGCTGGATCGGCGACAGCGGCGGTTTCTCGCAAGTTCAGTAGATTTTTTTTATTTTTTTTTTCAGCGTTTTTTCCGAAGTCACAAAAGTATGACGTCACAACAATGTGATTGGTCAGTTGCAATGTTGAACCTGGAACAACATTTATTATGATGATGTGGGAACAACACCAACACGAGGATATCTGTGCATGAACAGACGTGATAAAAGGTAACGACGCCAACAAGGATCAGAGCCGAGAGAAAATCAAACACACCCAAATTTACTGCAAAGTTTATAATAATAAAAAGCTCTGGGAGAAGGTAGGGCTCCTCAATTAATTGAATTTTAATCACGATTACAATCTGGGCTTTCAACGATCATTAAAAATGACTGAGCCGATTATTAGCCCCTCCCTCGTGCTTTACTCTCACGCTGCTCCGTGTGGCAAATCGAGCGCACCTCTCTGCATTTCGAACACGCGTCACAACAATTAAGAGGACCCGAGGGAAGCTCGGAAAGCTAAGCAGAAGTTATTTGGAGAGGAGAGTGACTGCTGTTGGTTGAAGAGGTAAAAACCTTCAGTGGTGTGGAAACATTATGGGTTCAGTCAGACGTGGATCAAGTAGACACAGTGTGTAAACTTTGCTACAGTAGCTGCACCACAGAGCAACACTGCAAAGTTCACTAAACACAGATGTTTACATTTTTCATTGATTTCTTATATTGCAAACATTTGCACTGTTATCAGTATTTGCACACTATTTTATATTATTTTTTAAAGTCATTATTCAACACATTGTTATTGTTAAATAAATATCGTCAAATAATCGAGATCTCAATGTCAGTGAAAATAATCGTGATTATCATTTTTGCCATAATCGAGCAGCCCTAGGAGAAGGTATTGATCAGTCTCTGTGCACTTGACCCCACCCACACCAAAGTGATCACATCTGTATGTCTCTGTTTCACGCATCATTCTGTTATCAGCAGCTGAATGTCAAACAATCACCTGGATCCAGTGATGATCAATAATTATAGATGTTTTTAATCTTCTCTTCTTCTTCAGAGTATTAGAAATAATTTACAACTACCTTTGATGTCACAGTCTTTATGATAAGAACCAATCGCAGCAGCTCTCCCTGAAGTCATCAATGACCTGAGGATCAATAATTTTTATTGATCTCACTGTCGATGATGTTCTGACTCAGGTGGTTACCAGGTTAGGCTCCTGATTGGCTCGTACTGCACGGTTACTGTGTAACCTTGGTTCTCTTAGTGAGAGAATATCTCTCCACACTGTTACATATTCCATATGTACGGGGTACCTTGGTCGTGGTGCGTGGATACTTCTTTAAGATGCTTCGGCACGCCTGGCCACGCCCCACAGCTCACGTATAAAACAGTTGTGCAGACGTCACGCCGGTGATAGAACGCGTCTCCCAGCAGCCTGATGGTGGAGAGATAGGCTACGTTCACTCTGCAGGTATTGATGCTCAATTCTGATTTTTTGATCAAATCTGATTTTTTTTTGTCTGCTCGTTCACACTACAAATAAAATGCGACAGCAAACGCGCTCTAGTGTGAACCCTCAAAGCGGCCCGCATGCGCAAAAGAAGACGTCACACACAACGCGCTCTGTTTAGACCCATAGCAAACAATGTTTGACTGATGGCCTTAATATAAAGACTTCGGACTTTACATTTCCCAATTTTTGCTTTAAGTTATTTTGTTATTTACATAATAATGTAAATAACCTAATAATGATCCTTACTGCTGTTTTAGAGGAGCGGTGCTTCAAAGGATAGCTGCAGATTTCTGTCAGAATCTGCAGATTATACAGTACAAATAAAATGTTCACGTTGTCTTCCCAACAGTTTCACTGACATCTACCATGGATGTCCAGGAAGCGTTCACCATGTCTGCTCCACCGCTGATAATTGGCGTCTGTCTTGTGTCAGTGACGTAAAAGACGGATTTAATGCGACATGACCGTCAAACAGCAGGTTTACTAACAAAACACCATATTTCTGTCATTATTTTAAGGATGTGGAAATGTACATACAATCAATATCAGACTCCACCAACAAAAAGGCTCTCAAAACAACTTGTGTATGTGGATTTTTGCGTGTATTCTTATAATTGTTACCTTTTTCTTTTACCCCTGGCTTTGTGTGTTCATGTTCTGTTGTTTTGTATACTTCATCTGTTCGTATGTTTTTGTTTTTGTTTTGACACTTTTTATTTGTTTAGGAACATTTTTATGCAACAAGATAAAATAGAAAAAGAAAAAACAGAAACAGTATGAGGTCATGGGAAGATAACATACACCTGTACATACATCTGCACATCCACACATACATACGTCAACAAGTCTGCATTACTAATTCTATGCATCAAAGGGTGCTGCCACAAGCTGTAAAGTCCAGCCATTTTCTCCATCGTCTCCTTCCCAAATCTCCCTGCAGTCGCAGAGTGAAAGTCATACATTCCATCAATTTGACGTCTTCCACTATAGAGGTAAAAAGTGTTACAGTGGGAGGATCTCTACAGAGCCAGCGTTTTGTTATGGCCTTCTTCGCAGAAGCCAAGAGAACTTTCAGAAGGTAAACATCATCTGCAACTAAATCATCTGTAAAACATCCCAGATACAATGAGGTAAATGTACAAGACACGTGGAATCCCAACACCTCTGTAATTATCTTTATAACTTCCGTCCAGAAGGGTCGTATGAGTGGGCAGGACCAGAATATATGACCGTAATCAGCCACGACTTCCCCACAATTCCTCCAGCAAAACGCAGGTGTAGCACTGAATTTAGACTTCTGTTTAGGCGTTATGAAATAGCGTATAATGTTCTTCCAGCAGAAGTCCCGCCACATGTTGGAGTTAGTCGTGGTAAACTGTGTCTCCCAGATCTGTGCCCACCCATCTTCTGTAATCACAATGTCCATTTCTTTTTCCCATTTCTGCTTTATGTAAATCGTTGAGTGCCCTTTGAGCTTAGTCAGACATTTATACAGTTTACTTATCAAGGCTCTGTTACTCCCAGAGTCATAAGCATCAATGAAAATATCAACAATCGAGAAGTCTCCACGGACACAGCTCTCCAGTCTTTTGCCAATATAGTCACGGAGTTGCAAGTATCGAAAAAAGTCTTGTTTCTCGAGATCGTAAGTCTTGCATAGGGTATCAAAAGCCATAATTTTAGATTTTACAATAACCAAACACCCAGCAGTGATTCCATGCCACACCCATTGTTTAAATCTACTATCGTGGGAAGCAGGTAAAAAATCAGGGTCATACGCTGGCCACCTCAGAAGTTTTATCTCTTCCTGGAGTTGCGCCTGCTTGACCACTCCCCTCCATATTTTTAATGTAAAAGTGACCCAGTGGCTGGGCGTCAAGGTATCGTCCAAATCAGAAGCTGCGTGACCAAGTCTAGACTGGATTGGCGTGTCTGAGAGAGACATCTCAATCGTCTTCCACCTCGCACAAAAAGATGGATTACACCAACACACCAAGGACCTCAGCTGAGCAGATAAGTAGTAATTCCTTAATGAAGGTAGAGCCAAGCCCCCTTTGTCTTTCGGCAACTGCAAAGTAGAGAACTTCACCCGTGGTCTTTTGTTAAGCCAAATGAATCTCGAAATCTGCTTATTCCATTCCCTGAATTGCTTCTCTGGAATTTGAATAGGTAAAGCAAGAAAAAGAGTAGTTTGGGGAGAATATTCATTTTAATTATCTGTATCCTGTTGCCAAGGTCGAGAGGGAGCAAGGCCCAAATGTTGAGATCGCTATATATTTCTCTATTAATACGACTGTAATTAATATCGTACAGTTGTGTCAGATCTCTAGGCAGAAACACTCCCAAATATTTGATAGCAGTTGCCTCCCAATTAAACTTGAATTTTGCCAGTAGAGTCTGGTCCGGAGAAAAATTAAATGACAGAACTTGAGTTTTTTTGACATTAAGGACATACCCTGAATACAGGCCATATGTTTCCAACATCCCCATTAACACTGGTATACCTGAGCTGGGATCCGTGATTGTCACCAAGACATCGTCTGCGTATAAACACACCTTGTACTCGTCCCCTCCTATTACAATCCCTTTCAACGATGTTTCCTGACGTATAGCCTGGGCTAGAGGTTCGATAAACAAGTTGAAGAGGAAGGGGCTTGCTGGACACCCCTGTCTACATCCTCGTTCTAAAAAAATAGTATCGGAGAGGCTACCGTTAATTTTTATTCTGGCAGTAGGGAGAGAATAAAGAGCTTGGAAACATCTTATAAACTCGCTACAGAAACCAAATCTTTTCATCACTAGGAAGAGGAAGTCCCAATTCACTGAATCATATGCTTTTTCAGCATCTAAGCTAAGAATAATTGAGCTTTTTTTCTTATTATTAATGTGTTCGATGATGTGTAAAGCTCGTCTAATATTATCGTGGGTTTGTCTATTTTTCAAGAAACCCGTTTGGTCTTCATCAATCAAAGAAGGCATTACAGCATCCATTCTTCGCACCAAAATAGTTGTGTATAGTTTATAATCTGAGTTCAGGACACTTATCGGCCTATAAGATTTGCAGTTTAGTCTATCCTGTCCCCCCTTTGGCAAAACCGATATGAAGGCCTCCTTCCAAGAGGGAGGTACCAGACCTCCTTTCAAAATGTAGTTAAAACTAGTTTCCAACAGGGGAAGAAGGCTTTCCCTCATGGTTTTGTACCATTCGGCAGGGAGCCCGTCGGTACCTGGTGATTTATTGGATTTAAGGCTGGAGATAGCTTTAATTATTTCTTCCCGAGATATTAAGGACGTTAACTTACTATTTGCTTCTCGACCAATCGTAGGCAGGTCTAAGGAATTCAAAAAGTCAGTCATCTTATTTACATCACCCTGAGTAGATTGACTATATAAGGATTTGTAATACTTTTCAAACGCTTTTTGAATTTTATCCAGGTCAGTTACAACATTGTTACCAACCGGGTCTCTAATCTTATAAATATTATTTTCAGCTTGCTGTTTTCTAATCCGCCACGCCAACTGCTTCGCCGCCTTAGGCCCCGCCTCATAATACCTCTGTTTCATGAACCTTATGTTTTTCTCTACTTCTTCGCTCAATATCTTATCTATCTCCTGCTTAATCGGTCTGATCTGGTGGGTTACTGTAGTATTTTTATCCTTTAGACCTGACTGTTCCAAGGCCATTAATCTATCCTGCAGTTGTAACAATTCTTGTGACTTTTTCTTTTTAATCATGGTCGACCACGCAATTATTTTTCCTCTGAGGACAGCTTTGGCTGCATCCCACACAATACTGTGATTTGTCTCTCCATTATTGTCCTGCAGGTACAAGTTAAGATCGGCTGTCATTTGTTTCACAAAAGCGGGGTCATTTAACATACCGGTATTTAGTCTCCACGAAGTTGTCTTCCGTGTCCTGTCCAAATGTAACGTTATATAAATTCCACTGTGGTCAGAGACATCTCTTGGACCTATTCTGCAATCTTTTATCCTGTGTAAATCCCTATTAAACATAAAACAGTAATCTATCCTCGAATACACTGAGTGTCGAGCAGAGTAAAAAGTGAATCCTGACGCTGACCCATGGATAGATCGCCACACGTCAATAAGCCCTAATTCCGTTAACATTCCTTTAACCCGTTTCCCTCCAGACGTGCTTTTCTTGGCCCTATTATTTGAGTCTAATCTGGGATTTAACAGTAAATTAAAATCTCCTGCACAAATAAGAGTTCCCACCGTTTCCTTAGAGATCAAATCAAATATCTTCTTAAAGAAGCTTGCGTTGCTTCCTGGGGGTGCATAGACATTTAATAGTGTCACCGCCTTATTCTCTATTCTACCTTTTACTAAAACAAACCGACCTTCCTTATCACTTATAGTAGATATATGTTCAAATTTTATTTTATTTGAGATAAGGATAGCTACTCCTCGTTTTTTCCCGGCCCTATACGATGAATAAAATGTATGTCTGAAACCCATCTTTTTTAATTTCTCATGTTCTGCATTATCTAGATGAGTTTCTTGCCAATATGCCAAATCTACTGTCTCCTTTTTCAATTTGGCAATTAATTTGCTTCTTTTAATAGGGCTATTCAGGCCATTTACATTTAGTGACAGCATTTTATAGAAATTATAAGCCATCAAGTGGATATGTGGAATACAACATAATCCTCGGCAGCTTGGGTCACGGTATTATATAGGACATTGCCTGACGCATAAAACACTCGCATCTTACTTAGTGGTGTCTGGAAGCGGATCCCGCTGTCCTTCAAAGCCTTCTTAACTGGGATATATTCCCGTCTCCTTTTCTGCACTTCCAGGGAGTAGTCATGATCGAAATACACCCGTTTGTTTTGGATATGTACCCCTTTGTTCCACGCCGTGCGGAGAATCTCTTCTTTAACAGAGAACCGGAGGAAGCGCACTATTATTGAGCGTGGTGGGGCGTTCGGGGGTGGTTTTGGTCCCAACGCGCGGTGTGCGCGCTCAATGCTGAGGGCACGGTCCGGGCCGAAATCTTCGCCTAGGTGTTCTTTGATCAGATTTTCGACAAAGGTAGTCACCGACGAGCCCTCCGAGTTTTCCGGTACGCCGTAGATCCGGATGTTTTTGTGCCTAGCGCGGCCCTCCATATAGGACACCTTTTCCTGAAGCGCCCGTTGATTTTCCAACAGCTGCACAAGTGTATCCCTAACACCAATGTCCCAGCGTTCCGAGTCAGCCATGTTGTCCTCGACGTGCTTTAGCCGACCAGTCATTTCCTCCACCTGATCCGCCATCTCGTGTAATCTTTGATTCAATTCCTTAGAGAGTTCGGCCATTTGCTTCTTTATATCCTCCCGAAATTCCGTACCGAATGCTTTGAAGTCACTTTTCAATTCGGTTCGCAATGTAGCCATTTTGGCCACCAGTACGCTACTCATAATTCAATTCAATTCAATTCAATTTTATTTATATAGTGCCAAATCACAACATAAGTTGCCTCAAGGCACTTCATAGATACAGAGAAAAACCCAACAATCATATGACCCCCTGTGAGCAGCACTTTGGCAACAGTGAGAAGGAAAAACTCCCTTTTAACAGGAAGAAACCTCCGGCAGAACCAGGCTCAGGGAGGGGCGGGGCCATCTGCTGTGATTGGTTGGGGTGAGAGAAGGAAGACAGGATAAAGACATGCTGTGGAAGAGAGACAGAGGTTAATAACAGATATGATTCAATGCAGAGAGGTCTGTTAATACATAGTGAGTGAGAAAGGTGACTGGAAAGGAAAAACTCAATGCATCATGGGAATCCCCGGCAGCCTACGTCTATTGCAGCATAACTAAGGGAGGATTCAGGGTCACCTGGTCCAGCCCTAACTATATGCTTTAGCAAAAAGGAAAGTTTGAAGCCTAATCTTAAAAGTAGAGATAGTGTCTGTCTCCTGAATCCAAACTGGAAGCTGGTTCCACAGAAGAGGGGCCTGAAAACTGAAGGCTCTGCCTCCCATTCTACTTTTAAATACTCTAGGAACAACAAGTAGGCCTGCAGAGCGAGAGCGAAGGGCTCTAATAGGGTGATATGGTACTACAAGGTCATTAAGATAAGATGGGGCCTGATTATTTAAGACCTTGTATGTGAGGAGCAGGATTTTGAATTCTGGATTTAACAGGAAGCCAAAACAGGAGAAATCTGCTCTCTCTTTCTAGTCCCTGTCAGCACTCTTGCTGCAGCATTTTGGATCAGCTGAAGGCTTTTCAGGGAGTTTTTTGGACTTCCTGATAATAATAAATTACAGTCGTCCAGCCTGGAAGTAATAAATGCATGAACTAGTTTTTCAGCGTCACTCTGAGACAGGATATTTCTAACTTTAGAGATGTTGTGCAAATGGAAGAAAGCAGTCTTACATATTTGTTTAATATGTGCGTTGAAGGACATGTCCTGGTCAAAAATGACTCCAAGGTTCCTCACCACGTTACTGGAGGCCAAGGTAATGCCATCCAGAGTAAGAATCTGCTTAGATACCATATTTCTAAGCTTTTCAGGGCCGAGTACAATAACCTCAGTTTGATCTGAATTAAGAAGCAGAAAGTTAGCGGCCATCCAGGTCTTTATGTCTTTAAGACATTCCTGCAGTTTAACTCATTGGTGTGTGTTATCTGTCTTCATGGACAGATAGAGCTGGGTGTCATCTGCATAGCAGTGTAAATGTATGCTATGTCTTCTAATGATGCTGCCTAAGGGAAGCATGTATAATGTAAACAGAATTGGTCCTAGCACTGAACCCTGTGGAACTCCATAATTAACCTGAGTGTGTGAAGAGGACTCTCCATTTACATGCACAAACTGGAGTCTATTAGATAGATATGATACAAACCACTGCAGTGCAGTACCTGTAATACCTACAGCATGTTCTAATCGCTCTAATAGGATATTATGGTCGACAGTATCGAACGCTGCACTGAGGTCTAGCAGGACAAGCACAGAGATGAGTCCACTGTCAGAGGCCATAAGATCATTTGTAACCTTCACTAAAGCTGTTTCTGTGCTGTGATGAGCTCTGAAACCTGACTGAAACTCTTCAAATAAACCATTCCTCTGCAGATGATCTGTTAGCTGTTTGACAACTACTCTTTCAAGGATGTTTGATATAAAGGAAGGTTGGAGATTGGCCTATAATTAGCTAAGACTGCTGGGTCTAGAGATGCTTTTTGAGTAAAGGTTTAACTACAGCCAGCTTGAAGGCCTGTGGTACATAGCTGATCATTAGAGATAGGTTGATCATATTTAAGATCGAAGCATTAATTAATGGCAGGACTTCTTTGAGCAGTTTTGTAGGAATGGGGTCTAAAAGACACGTTGATGGTTTGGAGGAAGTAATTATTGAAGTTAACTCAGAAAGATCAATTAGAGAAAAAGAGTCTAACTTAACATCAATGGTACTAAGAGTAGCTGTAGATAATATTACATCTGTGGGATGATTACTGGTAATTTTTTCTCTAATGATAAAAATTTTATTTGTGAAGAAGTTCATGAAGTCATTACTAGTTAACGTTAAAGGGATGGTTGGCTCAAAAGAGCTCTGACTGTTTGTCAGCCTGGCTACAGAGCTGAAGAGAAACCTGGGGTTGTTTTTATTTTCTTCAATCAGTGATGAATAGTAAGATGTTCTGGCTTTGCGGAGGGCTTTCTTATAAAGCAGCAAACTATTTCTCCAGGCTAAATGATGATCCTCTAAATTTGTGACACGCCATTTCCTCTCCAGATTACGAGTCATCTGCTTTAGGCTACGTGTTTGAGAATTATACCACGGAGTCAGGTACTTCTGATTAGAGACCTTAGTTTTCACAGGAGCTACAGTATCCAGAGTCGTACGTAGTGAGGAGGTGAAATTATTAACAAGATGATCGACCTCTGTTGGGTTCAGATAGCTGCTCTGCTCTATGTTGGTTCAGGGCATTGAAGATGATAACAGTGGGTGGATTATATTCTTAAACTTAGTTACAGCGCTTTCAGAAAGACATCTACTGTGATAAAGTCTACTCTCCACCGCTGTGTAATCAATTATTGTAAATGTAAATGTTATCAGGAAATGATCAGACAGGAGAGGGTTTTCAGGAAACACTGTTAAATGTTCAGTTTCTATGCCATATGTTAAAACAAGATCTAGAGTGTGATTAAAGTGGTGGGTGGGTTCTTTTACATTTTGAGAGAAACCAATTGAGTCTAATAACAGATTAAATGCCATGTTGAGGCTGTCATTTTTAGCATCTACATGGATGTTAAAATCACCCACAATAATTATTTTATCTGAGCTCAGAACTAAATTAGATATAAAGTCTGAGAAATCAGACAGAAACTCTGTGTAAGGCCCAGGTGGACGATAGATGATAACAAGTAAGACTGGTTTCTGAGTTTCACAGCTGTGGTGGACAAGGTTAAGCATCAGGCTTTCAAATGAATTAAAAGTCTGTCTTGGTCTTTCATTAATTAATAGGCTGGTGTGAAAAATTGCTGCCACACCTCCCCCTCGGCCTGTGCTTCGAGGTTTCTGGTAGTTAGAATGACTCGGGGGTGTTGATTCATTTAAACTAACATAATCATCCTGCTGCAACCAGGTTTCTATAAGGCAGAGTAAATCGATTTGTTGATCAATTATTAAGTCATGTACTAACAGAGACTTGGAGGAGAGAGACCTAATATTTAATAATCCACATTTCACTGTTTTACTCTTTGGTTCAGATGTGGATACTGTATTGTTCTTTCTTTGTAATTGTTTATGTTTAAGTTGTTTGTTGATGGTTTTTAGTTTGTTTTTTGTCTGTTTGGGAGCTGACACAGTCTCTATGGAGATGGGTTTTTGGGGGGTAGCAGGAGGAGAGAAGCTGCAGAGAGGCGTGTAAGACTCCGACACAGCATCCCGAAGCCAACCCAGACCTTCTCCTCGGTCGCCATCTTGTCCCGATGCGAGGCTTGCCTCACTAGCCGCGGCGTCCTTCTCCATTTCACAGTCAAGAATGTTTCGTAGCCCGTATCCTCCCTTTTTAGATTTATCCCCACTCATTCTTGCGTCGAAAAATGGCAGTGTAGCCCCAATACAGCTCTCGAGTCCGGGGAAACACACGGTTGGTGCCGGAGGTCACTCTCTATGCGGCCATGCGGTGCTACGAGCCACCGGAAGTCCCCATCTGTTCGTATGTTGTATACTCATTGTTTGTTAAATAAAGTTTATATAAAAAAACAAAAAAAAACCCCATCAAACAGCAGTCGCTTTCTAAAACATCGGATTCAGCACCACATACGAAAGTGACCCAGGTCGGATTTGAAAATATCGGATTTGTGCCGTTCACACTGTCACACCATGATCGGATATGGGTCGCATAGAAATTCGATGCGCTTTCGCCTGCAGTGTGAACGTAGCCTAAGAGGACCCAGGTTACACAGTAACCGTGCGATCTCTAGCTGGTCGCATAAACCTATGACATGTGGGAAATACGCCAGATAGAGAGATGGCGCTACAGGCTGGAGAGCTCTCACTCGCCACAGCGAGGGCCGACTGACAGAGGAGCCTCAAGAGTCAACTTGAGGACGATACACTCGTGCACAGCTGGCGCCGCAGGCTGGAACACACACGCTCGCTGGCTGACGTATCAGACACAGCGTGGTGCGGCTGGCGCATAAACCAGCAAAGTTCGGGCAAGACGCCAGGGGGAAACAGCATGCAGTTGCATGAGCAGTAGTAATAGCAGTGGCTCAAGCTGCAGAGGCGAGGAGCCGCCCCACTCGAGCAATGACAGGAGCCCCGCTGGTCATGTGAACCACGCACGTGAGCTGTGGGGCGTGGCCTGGCACGCCGGAGTGTCTTAAAGAAGTATCCACGCGCCACGACCAAGGGAGATCGTACCCCGTACATATGGAATATGTAACGGTGTGGAGAGATAGTCTTGATGTGCTAGAGAACTCCAGGGTTGAAGTTTTCGTGTTTCAATCAGCCGCGTTCGAGCTTCTCGGGTGTCGGTCCGTCCTACACACAGGCAGCTCTGATCACTGCTGGCTGAAGCTTTTAGACCTGAACAGAGTTGAGAGGTCGGAAAGTCGGCTCTGAAACACAGACTCAGGAACCTCGAGCTCACTTTAGTCACCAGAACTTTTGCCTGAGAATGTTGTAACCTTGGATAACTCCGACATTGCTCCATGCTCCCGTATCCAGCTGCTCGGTTTACTGTAACGCTGTTTCATCTTCAGACATGTGACCACAGACCTGTGGCCACGGTGCTGAAGGCCCTTCTATCCTTTGTGTTGGCCCCAGTGTGTTGATGCGTGCTGTATAAATACAACAGTAATGTGCAAAAGTCTTGAGTCAGATGTTCTTGTAGTTTTTAAAGTGCCCTTGAGCAACAGCTCTCCAGCAAAGAAGCCGTTTTAAACTGTCTTTAGGCTCTTTGTCAGCAGCAGCCTGTCATGCCAAAGGTAAAATCAGAGGAAGCTGATCATGTTCACTGAAGCCTCGGACGGCTTTCAGGAAGCCGTGGGCCTCCTCAGAGCCGGACCTCACTGAAGCAGTGTGACAGGGAACAGAAACCTCCAAGCCCGGAGATCACACCAAACAAACACAAGTTTCCATGGATGTTTAAACATGAGTCAGATTTATTTCTGTTACATTTCAAAGGAACAGAAGACTTTCAGCTAAACGAAGATCAAACAATTTAAGATGAGGACACGAGACTGAAACATCATCAAAGACAAACACCAGTTTGGTTCAAAGGTTAAACGTTGGGCAGACGTGACGCTACTACAGAGCCGCCTTCAGCTTCACCCAGAAACACGGAGACAAGAACAGGAAGTCGTCAGGGTCTGATGACAGAGACGAGTCCAGAGGACAGCAGGGAATAACGTGGGATGCAAACAGGCTGGAGTCTGGATTCATTTTACCTCCAGACGCTCTGTTTGTGCTCGGCTGTGTTCGCTGATTCGTCAGTGACCACGGTGACCTCGCCAACACCTCTGGTCCGAATCATCAGTGGTTACTGAAGACGTGAGGTTCGTAACGGGACTTTTAACATCTGGTTTCCTATAATGGTAAAAACAGTCGGGAGTGCTGTGACGACCGCAGACCAGTGTTTGTGGTGATGTTCAGTAGAAGGGGGAGGTGCCGTTCCAGGCGATCACAGCTCCGTCCCACTTGGTCCTGATGGTCATCTCCAGTGAGGGAAACCGTTTCTCTGGATCTCCTCCATCTCTGGACGACGCCTCCCAGTGGTGGGAGTGAGTATCTGTACAGGAAACAGGAAACAGATGGTGGATGAAGCACGAGAGGGATCCCGGTCAGACCTGCAGACGTGCGACCGCAACGCTCACCGACTGTCAGCCTGGCCGTCACTGTCTGCGAGCTCTGCCCACAGTAGTAGTACAGCTGGAACAGATGCTCCGCCCTCCAGTCTGACAGCAGCGAGCGTGTGGCGCTGAACAGGACCGAGCAGCTGCTGTTGATGCTGCAAACCCACACCGGGAACCTGGGAGTCTTCAGCATGCTGCCCACCTGCAGACGGAGGGAGACAGGCAGGGGGCGCTCTTCTGACTGTAAGAACTCAGCTGTTTAACTTAAAGAGCCTCGTGGAGAAAGTCTCTGATGTAGGTGGAGGTGGTTGGTCAGTGCCTAATGGCACCTGTTGGCTAATATTAGTTTTTGGTTTTGTTTGAAGGTGGAGAGGGTGGAGTGCTTGGATATCAGCTAACAGGGAGTGTTTAGCAAGCTGCATCCATAAAATGATGAAATCCTAGTATCGCTCTCACCCAAATTAACGGTACACCCGCATCAACGAGGCCACGCCCCTAACAGAATGATCCAGGTGGATGAGTGATAACACATTATCCACAGGTCCTCAGTCATGGTTATCGTGGAAAGAAAAGCATCTGGACTACTTGGAGGCGTTTCATCTGAGAAGCTTCTCCAGCTCTGAGGCAGAGGATCAATAGGGGATCCACGACCCTCTTAGGGACACTCCCCATAGGGCCACCATCTGCTCTCAGAACTGAAGAAGCTTCTCGGATAAAACGTCTTCAAGAAGCTTAAAGAAATCCAGACGCTTTTCTTTCCTTGCTCCTTAGATCCACCCTATTAGAGCACTTCGCTCTCGCTCTGCAGGCCTACTTGTTGTTCCTAGAGTATTTAAAAGTAGAATGGGAGGCAGAGCCTTCAGTTTTCAGGCCCCTCTTCTGTGGAACCAGCTTCCAGTTTGGATTCAGGAGACAGACACTATCTCTACTTTCAAGATTAGGCTTCAAACTTTCCTTTTTGCTAAAGCATATAGTTAGGGCTGGACCAGGTGACCCTGAATCCTCCCTTAGTTATGCTGCAATAGACGTAGGCTGCCGGGGATTCCCATGATGCACTGGGTTTTTCCTTTCCAGTCACCTTTCTCACTCACTATGTATTAACAGACCTCTCTGCATTGAATCATATCTGTTATTAACCTCTGTCTCTCTTCCACAGCATGTCTTTATCCTGTCTTCCTTCTCTCACCCCAACCAATCACAGCAGATGGCCCCGCCCCTCCCTGAGCCTGGTTCTGCCGGAGGTTTCTTCCTGTTAAAAGGGAGTTTTTCCTTCCCACTGTCGCCAAAGTGCTGCTCATAGGGGGTCATATGATTGTTGGGTTTTTCTCTGTATCTATGAAGCGCCTTGAGGCGACTTTTGTTGTGATTTGGCGCTATATAAATAAAATTGAATTGAATCCACAGAGCCCAAACGGTGTGTATCAGGCTGTAATATAATGGGTAAACCAGTAAAGGACACAGTTTTACTGGTTTCTGCTGTAGTGAAACGACCTCACAGCACCACGAGCTGCTTCCCAGCCTCAGCTCACAGCTGCCGGCCGTCAGCTGTTTAAAATGAGAAACTGAAGGACTGAAGACTGATGAGAGCAGCATAGACGGATGTAACACACACCTGAGGCACACCTGAAAGGTTACTGTGAGTATCCTGATTACATCAGCTGTGCTCTGCTGCTTCCTCATGTCACCGAAAGACCTGTAATCAACACATAGCTGTGAGTGTGTGTGTGCCAGCGGTGCTCGGTTACAGGTCTCTACCTGCGGCAGCGCACCGCGCTCCATCTCCTCTCGACTCCAGCGCAGATATCCTACATCGCTGCGGGACAGGACGCCCTGCAGGGGGCGCTGCAGAGGCAGGCCGTCCTGCCCGAAGTGCCGCATCCCGTTGAAGAGGTGCGGGCTGGCTCTGCCGGTCAGTAGCAGGTTCAGCAGAGCCTGCATACACAAGCAGAGACCTGGAGGCTCCTCCCACTTTGCACTCTACAGGTGCGCACGCTCGCAGACGCTCTCAGGCTAACAGAGACGCTCTGATCGTTGAGCGGTCAGCACAAGAGCTGAGGCTGACGGAGGCGACATCAGCAGGAAACACAAACGAGCATCCATGTCTGATGATGTCACTGTCAGCTGTTTAGCCCCCCCAGCAGATTTTTACTTCCCATGGTGCTCTCTGATTGAGACATTTTTAGCTGAACACAGAGCGACGAGGAAGCTGCTGAGTGAATGACATGAGTGGGCGGAGCACGCATGTAAAACGACACACCTGTGACAGGTGCGGGCCTGGTATCTGATAGTGCACAGGTACAAACGCCTTACACAAAGATTTCTAAATGAAGTCTGGCAACATGAGTCAGGTGAGCTCTTACCTGCCGACAGGCAGAGCTGCCCGGGCTGAGGTGCAGCAGGTATGACGTAGGAGAGTCTAGGTCCTGCCTCAGCCTGTGAGGAAGAGGACGCACATGGTCAACGGCTCAGTTAACCAGCGGGCTGTAACAGACTGTTTCCTGTCGGGGGCGCTAACATCGCAGAGCTTCGCTGTGTGGTTACCTCTCGATGGTACGGGAGCAGATGAGGCTGTAGAGGAAAAGGATGACGCCATGACTGCCCTCCTCCTGAAACTACAAGACAACAGGTCATACCCCATGCACAGGGCAAACGAATTTTATTTGATTAACTTATTGATATTATTGGCCAAATTTCATATACATAAGTCGAAATTTTCTAACGCAAAACCATCCTTTCGGTGCTTTTTAAATGAAACCAAACAATATGTTAAAACCATAAACCTATGTTCCCTGTTCAATATCATGTGATTCTATAATAGACTGTGTCTATTTTGCTTTTTTATACGAACCCCCTGACATTGTGTTTGCTATTTTGTATTTGTATATCTGTATTTTGTGCTTTGTCAATAAAAAAAACAAAAAAACAAGACAACAGGTCACGTCGCACGGCGGGCTCCAAACCACCCGAAACCTTTCCGACAGCGGGCCGACGGAGCTCCACGTCCGATCGCAGGCCGTATTTTTGTGTAGTCGTGTCACGTGCGTAAAGATCAGTGCTCGTTTTTCTCACCTGAATCCGCATTAATGCAACAAGCTGAAGAGTTAGCGCTAAGGTAAAGTGACCTGATTCTGGCGTCCTGATTGGATGCTGTACTCACGCACTGGATGTGGTCGAGGATGAAGTTGGTGATGGCGTCCTTCTCGCTGAACGTGAAGAGCTGCAGCTGAAAGACATGAAAGAACAGACGTGACGAGATGCTGGGGACGGAGCAGCGGTCGCAGCGCTGTGAGGAAGGGCGGTACCCTCTCTGTGAAGGTGTCCAGTTTGTTGTCCAGGTGAGATGTGATGCAATAGTCTTCGGTTACCAAGGTGACAGTCGCGCTCGCCTCCTGGCCGGCCAACCAGAGGCTGTCGCTCAGGGCAGCCGCCAATGCTCTGTCCTGCTCCCGCCGTCCTACCTCTGTCAGACTGGAGGGTGGACAAAATAATAGAAACACATTAGAGTTGTGGGGAGCCGAGGACACCAAAGGTCAAAGGTGACGCAGGATGCTGGGTGCTAAACTGACGCGACTTCAGAGAACCGCTGGGCACAGAGAAAGACCAGTTACCGTCCCACTGTTCCCATTTTCTGTCATGTTCATTTTTCATCATGTGACATCTCACCTTTACCATTTCCACGCCAGAGAGGCCTCACCTGTGCAGCGTCTGTCCGTCTGAGGTGCTCTGTTGGGTGAACAGCAGGTGCTTAATGATGCGAGCCTGGACGACCATCTGAATGGCCCGAGCCCCACCCTGAAACACACACCTGACCTTAAAAGATGTAATATTCTGGGCGGGGCTTGATGCTGATGGGTTAAAACTGCCAGCCTATCAGGAGTGAGATGACGCTCTTAGTCGTGTCCGGGAAATTCTGGGCTTTTAATGTTTGCTTTGAACTCTTTTTGTTTACACTATAAAAACCAAGTTAACATTTATTCTGTATTTTCTCTGATCTACAGGGTCAAATGTAAACACCCACTCAGTCTGCTATTAAGTGGTGCTGAAGCTTCTGCAGCACAGAGGTTGGTTAGAGGACGTTTGTTCAAAAGCAACACGGTGAGCGCATTCTGTAGTCTACCTGCCCTTTCACACGGGACGCGGCACGCACCGCGCTCTGAAGCCCGTTCATTTCTATTGCTCGTGCTGCACAACAACGTTTTAACGCTGCGCTGAGCCAGGAGTGCTCACACAATCAGCGGGTGAATTTTGACCACCGCGCGCTGTGACGTACCTTCACGCAGCCAATAAAAACGAAGCCTACAGCTGCGCTACGTTCAACCACGCGAAGGAAAACGTTGTGTGGAGCTTGGTAAACTTTTAGGCCCAAGTGTCCGTGCGTTCCTTTCAGCGGCTCTGGGCACCTTGGGAGGAAAGCAGTGTTGTGGAAACGACACACGTAGTTACCTTCTTCTTTATGAACGAGTGATACATTTTTTTAATAAATTTGAGAGGGTCTTAACAATTGAATCAGCTGTGTGACAGTGAAAGTAAGAACGTTCAACATTATTTATCAGGTACATCACTGAACTGGAGGATAAATAACACTCCTGTATTATATAGAATATTATAATGTAAAATTTATCAAAAAATTAAGAAAGGTTAAAAAGCTAAAGGTTTAGTTCGAGTTTCTGCTTTTCTTTTCCTGATATTCATATAACATTTGTAAGGAAATATTAACTTTAATTCCTCCGTTCCCTTTCTCTCTCTTTCCTGATTTACTTCTTCAGACTTCATCTGGATGCAGGTCTGGAGTTGGTGTGTGAGAGAGTTCAGCATCCTGACAGCCTGATGGATGAAGCTGTCTCTCCGTCTCAAACAGCTCTAACTACATGCTTTAGCAAAGAGGAAACTTTGAAGCCTGATCTTAAAAGCAGAGTTGGTTTCTCACCCCATCAGCCTTCAGAGCGTATGCGAACTCGGAGTTTGGTTCCCTGAAGTGGAAGACTGCTTTCCTCCACTCGTAGTCGAAGACACGAAAGTTTCCACCCAGAAGAATCCTCCTCAGGCTCTGACATCAACACAGAGACAGGTCATCGGTCAGTCGTTTGTCCTGAATGCAGCCTGACGGGGAACAACAGGTCAAAGCAGCTCTGAACACTCCCTGCTCTGTTCAGACCTTCTGTTTGCTACAGGCAGCCAATGATAATAAAACTAGTGTAAAGGAGGAGGAACTAAAACTGTTTGTTTCAAGCAGAAGTCTGACTGCATAAAGATAACATCATAGAGCTGGAGTTTCAGCACCTGCACACCTCCATCCTGGTATCCTCATAAACCCCGCCTCCCTTTAGCCAAGTGGAGGAGTCGCATAACACGGCTGATCTGTGGTCAGGTGAGCTCATCGTGTTTACAGGAAAACAGGTCACCTGACACCGCTGGGTGTCAGGTGACCTGTTTCTGAATCCTTGTGTTTACCTCAATCAGTTGGGGGGTGACCGGCATTCCCCCGAGCCCCGCAGAGATGGCCAGCCTCCGGGGGATAGAGCAGAGGGCTTGAAGGGTCCTCCGGGGTGGAGGGGCTTCCTCCTGCTCCTCCTCTTTCTCCACATCCAGCAGCCTCTGAGGAGAAAGCGAGACAAACAGCTGCCTTCGACCATTCAGTCACAATGAAAAAAACACTTCCCACAGCTTCAACGCTGAACAACGGAAACATCAGATTTACAGCAAACCTGCAGTCACGTTACTCAGGAAGGCGTTTACCTTTGTCTCCCCTCAGTGCACACACCAAAATAAATCAATATGAGCTCCTGGACAGCTGATGAACAGAGCGGAGCGTGAGGGTGACACTGATCAAACACAGTACGTGGTGGTAGTAAGTGCAGTAGTATTTTCTTAGAGGTGACTCACGTGAGGATTCCTGCTCACTTCCTGCCAGAGCAGCTCGATGTAGTCCAGCCTGCGGTCTGACATCACTGACTACAGCTGAGGGACGGCCCTTACTAACACTACAGCGGAGCCACGGCGAGGATGACGAGCTGCTCCTTCATCCTGTCTGAAGCTGCAGCCTGACTGAGTGTTACACAGTCAGCTGAAAACTGACCTGAGTGCAGTGCAGCGGCACCACCAACAGAGGGCAGAGCTGATCTATCTATCGCTCTATCAGGCGTGATGGATGCTGAGAGAGGGTCTCTGAGTTACTGTCAACATTTCAAATTCATTTCTAGTTACAGAAACAGAAATATGCTTTCTTTTGGAAACAGTGGCAGTCTGAGTCGAACCCAGACTTTTGAACCATCAGCTGAAGAGCTGTTAGCTGAAAACTCTGCACACCTCAGCATGCTGTGCATGGATATGTATGCTCACCGTGACAGCCGTCTTATTTTCCTGTCATGTTTTTGGATATGCGCAGACTGATGTATGGAAGGTGTCTAAGTCCTGCCATTAATTAATGCTTCGATCTTAAATATGATCAACCTATCTCTAATGATCAGCTATGTACCACAGGCCTTCAAGCTGGCTGTAGTTAAACCTTTACTCAAAAAGCATCTCTAGACCCAGCAGTCTTAGCTAATTATAGGCCAATCTCCAACCTTCCTTTATATCAAACATCCTTGAAAGAGTAGTTGTCAAACAGCTAACAGATCATCTGCAGAGGCTTATTGAAGAGTTTCAGTCAGGTTTCAGAGCTCATCACAGCACAGAAACAGCTTTAGTGAAGGTTACAAATGATCTTCTTATGGCCTCTGACAGTGGACTCATCTCTGTGCTTGTCCTGCTAGACCTCAGTGCAGCGTTCGATACTGTCGACCATAATATCCTATTAGAGCGATTAGAACATGCTGTAGGTATTACAGGTACTGCGCTGCAGTGGTTTGTATCATATCTATCTAATAGACTCCAGTTTGTGCATGTAAATGGAGAGTCCTCTTCACACACTGAGGTTAATTATGGAGTTCCACAGGGTTCAGTGCTAGGACCAATTCTGTTTACATTATACATGCTTCCCTTAGGCAGCATCATTAGAAGACATAGCATACATTTACACTGCTATGCAGATGACACCCAGCTCTATCTGTCCATGAAGACAGATAACACACACCAATGAGTTAAACTGCAGGAATGTCTTAAAGACATAAAGACCTGGATGGCCGCTAACTTTCTGCTTCTTAATTCAGATCAAACTGAGGTTATTGTACTCGGCCCTGAAAATCTTAGAAATATGGTATCTAAGCAGATTCTTACTCTGGATGGCATTACCTTGGCCTCCAGTAACACTGTGAGGAACCTTGGAGTCATTTTTGACCAGGACATGTCCTTCAACTCACATATTAAACAAATATGTAAGACTGCGTTCTTCCATTTGTGCAACATCTCTAAAGTTAGAAATATCCTGTCTCAGAGTGACGCTGAAAAACTAGTTCATGCATTTATTACTTCCAGGCTGGACGACTGTAATTCATTATTATCAGGATGTCCAAAAAACTCCCTGAAAAGCCTTCAGCTGATCCAAAATGCTGCAGCAAGAGTCCTGACAGGGACTAGAAAGAGAGAGCAGATTTCTCCTGTTTTGGCTTCCTGTTAAATCCAGAATTCAAAATCCTGCTCCTCACATACAAGGTCTTAAATAATCAGGCCCCATCTTATCTTAATGACCTTGTAGTACCATATCAGCCTATTAGAGCACTTCGCTCTCGCTCTGCAGGCCTACTTGTTGTTCCTAGAGTATTTAAAAGTAGAATGGGAGGCAGAGCCTTCAGTTTTCAGGCCCCTCTTCTGTGGAACCAGCTTCCAGTTTGGATTCAGGAGACAGACACTATCTCTACTTTCAAGATTAGGCTTCAAACTTTCCTTTTTGCTAAAGCATATAGTTAGGGCTGGACCAGGTGACCCTGAATCCTCCCTTAGTTATGCTGCAATAGACATAGGCTGCTGTTGTGATTTGGTGCCATATGAATAAAACTGAGTGTAAATGAATGTTGATACTTACAACCACAGACTGTGACTGCAGCCTGCAGGAAGAACACAACAGGATAAATCCTTCAGTCTGAAAATATCTGTGCAGTTGTCTCTCTGAAAGCCTTCACACACCTGACACATAAAATCCTACAAATATTTTATGTGTTCTAAGTGTTTTTGGGACTCATCTGTTCATGCAGCAGCAACAAAGAGGCTCCATGTTTCTGATTGTCACATGTCGATGTGTCTCTCACAGCTCTACACACACTGATACTGACACAGTAAAATAATTGTGTTTGACCAGATTCAGCTCCAGGCTGTGCCACGTGCTGATATGCGGAGCAAAGCTTCAGCTCCTGGACCAGACCAGGAAGTCCTCACTGATGCTGCTGACGCTTAGAGGACAGAAAAATGCCGTACTCAGTGTGTACGAGTTGCACGGCCAGTTCAGAACCAGAAAATTCAGGATTTTGTGGTGTTTCTTTGGCGGTGTGTGTAGGCCTTCAGATTTGGGGAGCAGATCGGATTTTTTGAAGCAGGAAGTGAACTTTCCTTTGGTGCTGCAGCTCCGACACCTGGACCAGGATCTGCTGAATCTCTGCCTCCATCTGAACACACATCAGTTCATCAGTTTACAGGAAACACCACAGCTTCAGTTCCTCTCCTGACAAATCCATCTACACGCTTCACTGTTTTCACAGAAACTAAGCAGGAAGTATTTAAAGTCTAAAGCAGACACATCTGCTCGACACTGAAATATCTGCTCGTTCTGAACTCTCCATGTCTGGACTGAGACCAGATGTTCCTCTGTGCTGCTTGTGAAACAAACAATACAAACTTATATACATTGTATTGTATGTATTGTAAGTGTCACAGAAATGGCTTATGTATAAAGAAGTTTAATAGATGGTTCCAGCAGTTAAAATGTTCTTGCTTGTACGTTTCTGCGGTCAACATTGTAAGGGTGTGTTTATCTTGTCACAAAGAGCAAGTTTTTGTTACACCGCTATTATCGCGAGGTTTGGGCGTGATAGTATAGGCTGTGAGCCCACGTTTAATAATCACGCTAAGGAGTCCAGCGAGCTATCTGCAAAGGCCTGGTTAGTCTACCAGCGGTACAAGGTATTTGTCATTTGCCATAACTGTATTGTAATATTGTGAAAATTTGTAATGTGTGGTGTTCTAATTATTTTATGTTTTAATTTAGAATGCACAAGACTGTAAAGCTATTCTTCTAGGACCTCCGAAGTGGCAGGCGGCCACGAGGTAATTTTTGTTGTTAAAGCACAAGTGTTACTTTTGATAGACTGAAGCGCTTAAAGCCTTTGTGTTTTATGTTTGTAGTTTTCACGGCGTTCAATAAATGCAGCGAAGTGCCCGTCTTGAAGAAGCCGTGCCTGTGTTGTCATTTCGGAGTTACATGTATCTTACATGACATATTTTCTCAAATATTTATTTCCAAATCATTTTAACTTTTTCTTGTTAAACAAAGACAAATTAAAATAATTTTAAGAAATTTTACAATTTTAAACATCAAGAACAGAAAATTGAGAGAAAAAAATGAAGAAAAAAGTTAGTAAATTAGAAAAAATATTAAATAAATAAATAAAATAAAGTAAAAATAAATAAAATTAAACAATAAATAAATACAAATAAAAGAATAGAGGGGGCGGGGCTTAAATCCTGTGCCTACCTTAAAAATAGTAAATTTCAAATTCTTTTCAATCTAGTTGCAGGTGGGTAAATCACATTGTTCTAAGGAAAAGATCTGAGATATTCCACAAAGAGTGTCCACTTGTGGATAAATTTAGCAGGACTACCTTTCACTGTGAGTGAGATCGTCTCCACCCTCAAGAATGTCCGGACAGTATTAAGCCATTGCAATGCAGATGGAGGCGTAAAATACAGCGTCTAGCAAGAAGGGAACAAAAAGCCACGATCTCAGTTTGCTGGGGAGTTATATTAAGAGGGTCTTTGGAACTCCAAATATGGCAGTCAGAGGGTCTTCTCGGATCGGATCCAAAAACCTCTGAAAACCCAAAATGTGTTCAAACATAGAAACTTCTTCTTCAACAGAAGAAAACATATGGATTGCAGGGGGAGGTCACATTGATCTATAATTGAAGGAAAATTTTAGACAAACGGGATTTTGAGAAATGGACTCTGTTTATTACTTTACACCAGGGGTCGGCAACCTTTCTGATGACGAGTGCATCTAAAATTCCCTCAGCAGTCAGTGTGCCATATGATGCATTAGCAATAAATTTAATAACACTCTACACGAACAGTTACACACTATATAAACTTTACAGAATGATATTTGTTCGCAGATGTTGGCAGCTGTCAGCGAACAGTTCTCAGCTATTTTGAAACAAAACAAACACTTTTTATCCATAAATCCAGCTTCGTGTCTTTTCCTTTGTAGCTGAAGTTCGGGAAAAACTGCTCCTTTTCAGCTCAACACGAAACGCGTAATATTTTCTCTGAATACGAGACGATTGTTTTTTACGGGACGTGTGTTTGAATTACGGCCCAAGGGTTTTCACAGATTTCTATTTGTTTTATTTACACGTCACCACGTCCTGATCTGCAGGACCCTCAGTGACCCTCCGACAGTAACGGCAGCTGCACCGTCAGTCACAGGAAGCCTCTTGCTTCTTCTCATGAGAGTAACATCTGCTACCAGCAGCACCGTCTAACTTCAGCAACAAGACCATCATCGTCACCTTGACCTGCTCCAGCACACACCAAAGTGCACCTACATGTCATTGTACATATATCAGCGTGATCCTGAATCTTCGGAGCTCTGCTGTCAGAGGAAAATCGGGAGTATTACCTGTGAATCGGAGCTCGGCGATCCCGCTGTGAGGAAGCGTGTTACCTGCAGTGGTCTGAGTGACGGGAAGCTGTGTGTCCGAGGCCGGACTGTCTGAGCGGGCTCTTTTTACCTCCCACGTCTGACTGCCATCCCCAGGGTCAGCCAATTAACTGTGACAGTATCCCCTCGGGCATTGCGCGCATCACTCCCTGTTCATTCACAAACGGCACAGAGCTCATCGGTGTTGCTCTCACTCCCTGGGGTGTTTCAGGCTTTCCAGCTGATGACGTCTCCGTGTTTGACTCCCTGACGCGTCTGCAGCGTTCAGGCCACCAGAGGCGCGCTCACGGGTTTCGCAGTCGCACGTGCTCATTAAGCTGCAGCTCTTCGGCCAGCAGTAATCACACCCCGTGTCCTGCCTGGACTTCAGGCTGAACATGGTTAAAGTTTAAAGTCCTTCTAAAAACAGCAGATCCAGTTTTCTCCAGCTGAGCTGCCGTCTGCCATCATCATGTGTGCGATGAAATCCTGGCCTTTAATTGGCCGGCTGCTAAAGAGGATGCCACCATTAAACACACAGTGGAAACAAGAGGACAACAGACAGTCCAGTCTGCTCTGTCAGCACGTCCAAACACGGAGGGCGGGCTCGGTGTCACTGCAGGGGGCGGGCCTCATCACAGCGCCCTGCAGCACCGCCAGCTTCATGGCCCCGTTAAAGCCAACACACGCCATGAGGTTTCAGTCCAAAGGCTCTCAACGCTAATGCCGACCCGATCACAGGCTTCCTGAAGCACCTCGCTCACCGCTGTCGCGGGTTTTCTGCCACGTGCGGCTGAAGCTGCTCAGGATTCAGCACGCTGTGTGAACGCTGCCGAGGGTTTCGGGATATTTCTGCTTTCATGATGATGTGCAAAAATGAGAACATCACCATGGCAACTGATGGCTTTCTGTATTTGGACCAGTAAATATCTGATCAGCCACAGTTACAGGTCATGTCACAGAAAAAAAATAAACTCTGGTCTTTTATATTGTAAAAAAATGAAGTCCTACGTTTGTCTCCTCATCAAACCCGTCAAAGGCGAGGACCTCCACAGGGAGCGTAACCTCCGACCTCCAGGCTCTGCTCTCTGCTGGTGACCTCTGTCCTCGTCATGTAAAGCCCTCAGAAAGATCTCAGAGGAGCAACGGACCAGCAGCTGGTCAGAGATCAGTCACAGAGAGCTGCAGGAACAGAAGAAATCCAGACGTGAAGCCACCAAACAATCAGTCAAACCCAGAAGCAGACGCTCAGATACAGTTTTATTTTCCTAACAGGCACATTTAGCTCGTGATGGTTTGCACAGAAACACACTTTGTCAATGATTCACTGTCCAAAACCTTCCTCTGCGTTCAGCGATCACGTTTGCTTTCCCACACAGCAACACGGCAGAGCCGAGGCATCGCCTGTCCTCAGAACCAAAGAGCTCGGATCAGGACGGGCTCGGCGCCGGATGCGTGGTCATCGTGATCGGTGAAACACAAGAAGCTAAAGGACGAGTGAGCCAGCGAGGACCTAAACATCACAGATCTGCAAAGAAACGAAGACACAGAGGAGCTCGACGGCGTCATCTACCACAGAGTAACATTTCAAATCTATGAACTGTTCGTAGTTTCAGCGTCAGAGTCACGATCGTCGCTGTTACTGAGGGAAACGCCCTCACGCTGGTGAAGAGCGAGGGTTCGGCTTCTTCAGTGTGGAACAGACTGTGAAGGAAAGCCGTCTGACAGAGCTGCGGCGACAGGAAGTGGCGGCTGATGAAGTCTGGCGTTCAGGCCATTTTCCCGCTGAGCCGTGCTCCTCTCCTCTCAGTACATGAGGTCGGCCGCCCCGCCGCTCAGCTCCACCTCTTTGTTTTGTTGAAAGGGAAACTGGATTCCCGCCAGTCGGACCAGCAGGGCGTTCAGTCCCTGAAGGAGGAAGATGAGGAAGAAGAGCCAGAAGCATCGGTCGTAGCGCTCGGTGTACGTCTGGAAGATGAAATTCCCCTCATTGAAGTTGGCGATCCGCTCGGACAGACGACTGAGCTTTACCTCCGACACAAACAGGACCATGACGAGGCAGCTGCCGACACCTGCAGGAAACACAGACAGGAACCATCAGGCTTACCTCTGACCTCTGACCCCATCACCCTTAGACACCACCTCCACCTCTGAGAAGGCCAGAGGAGGCGAACCAGACGCCACAACAGAAGGAGTGATGATGTCATCAGAGGAGCTCAGGCGGTGAAAATAAAACCCGTGATGGAGCTTATGGTAACGTGGCTCAGCTGAGCTCAGGTCACATGACTGACAGGCGTCTCCAGTCTGTGCATCACTGGTTCCCCATCCAGGGTTTGGACCAACCATCCAACTGTGAGGAGCACAGGCTCCAACACTGCAGTTCCTCCCCCGTCCAGCGGGGGCAGCAGTGAGTTCGTCCACACAGACCGCTGCGTTAAGATGCTTCAGCCTGATGCATAAGCTGTGTGGTGTCTGTGAATATTGAGCCCTCGTAACACCTGTTTCTACTACACACCTGCATAAACTGTGTTAAGGTTCAAGTTTGCATCGTTAGGGGCGTGGCCTCAGACAGGTGCCGTGGCGGCCTGCTAGGCTTCTGCGGGCCTTTGTGAGTGAAACTGGAGTATTTGTGGGGACGCTGCCCGGCACTAATTGGGGTCTGCGGTTGCAGGCACACATTGGACGGGCCGATTAAGTGAAATGAACCCGGAGAAGGAGGAAATGAGCGGAGGATCGTTGGGTCTTAATGCTCGGCCAGGCCGCCCCCCGCCTGCTTTATCCCTCTCCTGCCCTGGGCTCTGTTATCAGGCTGTTTGTCTGTGATCCTCTCCGAACTCATTTCAGACCATCCATATTTTATATCTCGTTACAGGCTCACAGGGAGCCCGCCAACTGTCCCAGCATGCATTTCAGTGACACTGTCCTTCCTCTGCCCCCCCCCATCTCTAACAGTCGTGCTTTTGGTCGTATTTTAGCGAACAGCTGTTCTTATCTTATCAGCCCTTCTTCAAATGATGACGTATTTGGCTGTGCTGGGGGCAACCGTGAGGACGGTTATCTTTGACACACGTTACAGTACAAACAAAAGCTTCCCGTGGACTGGCAGGTGAAGCTGTGAGGGTGTGGTTCTCACAGGTGATGAAGGTCCACAGGTAAAGTCCCACGGGGCCTTGCAGCGTCTCGTAGGGTCTGCCGAAGGCGTTGAAGAAGAAGAAGCCGGTGGCCACGGAGGAGAAGAGTGTCACAACACCACAGAAGAAGATGACGGTGACGTGGAGGCCCGTGGGGATGGCACTCAGGAGGTCAGGAAAGACTGGAAGACATCAAGAGACAGACCTGCAGTGAGAGGCGTGTCCGGTCTGCAGCGACCACAGAGGTCACCGAGCCTCGGGACACACAGCCAGCACTTCCTGTTAGAGGGTCAAACAGCAGGGCGAAGACACGCTGACACAAAGCAGACGAGACCGACACAGGAAGAGACAGAAACATGAAAAACAGAATCAAGAGCGCCAACGTGACAGAAAATCTTCTGTAAACTCACAGAGACAGGAAGTGTGCAAAACAGACACAAGAAGTGAACATTGTCAGATATTTAATAAGAGATTTAAAACCAGAGAACACGAGCTGCTGGAACCTGGAGCGTGCTCCACCTCCCCACTAAGTTCAGCTGTGACAGTAACACCCCCACTGCTGGAACACCCACGAAGGCTGACAAACGTCCCACAGAGACGCTGACGTGAAACAAAAAGCTCTGCACTGAAGCAGAGACGCAGGTCCTGCAGGGACAGAGCGGCTTTGTCTCTGCTCGCAGATCCCACGCAATCAGGCGGAAACCTCATTAGTGCCGCGCTGCCCAGGACCTCAGAGGGAGCTGCTTCCTGTCCCAGCGCTCAGAGTCACGTGACAAATGTTTATTCGCCCGTTTGGAAAAGATTATCTGACAGTGGTTTCACATCTGCAGCTGTATTCATTTAACCTTTAATTAACCTTATTTATGAAGGTCGCCTGCTGCTGGCCGTGTGTCCGAGCCAATGAGACGAGCTCAGCCTGCGTGACTGTGACGTTCACGCACAGTCACGCAGGCAGAGCTCAGCGTTTGTCTCAAATCAGCATCAGGGTTCAGAAATCATTTTTCTGCCACCCCGGTGACAACAGAGCTCCGGCTCCAAAACCCCCAAATCAGAAATGCTGATGCTGATCCTGGTCTGGGTCCTGGTCCTGGTCTCAGTCCTGGCTCTTCAGTTTATGGAGTTCTGGTTACTATGAAATCTCATCTGTTTGACATCTTGAACTTTTTCAGTTTGCTGTCCCAATTGAATCAGTGTTTTTATTTTTATAGTTTTTAGTTTTTTTCAGCTGAAATATTTTCTGTCACAACAATAATGTGATGACAGCAGTCACTGCAGATCAATGAACAGGGTTATTGATTAACCTGATTATTATTAATGCAGAGTTGTTGATAGAGCCGTGAGCAGACTCGCAGCAGCTCGTGCGTGAATTACTGCTCGTGCGCATGCATCATCGGCGATCACTCACAGGAGAAGCGCGCCGCGCGGCCCCCCAGCCCGCACTGCTTCACGCGCTGTCCGTGGAACAGCCCGTAGCTCAGCTCGCCCACGAACTTGTCCAGCTCGGCCCCGGTGGCGTTGACGAGCTCGGCCCCGGTGCGGCACAGCACGGCCCCGCGGAGCCAGAGTGGCAGGCCGGTGGCCACCGCGGCCGTGAGCGCACAGGAGAGGCCGAGGAGCCCGCACACGGAGAAGAGGAGCTGCTTCTGTCTGCCCGGCATGATGGAGGAGGAGGAGCCGGGGGAGGAGGCCACCACCACAACGCCCCCGCCTCCACCTCCGGGAGGAGGGGGGACCGCGGGAAACGTCAGGTGCCAGCGCACACCTGCGCTGGGTCCATGGCAACAAGGGCTCGGTTTACAGCCAGGAGGTTCGAGTTCTCATTAAAGACGAAGCACGAGACTGTGATGCGCGCGCCCGCAGCAGACTCATCTTTCTTTCACAGCAGAGTGAAGCTGACCCCCCACCCACTTGAAACGTAAAGGCAAATAGGCGGAGCGGTTAGTGCTACGTTTGTGCAGATTTGTGCAGGTAAAATTAGCGTTTGTGCTGCTACGGTTTCTGAGATATTAAACTTTATTTTATAGGTCATTCAAAGGTCACCATCCCCCCAGACTGCTCCAAAACGGGCCAAAATGGTCTACTTTTTTAGTGCTACGTTTGTGCTGATTTGTGCAGGTAAAATTAGCGTTTGTGCTGCTTCTGTTTTAAAGATATTAATGAAAATGTAAAGGTCAACCAGCCCCCCCACATTACCCAAATCCAACAAAAGTGGTATCAAACGTTTGTGCTACGTTTGTGCTGCTAAAATGTTTGTTTGTGCTGCTAACATTTTAAAATGTTTAATAAAATAATGTCTTGATGCGTGCTTAATCATCCAGGTAAGTAAATCCCAAAAGGTTGATTCTGTTCATCTGGACATTTTCAGTTGGAGAAACGTTTCGTCACTCATCCAGGTGACTTCTTCAGTCTCAGCTGACTGCAGGTTTCACCAACCTTATAAACAGTACATTTGCATAGTGAAGGAAACTAGCGCCACTGAATGAACAATGTGCCGGGGGGTTAATTCCATGATTGTTAGTATGCAAATTCTTATGACCATTGATCAATGACAACTAATCAAAGCCTATTGATCAATGGCCATGAGTACCATTCACAGAAAGTGGGGAATGGCTACAATCACAGCATTGTAGGATGGCGAAAGATGTACCCTTGGGCCCCCTTTCTCGATCCAGAGATGGTCAGCATCCTGACAGCCCGATGGACGAAGCTGTCTCTCAGTCTGCTGGTTCTGCCCCGGAGGCTCTTCAGTATCCTTCCTGATGGCAGCAAACTGAAGACGCTGTTGAAGGGATGAGTGGAGTCACCTGTAATGGAGACGACCTTCCAGATGAGGCAGGTGCAGTAGATCTCCTGGGGAGGGAGGCAAGAGAGGTCCCCACAATGCTCTCGGCTGCTCTCACTACCCGTTGTCATTTTTTCCTGCAGAACCCAATGCAGGAGTCATACCACACAGTGATGCAGCTGGTGAGGATACTCTCAACTGTGCCTCTGTAAAAGGTGCTCATAATGGGGGTTGAATCTCTTGTGCTTCTCAGTTTGCAGAGGAAGTAGAGTCACTGTTGGTCTTCTCCACATTCAGGGACAGGTTGTTGTTGCTGTACCACTCTGGCAGATGGTTAACTTCACCCCTGTAGTAGATCTCGTCGTGGGTCAGCAGAGTGAAGAGAAGGGGGCTCAACACACATCCTTGGGGAGCCCCCGTATTCTGTGTTCTTGGGCTGGAGGTGTTGCTGTTGACCCGTACTGTCTGCTGTCTTCCTGTCAAGAAATCTAGCAGCCCGTTATACAGCAAGGTGCTGATCCCCAGCAGATCCAGTTTGTGAATGAGTTGCTGGGGAATGATGGTGTTGAATGCTGAACTGAAGTCTATGAACAGCACTCTGACATATGAGTCTCTAGTGTTCAGATGTGTGAGGGCTGAGTGAGGGGCAGTTGAAATTCCATCATCGGTTGAGCGTTTTGACCGGTATGCGAACTGAAATGGATCCAGGTTGGGGGAAAGCAATAATTTGATTTGATGCATGACTAACCGTTCAAAGCACTTAACTTAATAATGATGGAGGTGAGTTTGACAGGACGGTAGTCCTTAAAGCAGGAGATAGATGACTTCTTGGGTTCAGTAATGATGGTGGAGGGATCTCCACACACTGTCTGGGGATTGTGTCACCACGGTCTGTAGAGTGGGCTTGTAGTCTGTGATGGTTTGTATTCCTTGCCACTGCCTCCAAGTATCTCTGCTGTCGCTGAAGCTTTGCTGTAGCTGATGCCACGTGACAGGTTTGCCCTTGCTGTTCTTAGACTCACCTAATTCCCGGCTCTGAAGGCTTGTATTTTTCAACTTTAGGAGCATTTAAACCTGACCTGTGAGCCATGGTTTCTGATTGGCCCAGACAGTGATAGTCCTGGTCTCTGTGACATCATCGATGCATTTTGGGATGTAGGCAGTGACAGTTTCTGTATATTCCTGAAAGTCTGTGGTGTTGTCGTGTGTGGCGGCCTGTGGTGGAAAAGCAGTGCCTCTGAGGACCCTTCTGGCCACACCTGTACCTGCTTACGAACTGGTTTGGTGACTTTGACCAGGGGCCTGTGGGAACCCATGGCACACCTAGATTTCTGCCTGTACTGACCCTTATGCAAAATGGGTGGAATTAAGACAGTTCCAAAAGCAAACACAACTGATCAGTGCTGAGAGTGGTCCTGTTGCTGAGGTTGGGATGATCCTGTAATCTCTTATGAACGACCTCCAACGCTTCTATGACTGGGATGCAAGTGAAGACAGATGTAACATCTCTCTCACTGTACATGTACTGTTTATAAAATTAGGGAAACATAACCTGCACAAACAAAATAATTTGCAGGACAAATGTTTGACATCAATTTTGTTCGATTTGAAGAAGGTAGGGGGGGCAACTTCACTCACGGGTGTTTATATGGTTGGGGAAACCTACAGTCAGCTGAGACTGAAGAAGTCACTTGGATGAGTGACGAAACGTTTCTCCAACTGAAAATGTCCAGATGAACAGAATCAACCTTTTGGGATTTACTTACCTGGATGATTAAGCACGCATCAAGACGTTATTTTATTAAACATTTTAAAATGTTAGCAGCACAAACAAACATTTTTGCAGCACAAACCAGCACAAACGTAGCACAGTTGATTGACACCCATTTTGTTTGATTTAATTAATATGGGGGGGCTGGTTGACCTCTAGAAATTTCTGTTAATATCTTTAAAATAATAACGGCACAAACAAAAATTTCTGCAGCACAAACGTAGCACAAACGTTTGATACCACTTTTGTTGGATTTGGGTAATGTGGGGGGGCTGGTTGACCTTTACATTTTCATTAATATCTTTAAAACAGAAGCAGCACAAACGCTAATTTTACCTGCACAAACCAGCACAAACGTAGCACTAAAAAAGTAGACCATTTTGGCCCGTTTTGGAGCAGTCTGGGGGGATGGTGACCTTTGAATGACCTATAAAATAAAGTTTAATATCTCGGAAACCGTAGCAGCACAAACGCTAATTTTACCTGCACAAATCTGCACAAACGTAGCACTAACCGCTCCGCCTATTTGCCTTTACGTTTCAAGTGGGTGGGGGGTCAGCTTCACTCTGCTCTCCTAGCAACCTTACTGCTGAGCGCGGTTTGTGGTCACGTGGGACCTTTTTCAGCCTAAAACCGGCTCTGTGACATATCACGGAGGTGGACAGGAAGTGATGCTGAAATATTCAGATAACGTCTGGAATAAGACTGAAACAGAGGCGGGGAAGGTTTCAGCACACCTGAGTCACATGAGCTCATCACCATGCCTCTGCAGAACTTTTTAATTTAGCCTTTTAAATCAGCTGAAAACTCTAAAACCAGGCTGCGGCCTGGAGTTCCTGACCACTGGTCTAACAGGTAAAACACTGAGAACGGAAGTGAGTGACTGGAGCAAGAAGCAGGAGATATCGCCATCTTTTACATCCAGTCTGTTTTCTTCTATGACACTGTTACACCCCGGCCTAGGCAACCGGAGTGCAACACGAAAAAAATAGAAATAAGGGAACAAAGGCCCCCAAGGTCACTGCTCTTAAGGAGGGCGAACTCATAAAAAAGACTAATACGGGCTAGCGCCCGCCTCTCTCTGCGCAGTGACCTGCTGGGGGAGCAGATCCACGGACAGGAGCAGGGTTGACAAACTGGTGCGGAGATCTAGCTCTGTGCTGGGATGTCCTCTGGAGTCTGTGGAGGTGGTGGGCGACAGGAGGATGTTAGTAAAGCTGACATCCATCATGAACAACCCACACCACCCTCTGCATGAGTGTGTGAGTGGGCTGAGCAGCTCCTTCAGTCACAGACTGAAACGCCCTCACAGATCAGTCAGCAGCAGTTAGCCTCCTCGATCATGATGTCATGAGTCACGTGGACAACCACAGTCACCGCCACATGGATAATGCACCTTATATGTATGGACGTGTGCATGTGTATATATATGTGTATATTTGGTGTGTATGGATGTATGTGTATTTGTACGTGTGTTTGCACGTACATATCTATCCTTATGGATTTCTTAGATAGAAGAATAGCTGAAATGAATTTCTTGCATGATTTTCTCCGTCACACACACTGTTTGTGCGTGTGCACAGAACCTCAGTTACCGTGGTATATATTGTATTATCTTATTGATTTTGTATTTTTGGGCTTTGTATTCTTCTGCTCTCTGTACCTGAGCTGTGGGAACGCACGCATTTCCCCGCCGTCAGGTCAATAAAGACTCATCTTATCTTACTTCTTAACAAAGAGGTTTTATTGTGTAAAACCACAGGAAGTGTCTGTGCTGTCATTAGTGCTTTTACTGTGAAAAGACATGTGAGGAAAACGCTGAGGGTCTTCAGGTGAGCTAATGATAGGTCACGTGTTTTTCCTTCGTGCCAGAGGCTGATGTACTGCAGTACTGCATGTAAAAGTACTTTGACTGCGCCACTGTTACACAGGCCGGATGTACTTTTTACTTTTACAAGTGTACATCTCTTAAATCGGGTCTTTTCTGACTGGACTCTGGCAGCTGCTGCAGTCAGGAAACAGGAAGTTGATTAACTGTGACGTAAAACAGGTAAACAAACAAACGGACTTCAGTACGAAAAGAATCACTTTGAGCCCCAGAGGGCGCTGCTGTTCCTCCAGGCTGCTTCGGCATGGCACGTGATGACGTAAGCCTCTCGGTATACGTCACGCCGGGGTGAAACCCGGGGGTCGGTGTCCGGAGGAGCACAGAGGAGCGGAGGAGCCGCTGAAGGAGCTGAGAGGAGCTGCCACGTCCAACATGAGGTAAGGAGTTTCGGGTCACGTGATTGCAGGTTCTTGTAGTCGGTGCTGATCAGGATCGATACTCAGACTCACTGACGGACGCGGTGTAGCGGAACTCCAGGTGATCAGGTGTCATAAACGCGCCGCGGGGGCGTGGTCCCGCAGCTCAGCGCTCACGCAGGTGGAGGTGATGAAGAGGGAGGATGAAGGTTTGTGCGCTTGGGTCTCAGAGTGAAAGGAGCTGCGGGCCACTGCTGGCTCTGTCATCTGATTGGAGGAGATTTTACCGTTCAAGTATGTCTGTGAAGGTTCTCAGTCATCCAGGTCATCGTGGTCTAAGGAGCTTGCAAAGAAAAGCGTCTGGACTTCTTTAAGTTGCTTGAAGACGTTTCACCTCTCATCCGAGAAGCTTCTTCAGTTCTAAAGTCAAATGGTGGAGAGTCCCAGATATAAACCTAGCGGGAGTATCCCCCCCACAGAGGGACAAAAGGACCCCCTGATGATCCTCTAATCGCCTGAGCCAAGGTGTGAAACCGGGTGTGGGTCCCAATCAGCCAGAGTTTCAGGTGAGCTTACTGTGAAGGTGGGAGTCAGGTTTCACAATGGCACAGAACTGAAGAAGCTTCTGGATGAGAGGTGAAACGTCTTCAAGCAACTCAAAGAAGTCCAGACGCTTTTCTCTGTAAGCTCCTTTGACTAGTGCTCAAGTACAAAACAAACAAATATTTCCTAAAATGTGTTTGTTTTTAAAATTTCAAATGTTGTGTAACAAGAGTTTGTTTCCAATCTCTTAACCAGTGTTGGTAATCGATTACATTACTGCCCATCTCTGCTCTTCACTAACACATGGGTCTGTGCACACACACGCAGCACTGCGGCTGTCGTTGTGTTTGTATGCAACAAACTGCACATAAGTGCGTGCATGAGTTTGTGAGTCTGTCACTGCACTCACACAGCCTCAGCATGTTTGTGCTCTCTGCTCATGTTGGCTTCAGATTCATCTTTTTTGGCTTTTTAAAGAACTTATTTTAACAAAAAGTCACTTCAGGGGTCAAAGTGCATTATATTTCTGCACATCAAGGTACGGGCAGCGAGTGGCCCCCAGGCCACGGTTTGAGACCCCTGGGTTAGGGTGTGAGTTTACTGTAGTGGCTGCACATGTCACTGAAACCGAGGAACAGCTGAAGCAAAGCGGTTATAAAATGTGAAACTATCATCGGCCGGGCGTTTCCTTTCCAACATCCAGCGAGCAGCAGATGCCTCGCTAAGGTCAGAGGTCAGGAGAGCGGACAGGCTGCTGATAGGAAGCAGCCTTTCTGGAACCTGACTGACGTCCAATCAGGTGCTAACCAGCTGTACCAAATAAAGTGTCAGGGGGGCAAGGCAAGTTTATTTGTACAGCACAATTCAACAACAAGGTGATTCAAAGTGCTTTACAGAGACATTAGAAACAAGAACAAATAAAAAGCATGATTTAAAATTGAATAAAACAAACAAACAGAACAGTAGATAAAATCAGTAGTTAAAATGTAAGTTTTGAAATTTAAGCTTAAAAGTGTGGATTTGGTGCTTTATTCAAATGCAGCTGAGAACAGGTGAGTCTTCAACCTGGATTTAAATAAACTGAGTGTTTCAGCTGATCTGAGGCTTTCTGGGAGTTTGTTCCAGATATAAGGAGCATAAAAGCTGAATGCAGCTTCTCCGTGTCTGGTTCTGACTCTGGGAACTGATAACAGACCGGATCCAGATGACCTGAGGGATCTGGAAGGTTCATGCTGGGTCAGGAGGTCACTGATGTATTTTCATTCATTCATTTCATTTATTTGTTCATTTTCAGGAACAACAAATACCTATATTGAACATAAAATGCACAAAACAAAAAACAAAAATTGCCTGAAAAAGGAGTGGGACGAAGAAAACTTATTAAATCCCACCCCTATACTCACTCATCAACAAAAAAAACAAACTTCCCGCAGCTACGCCCATCATTGCATACAGACCCATCAACAGCCCCGGGCGCATACAAGCATCTAAACTGCAGCTCGCAAACAACAATTAGAGCCTTCATAACTGAATACAGAATATATAAATTATAAATTGCATTACCACAGGTAACAGGCAGTAATAACTACAAGTAACAAACACACACATACACACATACATATACATACATATATATCTACACACACATGTACATATATGTACATACATACGCACACTCTTTTTTTTTTTTTTTTTGAATCCATACCAGCAATGGTAAGAGAACAGACATTACAGAGCACACTAAAAGCATCATTGAGTATACTGTGACCAGACCAACTGTTTGTAGAGGAATTTAAATCTATGAATATTTTTGCATTGTTTCAGTTGTAAACTCAGACTGTTCCAGATTCTCACACCACATACAGACACACAAAAGCCTTTACGGGTTGTTCGAGTTCTGGGTAATTTGAATTCTCCAAAGCCTCTCACATTATAAACCTTTTCTCGAATTTCAAATCTAGTTTGTAAATTTGCCGGTAAAAGTTTAGTAAAAGCTTTATAAAAAATTATGGATGTATTGTAATTAACCAGATCCTGGAATTTAAGTAACTTTGCCTGAAGAAAGAATTTGTGAGTATGATCTAGATAACCAGCCTTGTGAATAATACGCAGTGCTCGTTTCTGTACTGTGACTCATGGATTAGTTGTATTTTTATATGTGTTTCCCCACACTTCCACACAATATGTAAGATATGGAAGAACCAGGGTACAGTACAGAGTACGAAGTGCATCTTTATCAAGGTATGGTTTCACTTTGTTCAAAACTGCGAGGCTTCTGGAAATTTAGGTTTTTATGTGTCTGACGTGGGGTTTCCATGAAATTTTATTATCAATTACGACTCCCAAAAATTTGTTTTCACTCACGTTATCAATTGGTACACCTTCAATGATAATTGGTAATTCTATATTATATTTTAAATTACCAAAAAACATTGCTTTAGTTTTATTTATATTTAATGATAATTTATTTATGTCCATCCATTTTTTTATTAATTTTAGCTCCCTGTTTACGGTCATTACAAGATCAGTATAATCATCGCTACTGAAAAATATGTTGGTGTCATCTGCGAACAGTATGAGTTTAAGTACTTGAGAAACATCAAAAATATCATTTATGTATACATTGAAAAGTTTTGGTCCCAACACTGACCCTTGGGGAACACCACATGTAATACCAAGTTTCTCTGAGTGGTAATGCCCTATGCTAACATATTGTTCCCGACCTGTTAGGTAACTTTTTAACCAGTTACCAGCTTTCCCTCGAATACCATATCTTTCCAATTTATCCAGTAAAATTGAGTGATTGATTGTGTCGAAGGCCTTTTTGAGATCAACAAAAATACCAACTGCATATTTATTTTTATCCAGTGTATCAGTAATTTCTTCTACTGCCTCAATTATCGCCATTGAGGTGGTTCTTTGCGTTCTGAAACCATACTGACCAACATTAATTATTTGATGTTTTTCAAGGAATTTTTCTAATCTTGAATTAAAAAGTTTTTCTAGAATTTTTGAGAATTGAGGCAGTAGAGAAATAGGCCTATAATTGGTAAAACTGTGTTTGTCATTACTTTTATATAGTGGTATTACTTTCGCAATTTTCATTTTTTTTGGAAAACAACCGGACTGAAATGATAAATTACAGATATATGTTAAGGGACTAGCAATATTCAGAATAACCTGTTTAACTACAGACATATTTATGTCATGATAATCCATTGAAGACTTACTTTTACATTCTAATGTGATATTTATTACTTCTTGCTCATTTGTAGCTGAGAGGAACAGTGAAGAGGGATTTGATTTTATATTACTGATATTTTCATTTTTATGACACGGGATGTCCGCTGCTAGTTCTGGGCCAACATTTATGAAGAATTTATTGAACCCATCGACAATATTACTCATGTTGTGATTTTCACCATTTGCATCAGTAAAATATTCAGAATATGATGTTCCAGAAGATCCTTGTTTAATTAAGTTGTTTAACACATCCCAAGTTCCTTTTATATTGTTTTTATTTTCATATAATCTTCTTCTATAATAAAGTTGTTTGCTCGTTCTTATAATATCAGTCAATTTATTTCTATATGCTTTATATCTTTGTTCCACTTCTTTTGTTTTTACTTTGATAAACTGTTTATACAGATTGTTTTTCTTTTTGCAAGCATTAATAATTCCTTTTGTGAGCCAAGGACTTTTTATCTTTTTTTTCTTTGTCATGTGTTCGTTTACAGGACAATGTTTATTGTACCACATAGTAAAAATATCTAGAAAATTATCATAAGCCTTGTCCACATCTGACTCTTCATACACCGAACTCCATTTTGGTCCTAAACCATTCAGAGCTTTATAGACCAGCATCAGGACTTTAAAGTCTATCCTCTGACGGACAGGCAGCCAGTGTAAGGACCTCAGAGCTGGACTGATGTGGTCCACTTTTTTGGTCTTAGTGAGGACTCGAGCAGCAGAGTTCTGAATGAGCTGTAGTTGTCTGACTGATTTTTTAGGTAGACCTGTAAAGATGCTGTTACAGTAATCAAGCCTACTAAAGATGAATGCATGGACTAGTTTTTCCAGGTCCTGTTGAGACATCAGATCTTTTATCCTTGATATATTCTTGAGGTGATAGTAAGCTGATTTTGTTATTGTCTTAATGTGTTTTTCTAAGTTTAGGTCTGCATCCATCACTACACCCAAATTTCTCGCCTGGTTTGTGGTTTTTAGATGTATAGATTGAAGTTCTCTGGTGACCTGTAATCGTTTTTCTTTGGCGCCAAAGACTATTACTTCAGTTTTGTTTTTGTTTAGCTGGAGAAAATTGTGGCACAACCAGTCATTGATTTCCTCAATGCATTTACCAAGAGCCTGTACAGGGCCTCGGTCTCCTGGTGACATTGTGATATATATTTGTGTGTCATCTGCATAGCTGTGGTAGTTTATTTTGTTGTTGTTTATAATCTGTGCCAGTGGGAGCATGTAAATGTTAAACAGAAGGGGTCCCAAGATGGAACCTTGGGGAACTCCACATGTGATACTTGTCTGCTCAGATGTGAAGTTACCTATTGATACAAAGTATTTCCTGTTTTCTACGTATGTTTTGAACCAGTTTAGTACAGTTCCTGAAAGACCTGCCCAGTTCTCCAGTCGTTTGAGTAATATGTTGTGGTCAACTGTATCAAATGCTGCACTGAGATCCAGTAAAACTAGGACTGACATTTTTCCACTGTCTGTATTCAGACATATGTCATTGAACACTTTTGTCAGAGCGGTTTCAGTGCTGTGGTTCTGTCTAAAACCTGACTGGAAGGCATCGTAGCAATTATTCTGTTTTAAGAAGTAACTGAGCTGTTGAGAAACTGCTTTTTCAATGATCTTACTTAAAAACGGGAGATTTGAGATCGGCCTGTAGTTGTTCATTTGTGTCTTGTCAAGATTGTCCTTTTTCAGTATAGGTTTGATTACAGCAGTTTTTAGTGATTCTGGAAACACACCTGATAATAAAGAAAAGTTGACGATCTGTAACAGGTCTGACTCTAAAGTCTTTGAGACCTTTTTGAAAAAACTTGTTGGCAGGACATCTAAACAGCAGGAGGAGGAGTTCAGCTGACCTAAGATGTCTTCCAGGTCTTTGCTGTTAATAGGTTGAAACTGTTTCATGGTGTTTAAACAGTTTTTTGGTGGACACAGTACATATCCTGGATCTGCTGTTGATGTACCAATTGCTTGTCTAATTTTTTGGATTTTGTCAGTGAAGAATTTGGCGAAGTCATTGCAGGCCATGGTCGAATGAAGTTCAGCTGCCACTGACACAGGAGGGTTTGTTAGCCTGTCAACTGTAGAAAATAAGACCCGAGCATTATGGCTGTTTTTAGTGATGATGTCAGAGAAGTAGGACCTCCTTGCATTCCTCAGTTGTAAATTATAATTGTGAAGTTTCTCTTTATAAATGTCATAATGAACCTGGAGGTTTGTTTTTCTCCATCTGCGCTCAGCTTTCCTACACTCTCTTTTTTCATTTTTCACCAGTGTGGAGTTTCTCCATGGAGACTTTTTCCTTCCAGAGATAACCTTCACCTTAATGGGAGCAATAGTGTCCATTACATTTAACATGTTAGCATTGAAGCTATTGACGAGCTCATTGACTGACCCTCTGGGCAGGTCAGGTGTTAATGGGAAGACCTGGTTAAAGATCTCACGACTGTGTTCAGTTATACACCGTTTTGTGATCACTGTTGTTGATATATTTGTGTGGGCTGAGATTTTACTTTCAAAGAAAAAGGGCGTGTTTACTGATGGTGCTGGGTGGGAGCAGGCTTTCACTGAGCATGTGCAATAGGAACAGGCTGGTGTGCGTGTAACGTTCGCAGAAGGATGCGTGCGGGCCTGGTCCCAGGCCTCTGATGAGGAGGGGGCCGGACCTCTGTGACGTCCTGACGAGTGTCGCTTTGCTTCCTCTCAGACTCATCCTCATCTCGCTGCTCTTCTCGCTCGGACTCGGTGCTCAGCAGCTGTCGCTGTCGGGGATGTACGGCAGCCTGTGCTCACCAAACTTCCCGGAGCCGTATCCCCGGGACATGCAGCTGCGCTGGAACATCAGCATTCCTGACGGCTTCCAGATCAAGCTCTACTTCAGCCACTTCGACCTGGAGCCGTCTTACCTGTGCGAGTACGACTACGTCAAGGTGAGACACAGGATGCCAGTTTTTGGTGTGTGTGTGTGTGTGTTTGCGCGCCACAGTGATGTCACAAACTATGGTTCTCTGTCTGCAGGTGGAGGCTGAGGGGGAGGTGCTGGCGCTGTTCTGTGGGAAGGAGCAGACGGACACGGAGGCGGTGCCGGCTCAGCAGGCCCTCACTTCCCCCAGAAACTCCCTCAGCCTCCTCTTCTCCTCCGACTTCTCCGACGAGGAGCGGTTCTCCGGGTTCGTGGCTCACTACAGCGCCGTGGGTAAGAACCAGACCCAGCCCGCCCGAGCAGACGGGTTCGGTCTCTCGCCATGACGTCTCCTCTGGAGCCGGAGTTTGGACCTTCAGGTGTTCATCGGAGTTCTGCTCGGTGCTGGTCTGAAGGTGGGACCGAGCAGAACTCTGACGAGCAGTGAGCGAGTCTGCGGACTTCCTGTTTCAGTGCGACTCAGTTTCAGAGGTCACCTGACAAAAAGGCGCAGTTTGTTTGCGTTTCTCATCTGATGCTTGTTTCCTGTCTCCTCTGGTCCCGCCTCTGGCCCCGCCCCTCTAGACGTAGACGAGTGCAGCGAGCGGAGTGGCGAGGACGCGCTCTGCGATCATTTCTGCCACAACTACATCGGAGGATACTACTGCTCCTGTCGCTATGGTTACCGGCTGCACTCTGACAACCACACCTGCAGAGGTGAGCGCAGACATCGGCTCGGGTGTCATAATCCACAGCACCCACAGCTGATTGCTCGCGTTCATCCACAAGTACAGTAGCGTGCGCTGCGGGGCTCTGCTTTCCAAAGATATGAGCCCCACATGAACCACGGGTGGGGGAGGAATGTGTGGGTCCTCACGTGTCCTGACAGATCAGTGCTGTGGACCGTGACCCCGCTGTGACTGATAGCGGCGCCTGATCGGTGGTAAATATTTGCGTGTTTCTGTGTGGGGGAGGCAGGCTCTGTCTGAGTTCTGCCTGTGCGTGTTCACGTCTGAGGGTTTGCTACAGAGCGACGACCTCTCGGTGACCTCTGACTGATTACAGAACCATTATAACACAACACACTGAGTGTGCAAAAGTCTTGAGTCTCACCTCTTTTCTTTGCTTCCGGTTAGCCACGCCCCTTTAATGTCTCATATTTTTTCCCCTCCCAAACATGGATGCAACAAATATGATACAAAACACAGATATACAAATGAGTATTTAATCCACTGTGATCGTTCAGGAACATCTGGAAACATCTGACTATCAGCATGACAACAGTGCAAACACAAAGCTGTGCATTAAAGCACAGCTGGATAGAAACACACAAGCCTGTGAGAGCCGAACATCAGTGTGGGAAGAGCTGTGAGTGTCCTTCAGGAAGCCTGCAGATCCTCAGAGAGCAAATATACAAACTCAGTTTTTGACTCTGCTTTTCTGTGTGTGTGTGTGTGTGTGTGTGTGTGTGTGTGTGTGTGTGTGTGTGTGTGTGTGTGTGTGTGTGTGTGTGTGTGTGTGTGTGTGTGTGTGTGCGCGTGTGTGCTAAAATGCACTACTGTAAATGATGTATAGACAATCATTCTGTACAATACAATAATTATAGTTCTACAACTGTTTATTAATAGTAGCAATTGTATCTCTACAATCTCAAATAGTTTTCATATTTTAACCATATTTATATCCTGTTCATAGCTTGTACACTCACTGCAGCCAGTACATACTTAGAGCATATTCATAACATGCCTTCATACGGTGTACATTGTAACATACCTATAATAGATCCATATTTTGTAATATATCAATATTATTGCCAAAGCACTTTCTGGATGGATGCAAACTGCATTTCTGTTGTCTTGCACTTGTGACGTGTGCAATCACAGTAAAGTTGAATTCTATTCTGTTCAGTGGAGTGCAGCAGCGATGTGTTCAGGGAACGCTCCGGAGTTCTGAGCAGCATTGACTTCCCTGCTCCGTACCCAAAGAGCTGCGAGTGCTTGTACCGCATCGAGGTGGAGGATGGCTTCAGGCTCCGCCTCCAGTTTGACTCACACTTTGATGTGGAGGATCACCCTGACGTCAGCTGTCCCTATGACTACATTAAGGTGAAGAAAACACACACACAGACACACACTCGGGTGACGTGTTGGAGCTGTTAATCAGCTGTTTTCCTGTCAGATTAAAGCAGGAAGTGCTGTGTTCGGTCCGTTCTGCGGCGATCGATCTCCAGGAGTCATTCAGACCGACAGCAACGTGGCCTCCATCGTGTTCCACAGCGATAGCTCTGGAGAAAACCTCGGCTGGAGGCTCGGCTACACGGCTACAGGTGAGTCCATGTCCAGGTGATGCAAACAGACACACAGCTGGGAGTTATAGCTTTTATTGTCTCCTGACAGGAAGTCAATGTCCCGTGCCCAATACTCCGCCCAACGCCCTGATGAACCCCTTCCAATCAGAATACTTCTTTAAAGACCACATCCTGTTCACCTGTGAGCCTGGATACCACCTGCTGAAGGTAGGGGGCGTGTCACATCAGCTGAGTTTGGTCAACCCAAATGATGTTTAGTTTGTTTCAAAAACAGCGGCGCTGCGCACGTGAAGGAATGGGCCAGCGCACTGGCGTCCGTTTGACAGATCGAACTGTCAAACGGATCGGTCACGCAGAGCGCGAACGCGGCGTGCGTCCGAGCTATGCGCCACAGGTGTAGATCAGCTGTGCGGGTCACATGGTCTGCAGTGATGCTGCTTGTTGCTAACCTGGCTGCGCTGTCTCTGCTCAGGACGGAGGTCACCTGGATCACTATCAGATCGACTGCCGGGCCGATGGATCGTGGAGCGACCGTCCTCCTCCGTGCCACAGTAAGACTGCTCGACCTTTGACCTCTCCAGAGTGTTTGTGTTTCAGTGTCTCCCGTGTTTGAGTCTGGGTTACTGCTGCTGCAACCTGTTTCCTGGAGCACACACGCCACCTGCTGGCTCTCTGCAGACTCTACAGGAGCGTCACAGTAGTGCTAGTTAGGCTTTCGTTTAGTAAACCTGAAGCTCCGCCTTTTCTGATGCTCTGTTAGTACAGTAGTGACCTCACAGCAGCCATGTTATTGGTCACATGATGTCATTAAAAGGCTCCAACAGCACAAACACGGCCCACGGGTCCAGCTCAGGTGAAGTTAGTAGCTACAGCCACCTGTGTCACCATCCACATGTCAGTCGCAGAGGCCACGCCCCTAATAATGCAAACAGGTGAGTTACGACTGACATGTTTATTTTACCACCGCGGGGAGGGGGGGACTGGCTGACCAGGCCGGTCGTGCTGTGGTAGGCAGGCACCGCCGTGGCGTCCTGCAGATCAGTTTTGAGACTGACAGGTAGCTGTCTGTGCAGGTGCTGAGAGACAGTTCAGGTCTGCTCACACACTTTCCTCTCGCTCTCGTTTCTCTGCAGACTCCAGGAGGAAGCCAAGCTCTCTGTCCAGCATCCGGACCAATCACAGCCTAGCTTAATGAGCAAGCCAGTCTCATTGGCTAATAAAGATACTGCAGGAGCGAACAGTGTTGATGTGTCTGTATTTTCCAATAAAGCGTAAAACCAGAAGCTTCTGTCGAGTGTCTGTGACTCACATTCAGGGATCGCGGCGCTGATGTGTTTCTGTCACACGTGTTCGCGTTCTTTGTCTCGATGCGTGTTCCCGTGACGCCCCCTTCAGGACACGCTGACTCTTCAGCCTGTCGGGTCTCACGTTACGTTGAGATGAGTTTCAGATTAAAATCACGTCACACTCACGTGTCTGGATCATTGGAACACGTCAGTTCTGATTCGTTGTCGCTGTCGGTCAGCTGTAGTTTGGTTCTGGCTCATTCTTCCTCCTTTCTGCTCAGACTCAAAGCTGATTGGTGTTTTTGTCCTGTCTGTCACAGTGGTGGATTGTGGGAGTCCAAAGATGGTCGACATGGCTGACGTGGTATTTGGTAACCATGACAACAGCACACTGTTCGGTGCGACCGTTCAGTACGTGTGCAGGGAGGGCGGCGTCCAGCTTAACAGTAAGAGGTCTTCCTGTTTGGTTTCCTTCAGTGGTTGCTGTGCAGTGTAGTAAGGAAATGTTTTTATTCATTTTTATTATTTTGTTCTCATCTTTGGGCAATTTGCTCCTCATCTGTTTTTAAACATGTTGATAAAAACTGGACCTGCTATTGATAACCAGAGGCCTCCTCACACTCCGGTTACTGTTTGTAGCTTCATACAGGTGTGGTCTGAGTGGAGACTGGGTTGATTCAGAAGGAAGGAGCACAGTACCCACCTGTCTGCCAAGTACCTGCCCGTCTGCCTGTTCACCTGTCTGTCTGTTAACCCGTCTGTCTGTTAACCCGTCTGTCTGTTAACCCGTCTGCCTGTTCACCTGTCTGTCTGTTCACCTGTCTTTCTGATAACCCGTCTGTCTGTTAACCCGTCTGCCTGTTCACCTGTCTGCCTGTTCACCTGTCTGTCTGATAACCTGTCTGCCTGTTCACCTGTCTGCCTGTTCACCTGTCTGTCTGATAACCTGTCTGTCTGTTCACCTGTCTTTCTTTTCACCTGTCTTTCTTTTCACCTGTCTGCCTGTTCACCTGTCTGCCTGTTCACCTGTCTGTCTGATAACCTGTCTGTCTGATAACCTGTCTGCCTGTTCACCTGTCTGTCTGTTAACCTGTCTGTCTGTTCACCTGTCTTTCTTTTCACCTGTCTGCCTGTTCACCTGTCTGCCTGTTCACCTGTCTGTCTGATAACCTGTCTGCCTGTTCACCTGTCTGCCTGATAACCTGTCTGTTCACCTGTCTGCCTGTTCACCTGTCTGTCTGTTAACCTGTCTGCCTGTTCACCTGTCTGTCTGATAACCTGTCTGTCTGTTCACCTGTCTTTCTTTTCACCTGTCTGTCTGTTCACCTGTCTGCCTGTTCACCTGTCTGTCTGATAACCTGTCTGTCTGTTCACCTGTCTGTCTGATAACCTGTCTGTCTGATAACCTGTCTGCCTGTTCACCTGTCTGTCTGTTCACCTGTCTGTCTGATAACCTGTCTGCCTGTTCACCTGTCTGCCTGTTAACCTGTCTGCCTGTTAACCTGTCTGTCTGATAACCTGTCTGCCTGTTCACCTGTCTGCCTGTTCACCTGTCTGTTCACCTGTCTGCCTGTTCACCTGTCTGCCTGTTCACCTGTCTGCCTGATAACCTGTCTGTCTGTTCACCTGTCTGCCTGTTCACCTGTCTGTCTGTTCACCTGTCTGTCTGATAACCTGTCTGTCTGTTCACCTGTCTGCCTGTTCACCTGTCTGTCTGTTCACCTGTCTGTCTGATAACCTGTCTTTCTTTTCACCTGTCTGTCTGTTCACCTGTCTGCCTGTTCACCTGTCTGTCTGATAACCTGTCTGTCTGATAACCTGTCTGCCTGTTCACCTGTCTGCCTGTTCACCTGTCTGTCTGTTAACCTGTCTGTCTGATAACCTGTCTGTCTGTTCACCTGTCTTTCTTTTCACCTGTCTGCCTGTTCACCTGTCTGCCTGTTCACCTGTCTGTCTGATAAACTGTCTGCCTGTTCACCTGTCTGCCTGATAACCTGTCTGTCTGTTCACCTGTCTGCCTGTTCACCTGTCTGTCTGTTAACCTGTCTGCCTGTTCACCTGTCTGTCTGATAACCTGTCTGTCTGTTCACCTGTCTTTCTTTTCACCTGTCTACCTGTTCACCTGTCTGTCTGTTCACCTGTCTGCCTGTTCACCTGTCTGTCTGTTCACCTGTCTGTCTGATAACCTGTCTGCCTGTTCACCTGTCTGCCTGTTCACCTGTCTGTTCACCTGTCTGCCTGTTCACCTGTCTGCCTGATAACCTGTCTGCCTGTTCACCTGTCTGTCTGATAACCTGTCTGTCTGATAACCTGTCTGCCTGTTCACCTGTCTGCCTGTTCACCTGTCTGTTCACCTGTCTGCCTGTTCACCTGTCTGCCTGATAACCTGTCTGTCTGTTCACCTGTCTGCCTGTTCACCTGTCTGTCTGTTCACCTGTCTGTCTGATAACCTGTCTGTCTGTTCACCTGTCTGCCTGTTCACCTGTCTGTCTGTTCACCTGTCTGCCTGTTCACCTGTCTGTCTGATAACCTGTCTGCCTGTTAACCTGTCTGTCTGATAACCTGTCTGCCTGTTCACCTGTCTGCCTGTTCACCTGTCTGTCTGTTCACCTGTCTGCCTGTTCACCTGTCTGTCTGATAACCTGTCTGCCTGTTAACCTGTCTGTCTGATAACCTGTCTGCCTGATCACCTGTCTGCCTGTTCACCTGTCTGTCTGTTCACCTGTCTGTCTGTTCACCTGTCTGCCTGTTCACCTGTCTGCCTGTTCATCTGTCTGTCTGATAACCTGTCTGCCTGATGTCTCTGCGTGTCCAGCCTGCGGCCAGCCATCCCGCCCTCTCCCCCCTCAGGTGAAGCGGATTGTGGGCGGTCGTAGCGCTGAGCCTGGCTTCTTCCCCTGGCAGGTCCTGCTCAGTGTGGAGGACCTGTCCAGGGTCCCAGAGGATCGCTGGTTCGGCTCTGGGGCCCTGCTGTCGGAGTCCTGGGTCCTCACAGCTGCCCACATCCTGCGGTCCCTGAGGAGGGACACCAGTGTCGTTCCCGTGGCCGCTGACCACGTCAAGGTTTCTGAAGTTCTCTCCTATATCTGTGATCAGCTTTGTGTCTCTGCCAAACCGTGGGACGGATGCTTATCGGCTGTAAGTGACCTGCTTGTTCTGTCCTTCAGGTCTTCCTTGGTCTCCATGATGCCAGAGACAAACGTCGGGCCACCAACCTCTCCGTAGACCGGATCTTCCTCCACCCGGACTTCCAACCCAACAACTACAACAACGACATCGCCCTGCTGAGGCTGAGTGAGCGGGTGGAGTTTAACCAACTCATCCGTCCAGTCTGTCTCCCACTGCCTCACACACAGGTGGGTCACAGCTCCAGCTGAGTCTGCACAAAGCCGTGTTCACTTAGGTGTGATCTCCCAACACAAAGGTCAGAGGTCACAGGGAGAGGACCTCTGAGCTGACAGACACAAAGGTTATCAGACAGACATGTTAACAGACAGAATTAAAATCCTTGTAAGAGACTGAAAATGTAAAACTAATAATAAAAGTCTGCTTTATAAAAAACTAGAATGACTTTAAAAGGATCTCAGTGATTAGGTGGAGTTAGCTTTCCTGAGCTCTTCAGGCAGGAAGACCCGGTTAAGGCCTCCTTACCTGTACAGGTGTCCGTGAGTCTGCCAGAGTGTGCTTGGCAAAGTCGGGGTAAAAACAAAGCATGGTGCTCAGCAGCAGTGCATGAACGTGAAGCCGAACCTCACCTATGCTGAGCTTGCTCCAAAGGTCAGCTGGTCCCCTCATTAAAGACGGGGGGAGGAGCTACTCCTCGACACTGAGGCTGTGTCCCATTTCAGGGTCTGCACGCTTGAAGTACGCATTTCAAGTGCGGTTACGTCACCGCCACACGACGACGGCTGTCCCAATTCGAAGTGTGCTTCAAATGCCCCCCCCCCAACCAATCACAGCAGATGGCCCCGCCCCTCCCTGAGCCTGGTTCTGCCGGAGGTTTCTTCCTGTTAAAAGGGAGTTTTTCCTTCCCACTGTTGCCAAAGTGCTTGCTCATAGGGGGTCATATGATTGTTGGGTTTTTCTCTGTATCTATGAAGCGCCTTGAGGCGACTTATGTTGTGATTTGGCGCTATATAAATAAAATTGAATTGAATTGAAATGCATACTCCAAATCCGCCGTCGATTTCCCCAAATATCAAGCGTGGTCCGGTGCACGCTTTGTGGTCCCATATATCCCACAATTCAGAGCGCGGCGGTGGGTGTGGATTATTTTGCCGCAAAATACGGCAGACGGGAGCGGCCAAAGAGGTTTTTTTTTTTCTTTTTTTCCCAAACTTTATTGAAATTATAAAGCGAACAGTCAGTCATTCCAGTTCAGTTTGTACAGTAGACATACAAGGCAAATAAGAGTAACAATATACAGTACAATGAAATAAATAAAGGATAAAAAAGAAAAAAAAAAGGGGGGAATGTGACAGACTTCATAACAACTTTGTACTTGAAAGTTGTGACAGCTCATTCGTTGAACATTTCTGAATGAATTTCAATCAATGATAAACCTTTTATATTGGAAGTTAATTTAAGAGAGTTTAAGTAATATTCAATTTCAATCAAAAACAAATTAAATGATGGGGTTGAGTTTTGAAATTTACATTTATGTATGTGGAATTTCCCTAATAAGATGGAGCGGCCGAAGAGTGAACTGTCAAAAGTACTGAATATGACGTCACTCATTTATGTGCCAATGTGTAATAATTAAAGTCAGTCATATATCCACAAACACAACAAGCTGAAAGTCAGTGATATATATATATATATATATATATATATATATATATATATATATATATATATATATATATGATAAACCGGATAAACCGCCCGCAGGGGCGTGCTGGGTGTTTTTTTTTATATATATATATACACACACACACCCAGCACACCCCTGCGGGCGGTTTATCCTTCAAGCTCGGGTCCTCTACCAGAGGCCTGGGAGCTTGAGGGTCCTGCGCAGTATCTTAGCTGTTCCCAGGACTGCGCTCTTCTGGACAGAGATCTCCGATGTTGTTCCCGGGATCTGCTGGAGCCACTCGCCTAGCTTGGGAGTCACCGCACCTAGTGCTCCGATTACCACGGGGACCACCGTTACCTTCACCCTCCACATCCTCTCGAGCTCTTCTCTGAGCCCTTGGTATTTCTCCAGCTTCTCGTGTTCCTTCTTCCTGATATTGCTGTCATTCGGAACCGCTACATCGATCACTACGGCCATCTTCTTCTGTTTGTCTACCACCACTATGTCCGGTTGGTTAGCCACCACCATTTTGTCCGTCTGTATCTGGAAGTCCCACAGGATCTTAGCTCGGTCATTCTCCACCACCCTTGGGGGCATCTCCCATTTTGACCTCGGGACTTCCAGGTTATACTCGGCACAGATGTTCCTGTACACTATGCCGGCCACTTGGTTATGGCGTTCCATGTATGCCTTGCCTGCTAGCATCTTGCACCCTGCTGTTATGTGCTGGATTGTCTCTGGGGCATCTTTACACAGCCTGCACCTGGGGTCTTGCCTGGTGTGATAGACCCCAGCCTCTATGGATCTTGTACTCAGAGCTTGTTCTTGTGCTGCCATGATTAGTGCCTCTGTGCTGTCTTTCAGTCCAGCTTTGTCCAGCCACTGGTAGGATTTCTGGATATCAGCCACCTCCTCTATCTGCCGGTGGTACATACCGTGCAGGGGCCTGTCCTTCCATGATGGTTCCTCGTCTCCCTCCTCTTTCTTGGGTTTTTGCTGCCTGAGGTATTCACTGAGCACTCGGTCAGTTGGGGCCATCTTCCCAATGTATTCTTGGATGTTCGTTGTCTCATCCTGGACTGTGGTGCTGACACTCACCAGTCCCCGGCCCCCTTCCTTCCGCTTAGCGTACAGCCTCAGGGTGCTGGACTTGGGGTGAAACCCTCCATGCATGGTAAGGAGCTTTCTTGTCTTTATGTCAGTGGCTTCCATCTCCTCCTTTGGCCAGCCTATTACCCCAGCAGGGTACCTGATCACGGGCAGGGCGTACGTGTTGATGGCCCGGATCTTGTTCTTACCATTCAGCTGACTCCTCAGGACTTGCCTGACCCTCTGCAGGTACTTGGTGGTTGCAGCCTTTCTAGCGGCCTCTTCATGGTTCCCATTTGCCTGCGGGATCCCCAGGTACTTGTAACTGTCCTCTATGTCTGCAATGTTGCCTTCTGGTAGTTCAATCCCCTCAGTTCTGACTACCTTCCCTCTCTTTGATACCATCCGACTACACTTCTCCAGTCCGAACGACATTCCAATGTCATTGCTGTATAGCCTGGTAGTGTGGATCAGTGAATCGATGTCTCGTTCACTCTTGGCATACAGCTTGATGTCATCCATGTACAGGAGGTGGCTGACAACTGCTCCGTTCCGTAGTCGGTATCCGTAGCCAGTCTTGTTAATGATCTCACTGAGGGGGTTCAGGCCTATGCAGAACAGCAGTGGGGACAGAGCATCTCCTTGGTAGATCCCGCACTTGATGGTGACTTGTGCTATGGGCTTGGAGTTGGCCTCTAGTGTTGTACGCCACATCCCCATTGAGTTCCTGATGAAGGCTCTTAGGGTCCCATTGATCTTGTACAATTCTAGGCATTCCAGTATCCAGCTGTGGGGCATTGAGTCATAGGCCTTCTTGTAATCAATCCAGGCAGTGCACAGGTTGGTCAGTCTGGTCTTGCAGTCTCGGCTGATTGTTCTGTCTACCAGTAGCTGGTGTTTTGCGCCTCTGGTATTCTTGCCAATTCCTTTCTGTGTCCCACTCATGTATTGACCCATGTGCCTGTTCATCTTAGCCGATATGATGCCTGACAGGAGCTTCCATGTAGTACTGAGGCAGGTTATTGGTCGGTAGTTGGAGGGGACCGGTCCCTTCTTGGGGTCCTTGGGGATCAGGACCGTCCGGCCTTCAGTTAGCCATTCCGGGTGTCTCTCGTTAACTAGCAGCTGGTTCATTTGTGCTGCCAGACGCTCGTGGAGTGCAGTCAGCTTCTTCAGCCAGTAGGCGTGAACCATGTCGGGCCCTGGTGCTGTCCAACTCTTCATACTGGAGACCCTTTCTTGGATATCTGCCACTGTGATGGTTACTGGACCCTGTTCAGGGAGGTCGCTGTGGTCTGCCCTCAGATCCACTAGCCACTGAGCATTGCCGTTATGGGTTGCGTCCTTCTCCCATATGCTCTTCCAGTATTGCTCCGTCTCCAGCCTTGGTGGTGCTGTTCTCTTATTATTGTTCCCTTGCCACTGAGAGTACACCTTTGCTGGTTCTGTGGAGAACAGCTGGTTTATTCTCCTGCCTTCTATCTCTCTGGTGTACCTCCTCAAGCGGCTGGCCAAGGCTGTGAGTCTTTGCTTGGCAGTTTCCAAGGCCTCAGGTATGGACAGCTTGCTGTATTTCTTATGCACCTTCTTTGTCGCACCTTTCTGCAACTCCGTTAGTTGGCTAACCTCCCTCCGTGCTACTTTGATCTTGCCCTCTAGCCTCCTTCTCCATGGAGGGTACTGCCCCTTGTGGCTGTTCAACTTGTAGCCAAGCATCTCACTGATCACTGCTGCCGTATTGTAGATCAGCTTGTTAGTGTCGGTAATCGTGGTTGTAGGTATTGTCCGTAGTGCTGCATTAACATCATCTAGCAGACCTTCTGAGGGTACTTCACGTAATCTTGGTAACCGGCTACGGGGGATCCAGGTTTCAAGCTTGGCCATTATCCTATTTTTCAGGTCAGTTCCTCTCGCACTCAACGATCCTTCTCCTATCACACTTGGGGCTATGTACCCAATCTCGGGTGGGGGTGATGATATCTCCCCCCTGACCTGGCGTCCTGACTCCTCCTTGCCGTAGCATTTGTGTTGTACCTCGTCAATCTCTAGCTGTGAGAGCAGTCCCTTCTTTCGAATGTTGGAACACTGAGCTACTAGTTGTTTCGCCGTCATTGTGGATGTTGGGTATCGAAGAATCCATAGGTCCGTCATCCTATTCATGTAGCCCCTGCCGCCGGGGTTACTTGCGTAGTAGCATTCCAACAACGCCCTGTTTTCGTCTCTTGCCCACCGATGCCTTCTTGTTCCAGTAGCCCACTTTTCGTCAGGGTGCCCTGGTTCCTCAACACCTGACGCGGACCTTGTTGATCCGGGCGACGCCTTCATATTTATCTGTCTCGCTCATGTCTGCGGTAGGCTCGCTTAGCATAGGGGGTCTAGCCTTAGGACCCTTACTGGATACAGATGCCCAAGGCAGGAATCGAATTTGCGATCCTGGGTTCCAAAGGCGTGTAGTCTAACCACTACGAGATATATATATATATACATATATATATATATATATATATATATATCTCATAATAATCTGACAATACTATAACATTGGCCATATTATATTTACATTAACACAGTGAGATGATTTTAGTCTCATGAACAACATTAGCTAATTGTTATTTACTAACTAATCTTAAATGACTGTTCAGCAATGACGTCTCAGACACGTCTGCTTTGGGCTCGATGTGGACACGTTTGCTTTATTTCCAGTATTTTTGAATCACATGTTTCTTTATTTTTACTGGTGATGTCATCGCCTGTTTGAGGCAGTGAGATCAGATCGACTAAGGATGTAAATATTTTACTGATCTGTCTGCTGCTTGACCTCTGACCTCTGTCTTTACCCCAGGATGACCCCCTGGCACCTCCCCCCAACTCTCTGGGTGTGGTTGCTGGTTGGGGAATCTCCAACCCCAATGCCTCTGCTTCTTCCTCCCCCTCATCCACTCTGACCTTTGACCCTGTGTTGGACACCGACCTCGAGATGACCTCTGACCTCCTGCAGTATGTGAAGCTGCCTGTGGTCTCCCAGGCCGAGTGTGAGGCGAGCTACGCCTCGCGCTCCGTCAGCTACAACATCACTGACAACATGTTCTGTGCCGGCTTCTTCGAGGGGGGGCGGGACACCTGCCTAGGGGACAGCGGGGGTGCATTTGTAATGGAGGACGAGGTCAGCCGGAGGTGGGCGGTGTTTGGGTTGGTGTCCTGGGGTGGACCAGAGGAGTGCGGGAGTCTGAGAGTGTATGGAGTCTATACCCGAGTGGCCAAATACGTGGAGTGGATACAGAGCCACCTTCACGCTGCCCCCTGGTGGTGATGCTGGGTTTTTTAACACTTTGTTTTTATTGGTAGTTTTGTATATTTTTTACAAAACATTCAGACATTAACAAGTACAGAGCACTAGGCTTGCAAAGATGCATTAAAAAAAAAAGGTATCCATTTATGGTACAATCAAATCAAACAGGTGAATTACAGCGATGATACTTTTGGTACCAGAATTTATAATATTTTTCCATTCAAGTAAAGGTCCCATTTTTTCCATTACTTCTCAAATTTATCAGCAGCAAGTCTTAATGAAAAAGTCTCTCCATTGTGTAAATTTCCTTGGTAATGCCTATCCAGTCCAAAAATGACGGTGGAGCCACGTTTAGCCATTTGCGAGTTATGGCTTTCTTTGCACCAGCCAGTAGTTTTAATAAAAGGTATTTGTCCGATTTCCTCAGTCCTTGGTATGAGGGGAAACATCAGCGAAAGGCCTGCTCAAAATGACACCCTTGAGCGACAGTTGGAAAACATCGCGGAACGGATCACTGCAGTTGTGAGGTCTCAGAATCAAAAGACTGACAACACCATGGAACAGAAGTTTGATACCATCATGGGGAGGCTCGCGGCTCTCCAACGGGAGATCGAGGGACCAGTGTCAGAGGGCTAAATTTGAGCTGCTCACAAAGGAGAAATCAACAATATTCAACATTTGGACACCACGGCGCCAGCTGCTAGGCCCAAGGCTGGAGCCCACCAAAACAACTCCCAACTCCCTGATAACGACTGTGTGATGACTATTCTTCCCGTCCCATGAAGGCCACCTGGGTTGGCTGGCAGACTGTTTACTTAGCCTGATAGAGCGAAGGACACTGTCTCCGCTGAACTATGGACACGCACACACATACACTTACACTGATAGGCACTCACTCATCCCCCCTCCCTTTCCAACGCCTTCGATGCTTGTTTCCGGCGAGGGAACACGGCGGGTCTGTGTGCCGCGCTGGAATGATAGCGCTGTGCAGGGTGGCTGCTGTGTTTCTTCGGATTACTCCTCACCCCCCACCCACCCCTGTGGCTTGTCATGTCTTCACAATGTTGTGCTGTGGACATTTATGTGCTTTTTTGTGCAAAGGAGTTTTTTGTTTCCTGTTCTCATGCTGTCCTACCATGGAAGCACAGCATGAGTAGGGGTCTCTTTTTTCCTCTTGTACTTTCCCCACTGTAGTGTACATTTCAATGTTTTTTCTCTGATTCTACCAATCTCCGACCTGTATCCCCATGTAATGTTTGTGCTATATGTGTAAGGTCGGGGGGGGGGTCCCATTTCACTGCAGGGCAACCTGCATGTGACGAATAAAGCTTTGATTGAAGATCATTCCAGCAGTCAGACAGTCAGACAGCTACTGATTTGATATTTTTTATTTTGTTTACTAGAACGAGAGCCCGCCTCACATCATCGTGAGTTTGTCCGTTTCGAACAAAGCCTGTTTGATCTGTATCTGCTAGTTCTGAAGTTATAAATTCCAACTGTTTAGCTAATAGTGTTGCAAATATCCTGTAGTCAATATTCACGACTGATATGGGTCTGTAGGAACCACGTTCTGTTTTGTTCTTACCCGGTTTGGGAATTACTGAAATACCTGCTCGTTTCCAGGATGGGGGTATCTCCCCCTGTAAGCACATGGTTAAAGCAAACCCTCAGCAGAGGGGCTACGAGATCTCTGCTTGTACCACTCTGCCGGGTAGCCGTCCTCACCGGCCATCTTATTTGAAACGGCCTGGTTAATCTCCTCCGCAGTTACTGTTGGTGTTAATCTTTTATTTTGTTCCTATCGATGGTAAATCAAGGAAAGAAATGCATTAACAGAGGGCACATCTGTCGTGGTGGGTTCTGCGTACAGTCGGGTATAATAGGTCACAAAAGATTCTTTATGCTTTTCATGTCATATCTTATCATTTGCTGGGTTTTTAATTCTCTGAATAAATCTGTCAGCCTGCTGTTTCCTCTTGGCTTCTTGGATTTGGGACCATTTTCATAATAATTCTGCATGAATTTAGCCCTTTTCTCTATTTGGTCATCATATAACCTGTTTAATATCTGTTGTGCTTCTTTCATTTGTGATAAGGTGTCATCATTGTTACTTTTCAATGAGGTCTTTTAGATGTTTCTCTGTTTCCTTTTTTTATATGAGGACCACAAAACTAGATTCCCTCTAAGAACTGCCTTTGCTGCATCCCATAAAATACTGAGAAACATCACCATTGTTATTATAGTCCATGTATTCCTTAAATTCTTCTTTTACAAACCTTTTGAATTTTACATCCTTTAGTAGACCAATATGAAGCGTCCATGAGTGCAGATGGAGTGTCAGGTACACGCCTGCATGGTCCGAAATATCTCTCAGCCCTATATCACAATTTACAATCCTGTGCTTATCAAAGTGTGACATAAAAAATAGTCCAGTCTTGAATACATATGGTGGGAATGTGAAAACCAACCCTTCTTCTTAAGCATCCTTTTAACATATAGAGCTTCTGATTGTGACACTTTAGTTTTACTGGACGTGTCCAGAAATGGATTCAAGTGAATATTCCAATCTCACCACATATTAATACGCCTGATGTTTCTGTTGCAATTAATTCAAAAAGGGTCCTGATCAGATCTTTATCAGTCCCTGGCCGTCTGTACACATTAAACATGTAACTTCCTTGTGATCTGTGTACCCTTTAGCCAGCATATAACGCCCCTCCTCATCTCTGATTTGTGAGGAAAGCTGGAAATGTACTTTGACAATAAGGCCACTCCTCTAGAATGTTTTTTTTTTTATATGTGAGGAATAATACAGATTTTAAACCCCATTTTACACAATTTTTTGTGCTCGGTGGCAGAAAGATGTTTCCTGCCAGAAAATGGTAAATGGTCTGTATTTATATAGCGCTTTACACATCCATTCACACGCACATTCATCCACACATTCACACACTGGTGATGGCAGCTACATTGCAGCCACAGCCACCCTGGGGCGCACTGACAGAGGCGAGGCTGCGGACATGGCGCCACCGGGCCCTCTGACCACCACCAGTAGGCAACGGGTGAAGTGTCTCGCCCAAGGACACAACGATCGAGACTGGCGGAGCCGGGCTTGAACCGGCAACCTTCTGATTACAAGATGAACTGCCAACTCTTGAGCCACGGTCGCCCCCCCCCCAAAAAAAAAAAAAGAGTCCCAGAGAGCCCCTCGTAGTGCTGCTTGGTAATCTCGGCTCATCATAGCAGCGCTCTTGGAGAAAGCCAGTAACATCCCATAACTGCGGTCAAACCTGTTACTCTTATTTTACAGAGGAGAACTGCAGTCTTAGGTGCGGGGAAAAAATTAGGTGTTACTATCCATACGCTTGAATCTGGAGCTTTTCCTGGATGTATTTCATCCGGGTCTGCCGCGGCGCCCCGCTCGCTCTTTCCCAGAATGGCGTCCGCTGCTTGGGTACGGGGATGCGTGGTATTGGGTCGTCTGCTCCCTTTTCCATCAACTTCCTCTTCTCCAGGTCTTCGGATGCGTCGTAAATCACGAGCCCGTTTTCATAAAACACACGCAGTCTGGGACAGTGGCGCGGCTGCCACTTCGTACCTCGCTAAGTAAGTTAGCTGGATTTGATTGTTGACGATTTCGCGTGATCCTGGATCAGTCGGTTCCCCGAAGCTCATCCGGGACTTGCTGTCATAGCAACAGAGCCGTAAGCGTAAACCTGCTCGGGAGCAGGTTTACTTTATGTAAACAGGATTAGATTGCGGCCACGCAGATATGTCCGCGTCATCATACGAAAGCAACAGCGATATTCCACCACTGTTTCACCATAAATACATATTATCAATGTAACTGAAGATAATGCAGCACCTGATCCATTTATTGATTTCACACAGGTCATTTCCTAAAAAAGGGAAATGTACTATTAACATTCTATTACATGTATGTGATTATTACAGATGTAATTCATATTTCAGAGTAGTAATTGTAAATTACTTCGTGTAATCAAGATGAGAGACCACGGCTATAAAAGCGAAGGTGGATTTGGGAAGCCTGTCGCAGCCATGTCCTGTCCGTTTACGCGAGCAGCCCATTGCGGAAGGTGCAAGATTGATAAGGAGAGTCCTCAGAACTCAGCGTATATTGCGGGACAGACAGGATCCTTTAGCTCAGCGCGACAGTGTGCTCATTGAGAGATATCGATTTTCCTGTGAGGAAGGGGTTTCTGACAAAGAGGCGGAGAACGTCAGGGTTAGTTGAAGTAAACCTGCTAGGGGGCAGGTTAGCTTCACAGAGTGTGTCGTCATAGTGACTCACTCAGAATTAATCTAAACTCGCTTTGTGAAACCGGAAACCCAGAGTTTCCGTTAACTCAGGGTATACTTACTCAGAGTTTGCACTAAACCGGCTTTCTGAAATAGGGCCCAGTAGGTGAAAGGACATGAAGACACAAACACCGATCACAGTCAGAAACAACCAGCCAGTACAAAACAGCTCCTCTCATAAAACAGGCAGACACCAACTACTGAAGGAAACCACCACAAAGTCAAATTAAACCCTAAACAAACACAGCGGGGGGGCGAGGCACCCTCAAACAGCTTTCAGGTTTAACAATGGGAATGAAAATGAAGCCATGAGGGCCAAACGGCACCCTCTGCTTGCAGCTGCCCCCTCAGCCTGCGTGCAGGTGTGTCCAATCAGTCGCTCAGGGGTCTGGTTTCCCTCTGCTGGACCAATAGGCTTTCACTGGAGGTGCAGGCCGAGGGTTGGTCTGTGTTTCCACAGAGACTTATTCATCATGAAGAACACAAGACAGAACAACCAACTCGCTCATGAGGGAAGTTTTGGGTCAGAACCAGCTCTTGGAGCTCACGCTGCTCACCTGACTGCAAATCCTTCAAAGAGCAGCTTCCTCGTAGCCTTTTTATTGACAAACACAGTTGCAACACACAGCACAAGCACCTCCCTCCGTAAAACCCCCCAATGGTTCTAAGACAAGGCACTGTGTGTGTGTGTGTGTGTGTGTGTGTGTGTGTGTGTGTGTGTGTGTGTGTGTGTGTGTGTGTGAGTGACCTCCTGCTGACCAAAAGGGTCATAAAAGCAGGAAGCAACAACAGAAGAACAGATCTGTCAGACAGGATGTATCTGCGATAAAACCTCCCCCAGCACACAGTGTCTGGTGGTCAGAGACAAAGGAATGTCTTGATCCTGTAGATTGAACTCAGACTTCACAAATTTAAGAACCACAATGACAACATTCAACAATCAGACTTAACACTGAGCAGTCGTCAGGCCAGTCTACATCACAGCAACCCTGCAGTATCTGTAAGGCAAGGCAAGGCAAGTTTATTTGTACAGCACAATTCAACAACAAGGTGATTCAAAGTGCTTTACAGAGACATTAGAAACAAGAACAAATAAAAAGCATGATTTAAAATTGAATAAAACAAGCAAATAAACTAACTAACTAATTAACAAACAAACAAACAAACAAACAACAGTATATAAAATCAAAACAGATAAAATCAGAACAGTAGATAAAATCAGTAGTTAAATGTAAGTTTTGAAGTTTAAGCTTAAAGTGTGGATTTGGTGCTTTATTCAAATGCAGCTGAGAACAGGTGAGTCTTCAACCTGGATTTAAATAAACTGAGTGTTTCAGCTGATCTGAGGCTTTCTGGGAGTTTGTTCCAGATATAAGGAGCATAAAAGCTGAATGCAGCGTCTCCATGTCTGGTTCTGACTCTGGGAACTGATAAAAGACCGGATCCAGATGACCTGAGGGATCTGGATGGTTCATACTGGGTCAGGAGGTCATTGATGTATTTTGGTCCTAAACCATTCAGAGCTTTATAGACCAGCATCAGGACTTTAAAGTCTATCCTCTGACGGACAGGCAGCCAGTGTAAGGACCTCAGAGCTGGACTGATGTGGTCCACTTTTTTGGTCTTAGTGAGGACTCGAGCAGCAGAGTTCTGAATGAGCTGTAGTTGTCTGACTGATTTTTTAGGTAGACCTGTAAAGATGCTGTTACAGTAATCAAGCCTACTAAAGATGAATGCATGGACTAGTTTTTCCAGGTCCTGTTGAGACATCAGATCTTTTATCCTTGATATATTCTTGAGGTGATAGTAAGCTGACTTTGTTATTGTCTTAATGTGTTTTTCTAAGTTTAGGTCTGCATCCATCACTACACCCAAATTTCTCGCCTGGTTTGTGGTTTTTAGATGTATAGATTGAAGTTCTCTGGTGACCTGTAATCGTTTTTCTTTGGCGCCAAAGACTATTACTTCAGTTTTGTTTTTGTTTAGTTGGAGAAAATTGTGGCACAACCAGTCATTGATTTCCTCAATGCATTTACCAAGAGCCTGTACAGGGCCTCGGTCTCCTGGTGACATTGTGATATATATTTGTGTGTCATCTGCATAGCTGTGGTAGTTTATTTTGTTGTTGTTTATAATCTGTGCCAGTGGGAGCATGTAGATGTTAAACAGAAGGGGTCCCAAGATGGAACCTTGGGGAACTCCACATGTGATACTTGTCTGCTCAGATGTGAAGTTACCTATTGATACAAAGTATTTCCTGTTTTCTACGTATGTTTTGAACCAGTTTAGTACAGTTCCTGAAAGACCTGTCCAGTTCTCCAGTCGTTTGAGTAATATGTTGTGGTCAACTGTATCAAATGCTGCACTGAGATCCAGTAAAACTAAGACTGACATTTTTCCACTGTCTGTATTCAGACATATGTCATTAAACACTTTGGTCAGAGCGGTTTCAGTGCTGTGGTTCTGTCTAAAACCTGACTGGAAGGCATCGTAGCAATTATTCTGTTTTAAGAAGTAACTGAGCTGTTGAGAAACTGCTTTTTCAATGATCTTAAAAATGGGAGATTTGAGATCGGCCTGTAGTTGTTCATTTGTGTCTTGTCAAGATTGTCCTTTTTCAGTATAGGTTTGATTACAGCAGTTTTTAGTGATTCTGGAAACACACCTGATAATAAAGAAAAGTTGACGATCTGTAACAGGTCTGACTCTAAAGTCTTTGAGACCTTTTTGAAAAAACTTGTTGGCAGGACATCTAAACAGCAGGAGGAGGAGTTCAGTTGACCTAAGATGTCTTCCAGGTCTTTGCTGTTAATAGGTTGAAACTGTTTCATGGTGTTTAAACAGTTTTTTGGTGGACACAGTACATATCCTGGATCTGCTGTTGATGTACCAATTGCTTGTCTAATTTTTTGGATTTTGTCAGTGAAGAATTTGGCAAAGTCATTGCAGGCCATGGTCGAATGAAGTTCAGCTGCCACTGACACAGGAGGGTTTGTTAGCCTGTCAACTGTAGAAAATAAGACCCGAGCATTATGGCTGTTTTTAGTGATGATGTCAGAGAAGTAGGACCTCCTTGCATTCCTCAGTTGTAAATTATAATTGTGAAGTTTCTCTTTATAGATGTCATAATGAACCTGGAGGTTTGTTTTTCTCCATCTGCGCTCAGCTTTCCTACACTCTCTTTTTTCATTTTTCACCAGTGTGGAGTTTCTCCATGGAGACTTTTTCCTTCCAGAGATAACCTTCACCTTAATGGGAGCAATAGTGTCCATTACATTTAACATGTTAGCATTGAAGCTATTGACGAGCTCATTGACTGACCCTCTGGGCAGGTCAGGTGTTAATGGGAAGACCTGGTTAAAGATCTCACTACTGTGTTCAGTTATGCACCGTTTTGTGATCACTGTTGTTGATATATTTGTGTGGGCTGAGATTTTACTTTCAAAGAAAACACAGTAATGATCAGACAGGCCCACATCAGACACAGTAACCTTTGAAATGCTCAGGCCTTTGGAGATCAGTAGGTCAAGAGTGTGTCCTCTATTATGTGTGGCCTCTGTTACATGCTGAGTCAGCCCAAAGTTGCCCAGAGTGTTACTCAGGTCTTTAGTCCCTTTGTCCTGAGGGTTGTCCACATGAATGTTAAAATCCCCAGCAATAATTACACAGTCAAAATCAACACAGATCACAGACAGCAGTTCACTGAGGTCATTAAAAAAGTCTGTGCAGTATTTGGGAGGCCTGTAAACATTAAAAAACACAACTTTGGATGGGGCCTTCAGCTGTAAAGCCACATATTCAAAAGACTGAAAACTTCCAGGAGATAGCTGCTTACATTGAAATGATTCATTAAATAAGACAGCAACCCCTCCTCCTCTCCTGCTCACCCTGGCCTCACTGATAAAACTGTAGTTAGGAGGGGTCGTCTCGATGAGAACAGCTCCACTGTTACTTTGGTCCAACCAAGTTTCAGTTAAAAACATAAAATCAAGGCTGTGCTCAGTGATTAAATCATTAATTAAAAATGTTTTCCCAGCTAAAGATCTAACGTTTAATAAAGCCAACTTAAGTGTTTTAGAGGTATTACTTGTCCCCTCGTGTTTGGGAGCAGTCTGTGGCACACAAGGTATGTTTACTATGTTTAAAGATCTTTTAGAGTGCAGCTCTCTGTGTTTTGACCAGGCCACATGTCTCCTGTCACCTAAAAGTACAGAAATTTTAAAACCTTCTAGTAAACAGGGTCCCAGCTTCTCCTGGGAAAAGTCATCACTGCCATAATCCTCGCAGCCCGGACCCTCCACACATCACACATCAGACTGCGGAGACAGAGCATGAAGAGGAACTAAGGGGGGCGAGGCTGGGCAATGTGACTTCGATTGCTCTGTTGAGGGTGGGGCTCGATGGCGAACCTTTGGCTGCTCTGGTGGGGGGTTTATGGGGGACAAAAAGGGATTGGGACGGGGGGTAGATCTGAGCCCAGCATTGACCCGCTCCATCATCTCCTCAGTGAATTTCAGGTGTGGGGAGGAGGGAGAAAGGGAGGGGGAGGAGGGTGATGGCCTGTCAGGGGTTTGGGGGACTGGGGAAGGTCGTGGTCCCTTGTCCTGGTCGTTGGTGTTGTTGAGAGAGTTGGAGGCAAATAGGGACCCCTCTTCTTGCCTCTTCTTGCCTCAGATGTCTCTCCTTTCTGAGGCTCTTCCCGGGTGGGGGCAGATGGAGCTCCTCCTCAAGGTTTCTGCTGGGCTTTGTCTGTTCTTGGAGTACTGTTTGTTCCTCTTTATGAGATAACTCCTCGTTTATCTCAGCCTTGGCACCAAGCACGGATGGATGACGTATGGAATAAAACAAGTTGGAGGTGAACAGTTTCACCCCTGACTTGTTAAAATTAAATCCATTTGCTTTAAACAGATGCCTGCGTTCCCAAAAAATATTAAAGTTGTTGATAAAATGCACTGAGTGGTCAGCACATGCTGATATAAGCCATTTATTCAGTGTAAACAACCTGCTGAATCTCTCGTCTCCTCCTCTGACCGGCGGTACAGGTCCACTGATGAATACAGCTGCATTCAGAGAGTTTACAGTATTTAATAATCCAGTAAAGTCCCGTTTCAGAACCTCTGACTGTTGTTTGGACACATCGTTTGACCCTGTATGCAGAACAATGTTTGTCACAGTTGGATATTCATCTGCAATTTGAAGAATTCTCTCCTTCAGGTTGTTGACCATATCGTTAGGAAAGCAGAGGACTTTAGTGTTCTTACCGCACATCCTTTGTACATCCTTTACGGCAGAGTCACCCACAATCAGAGTTTCGGGCCTAGCCTTTAGCTTTCCCTGTGGCCTTTCACTTTTCAACAGATTTTCAGACCTTATTTCGCTGCTTTTAGATGGATGGTTGTCCGATATAGATCCAGGGTCCTTTGATAGTGGAGCAAATCTGTTCTGCAGTTTCACATTCAGTTGTTTTGGAGGTTTGTTGTTATCCTTCCTATTTACGGTTGTCCAGTCCTGTTTCCTCCCGTTTACAGGGGTAGAAGAGCTTCTCTGTCTCGTAGGAAGTGAAGGCCAGTCGGTTTCAGAGATTTCAGCTCGCTGTGCCCTGCCTGTGATACGTCCTCCCCCTTCCAGGAGACATGATTTATGTCTTGGTTTGCACCAAGACAGTCTAAGGGGGGATTATCACTTGAGGATTTATAATAATGCACAGAGTCTACTTTCTTGGTCATGTTATCTGTGCTCCTTAGCTGTGTACTAGCTTGCTCATCGCCATTGTTTTGAATCAAAGGCAAGGTTGTTTCATTTCCACACAGTCCATTTACCTCCACGTTTACTTCTAAGTATCTGTACTGCAGTACAGATACTGCAGTACCGCGTGTACTCTGTTCAGCAGGCCCTGCACGTGTCGCTGTCGGTGCTCTGAAGGTTATTCCAGAGTTGGCTCCGTTCCTCTTAAGCCTTTGGAATATTTTCATGAACAGCTGCTTCCTACAGGATCATCAAAAGGTGCTGTGACCTTTGACCTTTTCACCTTTACAGGTCAGCAATGAAAATACTCCAGCAGAACAGAGTTCAGACGTGTTGTCGTCTCTGCGGCTGATGTGACATCTGCGTGTCAATATTTGAGCTGTGGTTAACCATCAATCCGTCAGCTGCTCCTCCATCCTCCATTTTGCCCGCAGCCGTCGGACAGACATGCTGCCGTCCACAGCCGTGACTCTGAGCGTTGGCGCTCTGCTCGTCTGCTCTGCGCTCATCCAGTGTTCAGGTGAGACACACCCACGCTCGTGTTTTCCGCCTCTGCGGCACAGTCTGAGTGTTTCCGTTTTTCTGTCCACCCCTCAGTGTTCTTGGATCGGTCGGCGGCCGGCCAGATCCTGCGCTCCTCCTCCAGGAGGCGACGAGCCAACTCGCATTTCCTGGAGGAGATGCTGCCCGGGAACCTGGAGCGGGAGTGTTACGAGGAGCGCTGCTCACTGGAGGAGGCCACAGAGATCTTCCAGACCCAGGAGAAGACGGTACGAAGCCCACCGCCGCCCACGCAGCAGGAGATTACCACCGTGTTACTTTATTTAAACATATATTAAAGCAAAGTCAGCACCACAGACCCGTGCTAACCCAGAGAGGACCGCTTCGTCCTGATTGATGATGCTGGGCCCAAAACCTGACCCTCAGCGGGTGGAGCTAAATGCTTAAATAAGGATTTCGACGTAGTTCTAGTCAAGGGTGTGTAGCTAGCAGAGTGTGTGTAGAGGAAGCAGCCGAAATGATGGAAGTCATCAGAAAACATCACCCTCGTTCATCCCGGACACGAATCAGGACGATTACAGAGCAGGAGATCAGCTTAGCTGCGCACACACAGGATGCAGAGCGTTGTCGTGTCTGCAGACTCTTACACAGTCGTTCAACATAACCACAGCTGCAGTCACTAACTCTGAGTCCTTGTCCCACAGATGGAGTTTTGGTACAGATACACAAGTGAGTACGAACAACCCAGTCACTCAGTTTGTGGCAGCTCAGCTGGATGTGCTTTAGTCTGACTACAGTCTGAAATCTTATCAGGTGTCTTCTACCAATGACTCAGCTGAGTTCCTCACCTGTGTGTCTTAGATCTGAACCCCTGTGGGACCAACCCCTGTCTGAACGGAGGCATGTGCACCCTGGACCGAGGAGACTTCACGTGTCTTTGTCCTCCCCAGTATCAGGGCAAGATCTGCAACACAGGTAACAAACACCTGAAACTCAGGTACACCACCTTTAAATCGAGCAAATGACACCTGACAAATGAAATATTTATGAAAATTGCCTTGGGTAGTGGTGTTGGAGTGCCACTATAGAAATGGTGGCTGTATGCAGTACTGCAGAGACCTGGCAGGTGGCGCTGGAGTTCAGTGTGGCTGTGCTGACGGATACTTCCTAGAGAGTGACAGACAGAGCTGCTCCAAGACCGGTAACACTCCCAGGACCCACATTGTATTAGTATTACTGCACATAATACTACAGTAAGTGCAGACGGGATTTATTACTTCCAGGCTGGACGACTGTAATTCATTATTATCAGGAAGTCCTAAAAACTCCCTGAAAAGCCTTCAGCTGATCCAAAATGCAGCAAGAGTCCTGACAGGGACTAGAAAGAGAGAGCAGATTTCTCCTGTTTTGGCTTCCTGTTAAATCCAGAATTCAAAATCCTGCTCCTCACATACAAGGTCTTAAATAATCAGGCCCCATCTTATCTTAATGACCTTGTAGTACCATATCACCCTATTAGAGCACTTCGCTCTCGCTCTGCAGGCCTACTTGTTGTTCCTAGAGTATTTGAAAGTAGAATGGGAGGCAGAGCCTTCAGTTTTCAGGCCCCTCTTCTGTGGAACCAGCTTCCAGTTTGGATTCAGGAGACAGACACTATCTCTACTTTCAAGATTAGGCTTCAAACTTTCCTTTTTGCTAAAGCATATAGTTAGGGCTGGACCAGGTGACCCTGAATCCTCCCTTAGTTATGCTGGGGAATTCCCATGATGCACTGGTGTTAATCATTATTCATATATTCATGTCTGTGTCTTTGTTGGTCTCACGGCTAATCTGAGCTGATTTCGTGATCTTTCTTTCCCGTTCCTGCTCAGTGGCGTTCCCCTGCGGCCGTCAGCAGATGGAGGCTTTGGATCGAGGTCGCTCTCTGCTGAGTTCCTTGGAGACAGACGATGCCACGTGGGATTACAATGCAACAGACAGCTGGCTACCTGAACTTAATTCAACAGAGGTGTGGACAGCGAACGCAACAGGGAGAGGAGGGAACCTGACGGACAGTGGAGGGGCAGGAGGTAGCGAGATGCAGCCTCGTGTTGTGGGTGGATCCCTGGAGAGGAGAGGAGGGAGCCCCTGGCAGGTTTGGAGGGATCAGTGGAATAACGAAGCAGAACCTTGTTCTGAGCTGTGTGAACGTGCTGACTCTGAGCGTTTCTGTTCAGGTTCTGATCCACAGGTCTGACGGCTTCGGTTTCTGCGGAGGGACTCTGGTATCTGACCGATGGGTCGTTTCTGCCGCTCACTGCTTTGAAGAGTCTGCAGACCACATTACGATAGGTGAGGCCGGTGGTTTACAGTGGACCTCACCCACTGTGAGCGGCAGAGCAGCAGGGGTGCTCATGTAAACACGCATACTTTGAATGCTAATCAGACACTGTTCACACATCTGTGTAGGCTTCTGCACGTCTGTAAAACCACTACACTCAGGTATGTGCCCTCTGCTGGCTGCAGCAGCGATTGCGGCATCTCGGTTCATCGATGCTGTCCCTTCAGTCTGAGCGCAGGAATGTGTGTGTGAGCTGGGTTTTCTGAGTGTGTGTGTGTCTGCAGGTGACTACGACAAGCAGCGTCCCGATCCAGGCGAGCAGCAGATAAAGATCCAGAAGGTCATCATTCATCCTCACTTCCACGCCTTCACCTTCGACAGCGACCTCGCTCTGCTCTATCTCGCCCGGCCTGTTCAGAAGGGGCCCACCGCAATCCCCGCCTGCCTCCCCGACACCCACCTCTCCAAATACCTGCTGAAGGTAAATTCATCGGAAATGATGAGTGCTGCAGCTGACTTGGCCCATCTGTCTGATGCCGACTGTGTCCGTGTGCCCAGGAGGACAACCACGGCGTGGTGACGGGCTGGGGGGCCACCGAGTACCTGGGCCGCTCCTCGAGGTTCCTGAGGAAGGTGACACTCCCAGTGGTCGGCTACAAAGACTGCATCAGCACCACCGAGCAGGTGATCAGCTGAGCGTCTGAGCCCAACCCCGCAGCAACTGCTGATCTATACTTAGTGTTTGAGAAAGAGCAGCAACACAGCAACAGGTGACGTAAACGTTAGAAAAGCTGCTGCATCCTCTGATAAACTAGACTGTTTATCAGAGGATCCGGGGGGGGCTACTTAGAGGGTTACCTGGTACGCCCGCTGTCGATAGACCGCCACGTTTGTGGTGAACACCGACGGGCTGGACAGTTTTTGGATGGAGGTCCACAGGTTAGCATGTTAGCAGGGGACTGCTGCACATTCGTCATACTTAATACAAGTAATGACCTTTTCTAAAAGTAACTGTAATCTGATTACTGAGTGTAGTAGTGTCATCTCTACAAAATGAAACGAGGGTGGAAACTGCTTCGGCGAGCAGCACTGCTGAACGACAGTTGGGGTCGTAGAGGACGATAAAGAGCACACCTGTTCATGTGTCCTTACAGGAAGAACTGTTGGATGAACAGGTGTGCTCTCTGTAACGTGTTTGAATCCTGCACTAAGCAGACTGTGGACACCTGAACATGATGCACAGCATCTGCTGTCAGCATTGTTTGTGTACAGGTGTACATGTAAATCTGCCCCGTCTCAGGTGTGCTGTTCACTCGAGCGATACCGTCTATGACCAAATCAAACCAGACCAGGGTCAGCGATAGAGACGCAGCCGTTCCCACGTTGCCCTGATGCCCGGCCCCTCCTGTGTTTCCTGCAGGTGATCACAGACAACATGTACTGCGCAGGTTACCTGGAGGCCAGTAAGGACGCCTGCAGGGGGGACAGCGGAGGGCCGTTTGTGGTGAACTACAGGGGGACCTGGTTCCTGACCGGGGTCGTCAGCTGGGGGGAGAAATGTGCCGCCCGTGGCAAGTACGGTGTCTACACCCGACTGGGCAACTTCCTCAACTGGATCCGAGACACAATGGAGAGATGGGACGTGAACGGCACTGGGAGCCCGTGAAGCCCCGAGAGCCAAGCGTGCCCGGTTTCATGTGAGGGGATTATGGGATACCGAGTGAGCTGCAACCACCTTCAAACCGACTCTGAACACTGCTGCCACACTGACGCCATAAAGGGATCTGCTGCAGTAATAGTACAGCGAGTATGCATAGTGAGTACTTTAATACCACAGAGGAAGCATCACCCTGAGATTTAAAGCAATGCTGTGAAGGAGCATGCAGTAAATCTGTTGCTGTGTTTGTCTATGAATAAATGTCAAGGAGCAAAATTCACCAAATAAACAACGTGTAAGCTTCTCTTCATGTTCCTGGATGATGTTTGATTCACACACCTGTGGGTACATACATGCACAGACTATACATATGAGATGGTCACTGTGATGTCACATATTGGTCTTTGAGGTTGTTTTTCAGGTTTCAAACATTTTTGAGACCTGGCAGGAAGAGTGAAGGGGCCGAGCTGACCAGGCGACGCTGCACGCTCGGTAAAAATAGGCTTTTATCGTCCTGGATGATCATTTTCACTGTTATTGGATAAGCTGTGAACCCAGCAGCTGAGACCACAAACCCTTCAGATCATTTCATTTCCTACAGACTTCAGACAATCAGACCAGAGCAGTCGCCCCCTGCTGGACATTAGATTGAATGCAGGTCTAAGCAGTAATATCTGAATGTTGCTGTTACAGTAAACAGATCATGTCATCATTGTTGTGCAAACATGTTGATTTTGGTTCTTTAATAAGAGCTTTTGAGTGCCTCCCACATAAACACAGCAATGAAACAAAACAATGTTGCATCATAAAGCATCGTGTCATAACATGAGCAGCGCGTTACATAATGGGCCTGGCAGTCATTCACAGGTGTGAAGTAGTCAGACTCGAACGTCAAGGAAGGTGGTAGGGAAGCAGACTATGCAGACATTTTAGGTTTCCAAGGTGAGCAATTCAATAGTGATGGGACGTTCTGTATCGAGGCTTCGGAGCGTGTGTCGAGTAATGGAGGGGGCGTTTCCGCGAAGCGCGTATCGAGGCTTGCTTCATTTATGGGAGGAGCTGAAAATGATGACGTCCGAAGCCTCGCTGCCCGGCTGTACCACGTGACTGGTTCATGAAGTGGTTCGAACTTTGCCGCGAGATATGACAGCGATACAAACCCCTCAGACTTCATTCAAAATGTGGGTGTTTGATGGAGAGTTGCGGTTAGAGAGAGTTTGGAGACCGTATGGAGGTTTATGAGAGTGAGGAGAGAAAGTCAGGAGAGAATGGAGCCAGCTAAGAAGAGGAGGATGTCCTCCCCTGTGTGGGAACATTTTGATCTTATTCCTCCCAACAAAGTATGTAAATTTCTACAGAAGATGTATTTTCATGATACTGATGGTGCAATACAATTTATGTTGAGCTGTCTTGACTTTTGTACAAGGTGAAGTGTTTGCTATGTGCCAGGGAGCTGGGATATAACAACAACACCTCATCCATGCTTAGGCACTACAGAGCTTTGCATGAGAATAAGGGGAACAGCGATTGTGGAGCAAGACCAGGGCCCTATTTCAGGAAGCCGGTTTAGTGCAAACTCTGAGTAAGTATACCCTGAGTTAACGGAAACTCTGGGTTTCCGGTTTCACAAAGCGAGTTTAGATTAATTCTGAGCGAGTTACTATGACGACACACTCTGTGAAGCTAACCTGCCCCCTAGCAGGTTAGCTTCAACTAACCCTGACGTTCGCCGCCTCTTTGTCAGAAACCTGACTGTAGGAAGTGTCGGACATGGCGTGCTCCTTCCTTGAAGAGCCAGTAGATGTTGAAGCCCAAATTCTCCGCAGAGCTCTCCGCCGGGAGAGAGTGATCAGAGCGCGTTTGGACATTTTATCATTTCCTGATGATTTCCTGTGTGAACGTTACCGTTTTTCAGCACAATCTATAATTTATTTGGATAACATCCTCAGGCCATATATTGCTCATGTGACACATCGCGGACATCCTCTCAGTTCTGTACATATTATTTGTATTGCACTTCGGTTTTTTGCAAACGGCAGCTTTCTGTATAATATTGGTGACGCTGAGCACGTTTCCAAGGCTACCGTCTGTCGGGCAGTCAGGAATGTTACAGTTGCACTGAAACGTCTCCTGTACTCGTTTGTGGTGTTCCCCGGTCATAGACCCACAAGATTTATCAAAGAGGGATGCCACAAAATTGCAGGTATCAGGATGAACGAAACTTAATTCATGATGTGGTGATACTTGAACTACTACTTAAATTTTACATTTATTCTCACGGTTCCCAGGCGTGATTGGCTGTACAGATGGTACTCACATTCCAATCATTGCTCCTTCAGTAAATGAAGGAGACTATGTGAACAGGAAGTCTTTCCACAGCATTAATGTACAGGTACATAGTTCCCTGTAGCATTTCAAACTAACAAATTATTTCATTATAGTAATGGATGCTAATTTGTGTTCTCTGCACTGTGAAGATCATATGTGATGCTGCCAACATTATCACAAATGTGGAAGCCAACTGCTCAGCCTCTGTGAGTGGTGGTGGTGGAGGACCCCCACCTGTTTTTCGGGCCTCCGCTTTTTTTCTGTTGGCTATAACGGGTCACATTTGAGCATACAGAGTAAGCAAATATGTACTTGTAATGTGCTCAGATAATTTCAATAAGTGCTTACAGAAAGAAAATTAATGTAGCCTCTAACTGCAATTGATTTACATCGGACACACAGACCAAGCACTATGGCTCATAATACAATTACACCACCTGTTTGGACTATATTTTTATATTTCATTTTTACTTGCTGCCAGGAACGTTTGGGGCCTGTTGGGTTGCACCTGCGCTCACATCACATCACAAAATAAAATGTATAAAATAAAAAATAAAATAAAATAACGTGTTAAATGGGTGGAAATCCCTCGATCAATGTTTAAATTAACACTCACGCATTGACTCTGTCGGCTATGTTTTGCCATGCATGCTCCCTTTCTTTTGCAGCTGAGGCTGTGTTACTTTTTTCCCGCAAAATTTGCATGTTATCGGCATATGCTGCCATCAGAATTTCGGCCTCAAGCGCTGTGAAATACATTGACCGCGCCTTCTTTCCCTCCGTCTCCATGGTGACTCGCTTAATCTGTGCTCCACTAATCAGGGCTTTATGTATCCTCGTGCGCGCGCTTAACTTGGGGTTAAAGCAACTCCGCGTTGACTGAACTAATTGTTATCAGCCTTTCTGAAACCGAATATTCCGAGTTGGACAGTTCGGGGTTACTCAACCCTGAGTATCGTTTTTCACTCTGAGTTTTCTAAACCGGCTTCCTGAAATAGGGCCCAGGTCCTGAAGAGTCATCAGTCTGTAACAGCTTCTTCCGGTCTTCAGTCGTCCATCAGCAGTGGACAGACTGGGATGATGATTTATCTAAATCAACGTGAATTCAATTCATTTTTCAGCAACAAATCACAACAACAGACTGAAGGCTCTGCCTCCCATTCTACTTTTAAATACTCTAGGAACAACAAGTAGGCCTGCAGAGCGAGAGCGAAGTGCTCTAATAGGCTGATATGGTACTACAAGGTCATTAAGATAAGATGGGGCCTGATTATTTAAGACCTTGTATGTGAGGAGCAGGATTTTGAATCCTGGATTTAACAGGAAGCCAAAACAGGAGAAATCTGCTCTCTCTTTCTAGTCCCTGTCAGGACTCTTGCTGCAGCATTTTGGATCAGCTGAAGGCTTTTCAGGGAGTTTTTAGGACTTCCTGATAATAATGAATTACAGTCGTCCAGCCTGGAAGTAATAAATGCATGAACTAGTTTTTCAGCGTCACTCTGAGACAGGATATTTCTAATTTTAGAGATGTTGCGCAAATGGAAGAACGCAGTCTTACATATTTGTTTAATATGTGCGTTGAAGGACATGTCCTGGTCAAAAATGACTCCAAGGTTCCTCACAGTGTTACTGGAGGCCAAGGTAATGCCATCCAGAGTAAGAATCTGCTTAGATACCATATTTCTAAGCTTTTCAGCGCCGAGTACAATAACCTCAGTTTGATCTGAATTAAGAAGCAGAAAGTTAGCGGCCATCCAGGTCTTTATGTCTTTAAGACATTCCTGCAGTTTAACTCTGTAGATTTTTTCTGGACATGCGCCCAGGTTCGAGTCCGACCCGCGGTTTGCTGCAGGTCTTCCCCTCCCTCTGCTGTCCTGTCCCTCTTCGGCGCTCTGAAGTTTGTCTGAGAGACAGAAAGAGAGAAAGCAGCTGAACCCTGGCAGCTCTGCGTCATCGCTCGCGCTCGCTGGATCGCTCGTGCCTGTGAGGGTTTCTGGGTGTCGTACCGCTGTGAAGCTCAACACAGCTCATAAAGCTCTGCCATCTGTAACCGCCCAGCACATTTCCACGGTACCATTTAAAAACAAAAATACCAAATCACATTTTTCACCTCGCTTTAACCACTGGTTTTATCAGGCGGACATGTTTTGTTGTCACTGCTTAGCTAGCGTTTCGTTAGCAGTGAGCACGGCCACGTTTAGGATAAACGTGTAAAAACTTCACTCCTGAGAGCAGATCTGCTCCTCCTGAGCGCCATCCGGTGGCACCTCTGAGTACTGCCTGGCACAGTTAAATACCGCCCACGACCCACCACAACCCCACCCCGGAGTGAAGGAGAGAGGCGGAGGCGTGATATGATTCTTTTATTTGTTTTGTGTCTGATGTCACTGTGACATCAGCTCGCAGGAAACCGCTGCCATACAAAACACAATCAGCTGAGACGACAGACAGACGACAGGTTCACTCGTTAAATAAACGCCGAGCCGCTCTGGGTGACCCCTCTCCCCGCAGAGTTCGCAGCCAATCAGCTTGCAGCAGATCACCTGAGCAGCAGGTGAGAGTTCAGAGAAGAAAAAGTCCTCCGGTCCGCTCTAGATGCCGATTAGCTGCTGCGACACATCATAATGGAGGGGGCGTGGTTATGTCAGTGGTGGGTACGGTCAGTAAGCAGTGGGTGGAGCGTCACAGGTAACCCTCCTTCTTGAACTGCTCGTGCAGGATGTCCCGGTACTCATCGAACCCGCCGTCGATGCGCCGCACCTTCCCGCCTTCACACACCCACAGCTCCTTACACACCATCCTGATCAGACGCTCGTCATGTGACACCAGGATGACCCCGCCCTGAAACACGTGACATCACACAGGTGAGAACGCACGCACGCACGCACGCACGCACACACACACACACACACACACACACACCTTGAATTTGTTCAAAGCCTTAGCGAGCGCCTCGATGGTCTCCATGTCCAGGTGATTGGTCGGCTCGTCCAGGATGTAGAAGTTTGGGCTAGAGGACACAAAGATGACATCATCACCATCAAAACCACAATAACAGGTTAATCAATCTAGCTGGGAGTGCGTTCACAGGAAGAGGCGGAGTCACGTCCAGCCACGTCAGATTTCAACAGCGAGCGCTTTGAGAAGAGTGTGACTGCATCCTCAGCACCGCCTGCTCCGTCCTTCAGCCACAGCAGTGATGATGAAGTCTGACAGATTTCTTCCAGACATGTCTCACACACACACACACACACACACACACACACACACACACACACACACACACACACACAGGCAGACACACACACACACAGGCACACACACACAGGCACACACACGCTCTGATCTGTCTTTACCAACAACATTTTGTTCAGCGCTCTCGTTATTAAAAGGAAACTGAAGGACGTGTTTCATTCTTCAGTCTCGTGTCTTTGCAAAGCTCAACTCTTCCATCAGACTTACTGTACATTAAATGTGCTGCAGAGTCAGCAGATGGAGCAAAAACACAAACACACTGATGACTGCCGTGTGTTTCTAATAGACATCGTATTTAAAGGAAGGTTTGTTGCCTCTATGTTTACTTACATCAAACCTGTGGAAACACTATGGCTGCATCATTTTAACATTTTTTTAGTCCCGCCCACTCTGTGTCAACAGTCTAGCTCCGCCCCTGTGTTGGACTCTCTGAAGAAATGGTAAATGGCCTGTATTTGTATAGCGCTTTACACTACATTCAGTCATCCAGTTACCATGGCATGGTCATCTGAGCGAAGGCCACGCGGCTCTTCTGTCCTCCTGATAGGCTGGCCACCTGCCTCGTGGCCAGCTCTCCCGTGATACCGTAACCTCCCAGCTGGTGGCGGTACTCCTCCTCGGTCCGACCTGTGATGCAAACGCAGCAGCCCATCAGAGCGCGACGTGGAGCTGCCAATGGTATTGTTGATGGCGCTGTTGCTATAGTTACCGGGGAACTTGTTGAGGAGCAGCTCCACAGAGCAGACGTTCAGGTCCAGCTGGTCCACATGGTGCTGACTGAAGTAACCGATCTTCAAGTTCCTGAGGCGAAAAGATGAGCAGCAGGCATGTTTAGATTAGCGAGCGCGCCTCGATTATCAGCACTCGCTGACAATCGCTCCGAGCACGAGCAGATCCCACAAACAGCGCATGAACAATGGCGCGTCCTCAGTCTGAACCCGTAGGTCCGATAAACAGAACGGAGCACTCGGAAACAAAGAATGAAACAGGTGCAAAGGCTGGAACACATCACAGGTAGAAACAGGAAGAGGAGGAGCCAAGAGGGAGAAAATGTTAAAGCTTCCTAAAAACAGCGCAGGCAGTCCCTTAAAGAGCGAGTGGAGAGGAAGAAAGGCTTCCTGCACAGTGTACACAGATCCAATAAGATGCAACCAACAGACTCCTCTGCTCTGATTGGTCCACTGGTCGTCTTACCTGTGAGCCTGCCTGACTCCGTTGACCGGGGTCAACTCGCCCATCAGCAACTTGAGGACGGTGGTTTTACCAGCACCGTTTTCACCGACCTGCCGAGAAACACAACAGCCCAAACAGCGAGCTGATTAATGACTGCACTTCCTGTTGTACCTCTGAATCATGTCTCACTCTGCAGAGGCGCCCAGTGCTCACTTCCTGTCTGAGTACTGATATCTGTGCATGCCTCTTTGAGAACTCATCTTAGTCAATAATTAGTTTGTAATTGCTGCATCACACCACCCGGTGGAGCCACCTATCGTGTTCAGGAGACGCTCGCCAACGTTCGTGTCTGACGGTACAGTGCAGACCTGACGCTCTGCGGCCTGTCAGTCCATCCCTGAGCTAACAAGCTAACCTGGAGCCATGCCAGCTAAGCCAGCCACACCTGAAGGTCTCTCCACCCGCACAGCGCCCTCTGCTGACTCATTGCCGTCAGCTGTAAAGCACTATACGCTGACCGTGGCGACACCGTGAGGTCACCATGGTGATAAGACCGTGAAGTTCACGACACAGTGCTGTCACACATACGATGCAGATCCGAGAGTCGAGGTCAGCTGACAGGTTGAGTCCGGAGAACAGCGGCTGGTCTTTACTGTAGTAAAACTCGACTTCATCCAGCTGCAGGATGGGCGGAGATAACTTCTCAAAGTTATCTGGAAACCTGAAGCGACACACAGCATGTCAGCCAGTCCAAGCTTTACTGCCACAGTGATCGTTGGGGGTCAGAGGTCATCTTCTTACCTGAGCGTGACTTCAATTTCCTTCTCGATGGGCTTTAGCTCAGGTCTGCGGGAGAAAGCAAGCATTAGCTTACAGACAGGTAGCACAGACACCAGATCAAGGCGAGGAGGGCGAGGAGCACTCACAGCTTCTCCAGGAGTTTGAGTTTACTCTGCACCTGAGCTGCTCGGTTAGCGTTGTACCGAAATCTGTCGATGAAAACCTGAAAGACACACAGCAGCCGTTCACCAAAACTACATCAGCTCTGTGACACAGAATCACCTGACAGACAGTCTGTGATTCAAGCTGTCTGTGAGCAGCACGTCCTACAGACGCACTGAGTCACTGACATGAAACAACGAAAAGACACCAACAAGGCAGGCATACCGTGGAGCACCTGTCTGTACTGCCTGTACCTGTGTGTATTGTCTGTACTTGTGTGTACCTGTGTGTATTGTCTGTACCTGTGTGTACCTGTCTGTACCTGTCTGTACCTGTTTGTACCTGTCTGTACTTGTCTCTACCTGTCTGTACTGTCTGTACCTATGTGTACCTGTCTGTACTGTCTGTACCTGTCTGTACTGTCTGTACCTGTGTGTACCTGTATGTGCTGTCTGTATTGCAGCTGGGCCTCGTACTCTCTCTGCTGGTTCTTCAGTCGGTCCTCTTTGGTTTTAATAAAATTTTCGTAGTTGCCGCGGTAACTGTCAAGCCTCTGGGAGTGCAGGTGGATGATGTCTGTGACCACGGCATTCAGGAAGTTTCTGTCGTGGGAGACGACCAGGATGGTGGACTGCCAGGTCTGCAGGGGAGGGATGACTTATGAGGTTAGTGCAGCTGAGATAACCGACGCAGCCTGCCTCGTTCACTGACACCACCGCACAAACGTTTTAAACCTACAGTCTGAATATGGCCACGCCCCAGTTTCTCCTCATTAGGAAGCAGGCTGACCTGTTTTCATCAATGTGGTCTGAACACGTCCAGCATTAACACTGAGTGACAGGGATCGTTATCAGGACGTGAGGTGACATCGTCAGGATGTGTAAACAAACTGAGGTGAGAAGAATCCATGTGTGAGAGAAACACTCACGCACACGTCTGTGAGCGAGGCCGCTGTTTGCAGAGAGAGGCTAACCTTACCTGCAGGTAGTTCTCCAACCACAGAATAGCTCTGACGTCCAACATGTTGGTGGGCTCTGAAACACAAAACATGGAGAATACGTCACAGACCTCCTCCTCCCATCACAGCTGCAGCGAGGGAGGTGTGACTCACCATCAAGCAGCAGGAGGTCGGGCCTGCAGAAAAGAAACCAGAGAAGAAGAAATCATCAGCTGAGCATCGATCTGTAGACTCCCGTCATCTTTACCCTGTGTGTGTGTGTGTGTGTGACTGTGTGTGTGTGTGTGACTGTGTGTGTGTGTGTGTGTGTGTGACTGTGTGTGTGTGTGTCTCTGCGTGTGTGCGTGTGTGACTCTGCGTGTGTGTCTCTGCGTGTGTGTGTGACTCTGCGTGTGTGTGTGTGTGTGTCTGTGTCTCTGCGTGTGTGTCTCTGCGTGTGTGCGTGTGTGACTCTGCGTGTGTGTCTCTGCGTGTGTGTGTGACTCTGCGTGTGTGTGTGTCTGTGTCTGTGTCTCTGCGTGTGTGTCTCTGCGTGTGTGTGTGTGTGTGTCTCTGCGTGTGTGTGTGTGTGTGTCTCTGCGTGTGTGTCTGTGTCTGTGTCTCTGCGTGTGTGTCTCTGCGTGTGTGTGTGTGTGTCTCTGCGTGTGTGTGTGTGACTGTGTGTGTGTGTGTGTGTGACTGTGCGTGTGTGTGTGTGTCTGTGTGTGTGTGTGACTGTGCGTGTGTGTGTGTGTCTGTGTGTGTGTGTGACTGTGCGTGTGTGTGTGTGTCTGTGTGTGTGTGTCTGTGTGTGTGTGTGACTGTGTGTGTGTGACTGTGTGTGTGTGTGTGACTGTGCGTGTGTGTGTGACTGTGCGTGTGTGTGACTGTGTGTGTGTGTGTGTGTGTGACTGTGCGTGTGTGTGACTGTGCGTGTGTGCGACTGTGCGTGTGTGTGTGACTGTGTGTGTGCGTGTGTGTGTGTGTGTGTGTGTCTGTGTGTGTGTTTGTGTGTGTGTGTGTGACTGTGTGTGTGTGTGTGTGTCTGTGTGTGTGTCTGTGTGTGTGTGTCTCTGTGTGTGTGTTTGTGTGTGTGTGTGTGACTCTGCGTTTGTGACTCTGCGTGTGTGTGTCTCTGTGTGTGTGTGTGTGTGTGTGTGTGTGTGTGTGTCTCTGTGTGTGTGTGTGACTGTGTGTGTGTGTGTGTGACTCTGCGTGTGTGTGTCTGTGTGTGTGTGTGTGTCTGTGTCTGTGTGTGTCTGTGTGTGTGTGTCTCTGTGTGTGTGTGTGTGTCTGTGTGTGTGTGTGTGTCTGTGTCTGTGTGTGTGTGTGTGTCTGTGTCTGTGTGTGTCTGTGTGTGTGTGTCTCTGTGTGTGTGTGTGTGTCTGTGTGTGTGTGTCTCTGTGTGTGTGTGTGTGTGTGTGTGTGTGTGTGTCTGTGTGTGTGTGTGTCTCTGTGTGTGTGCGTGTGTGACTCTGCGTGTGTGTGTGTGTGTGTGTCTCTGTGTGTGTGTGTGTCTCTGCGTGTGTGTGTGTGACTCTGCGTCTGTGTGTGACTCTGTGTGTGTGACTCTTTTTTGTGTGTGTGACTCTGTGTGACTGTGTGTGTGTGACTGTGTGTGTGTGTGTGTGTGACTGTGTGTGCATCACTTACCGAGCAAACAGAGCTCTGGCCAGTGCCAGTCTCATCCTCCAACCTCCAGAGAACTCCCTGCAGAGAAAACACACTCAGCATGACACTAAACAGGAGTGTGTGTGGGGGGGGGGGGGGGGGAACATGTGACTCACTTTGTGGCCTGCTGTTGCATTCTGGGAGAAAATCCAAGACCAGCCAGGATGACAGACGCTCTGATTGGACGAGAGAATAACAGCTTCTTTAGTCTGTGGGTTTCAAACCGACACCCTCTCCGGTGTTTGTCCTCTGAGTAGATACATCAGCAGCAGGCGAAGCCTCGCCATGGCGCCCCCTGCTGGTGAAAACCTCTCACAGCACTTCACGTCTAACTTGAGGTACGAACGCGACTGGATGGAGGCTTTGTGCTCAGTGGGCGGGTCTACCAGCTTTTATGCATCTTATTGGTTAAACTCCTCATAAACCTGCCCTCTACCCGAGACACAGAGGTGAACTTGAGGAGCCGGGGATCAAACCATCGACCTCACGATTACAAATTCATCACCACATCTGTGCTGACTAGCTTCTCGATTCTCAAGCGCGTCCTTCATCACACAGGTAAACGGACACGCTCAGACGTCACACGTGCTCAGTGACCTGATGATCAGCGAGAGGCTCGTACTGCTGTCTGAACACACAAGGGGCCGGATTTAGACCTTTAACTTCCATCTGTTCAGGGTCGGTGGGGGTGGAGCCTATGTCGGGGCAAACCTGACATCATGTGACTGGACTATGGGCGGAACCCTTGCAGACTGCTGTGAGGCAGCAGCACTAACCCCAGAACCACCGCGCCGCCTTAACTTTCACTTCATCAGGAGATTTAAAGGTTTTCCATGTTTTGAGGCGCTGCGTCGGGTGCTGTGTCAGCCTGCAGCCGCACTCATCGCCTCCACCGAGCTGTCTGCACGTCAGCCCTGCTCTCGCCGACCGTTGGCTCATCGTTAAGACTTGTTTTCTCACATCTGGATCCCAATAATCACGGCGGCTTCACAACGTTTTCCAGCCCGACGTAGACTCTGTGGTTACGCACTGTGTTCTGTGGGCGGGGCTGATTTAACGCGGTGTACCTGGGCACCCGTCTTTTTCCCTGCCGGCCGGGTAATAGCAGCATTATCGAGCTCACGGACGTGTACGACTTTATCACAGAGCCTCGAACACGCCGCCGCCTTGGAGGATCACAGCAGAGGACGAGGAGAAATCTTTCCTGTCAGCTGCAGGGAAAAACACCAGTGAAGAAGAACACCAGCGTGTCGGTGCGGTTGTCATAGTTACCGGGCCGGCGCCTTGTCAGCTTCGATCTCCTCCAGCTTTCCGTAGATCTCGGACAGCCGCACGCTCTCCATCCCGTCGGCACTGAAACAACACGCATCAGAGACAGCTGCAGCTGATTGGACAAACACGCCGCCTGCTGCACTCTCATTAGCTGAATTAAATGTGAGAGATGTTCTGCGAGTCACGCCTCAGAGCGTTTTTCTTACGTTCCATTGGCGATGCGAGCATTCAGCCTCCTCTCCTCGCCCAGCAGGTCCTCCCGCACCGTGTCGCTCTCCAGGACGCTCTGCAGCGCCGACGTTTCGTCCCCTGCCACTTCCTGCTCCACGTGCAGGATGGAAATGTGAGCCGGGACACGGAGACTGCGACTTGCCAGCATCTTCAGCAGTGTCGTTTTCCCCAGGCCGTTGCGGCCGATCAGGCCGTACCGCCGGCCCGACGCCAGGCTCAGCTCCGCCCCCTGCAGCAGACATCTGAGACACAAACGGCAGTGTGAGAAAACGAGCCGTCCCACCCCGCTGCGCCCCCGCTGGTGTTTTCCGAGCGCTCACCTCTCTCCGAAGGACACGTCAAAGTTCTCGATGCGGATGTCGTAGCTGCGGTTCTTCCCCGATTGGTCGACTCGGCTGTCCTTCTTACTGCTGGCCTGACTGGCCGACGCCTCCTCCAGGACTCTGAGGAAACAGGAGGACAGGTGAGAGGGGCACAGGTGTGTGCAGGTGATGACAGGTGGACGGTGGACTCACAGTGGGCTGGAGGCCTTCTGCGAGTCCTTCTCGCTCCTGCGCTCGTGTTTGGCTTTCAGCTTCGCCTCGGCTTTCTCCAGCTTCTTGGCGTCGACCGTCTGAAGACAGAAAGCAGAGGAGCGCTCAGTAACACCTGCCGTAACCTGAGAGACAGGTCCCGCCGAGAGCAGCGGGCCAGAACGCCACGCTGCATTTAATGCGGAGCGTTCAGACTCGCAGTGTGACCGATGAGACCCAACCCCGCCTTCAGCTCGCCTCCTCGTGACTCTGCCGACAGTCTGAGGAGCTCATGTGGTTTTCACATCTGTCATGTGTTCATTTAGCTTTGGTCGTAATTTAGGCGTCTACTTTCTTCTGGTTTTAGTCGAAGCAGCATCAGGACGTTCCAGTTTGTCGCGTTGCCCCTGAGTGGCCGTGTTTTCATCACATCCACTGTGAAATGTGTCGCTGCTCCTTTTTGTCGCGTTTTGTGAGAAACAGGAAGCTAGCTGAACTGTTTCCTGGGCAGATCGAACCTGACTGCGCAGGAAGGTCGCTTCTGATTGGACCACTTCCACATTCGTCACACCTTTCTACACAACTCAGTTCTGATTGGCTCTCGTCTGTGCTGAACGTTTCCATCCATCTCGTTTGACTGGCAGACTAACGTGTCGATACACAAATGCTGGTGACCAAACCCGGACACGTGCAGGCTAAAGCTAGTGCTAAATCAATCATCTGCTGATTGAATCGAAGGCTTATTGATGATCGTCCATCACGGCTTTTTTGACTTTTTAGTCAGAGGCTGTAATCTTTGTCCCGCGCAGCCAGGCTAACGTCACCACGAACGAGTCTCCCAGGTTTCCGGTACATACCGTGTTCTGAGCACGTCTCATCATCCAGATCCCCTCAGCGTCTTTGGCTGCAGAAACTGAGGAGAAGGAAACGGGCAGATCAATACATGACATGACATCAATAAGTAATAATATTAATGGCGTTTGTCTTCGCAGACAGCAGGTGTAGTGGGCACACACGTGACATTAAACTGACTGAGTCAAAACGTGATTCATCAGACCTGCCCAGCTTCTTGCATGCTCCCTGGTCCAGATCTGATGCTCACGTGCCCGATGTTGCTGCTTTCAAAGGTGGACAGGGGTCAGAGGTCCAAGTGTGACCTTTCTGTCAGACCCAGCATGAACTGTTCCAGCAGCTCGTCTGCTGAGAGTCGACGGCTCACAGATCCTGAAGCTGCAGGTTTCGTCACTCTGACCAACACTGACTGAACCAGCAGCAAAAGAAGATCAAACTGCGCTTCACGTTTGATAACCATGCTCATGAGCTCCCTCTGACTTTGGCTGCTGTACTTCCTGCACAGCTCTCTCTCTCTCAGCACTCAGAGACCAGTTTACCATCAAATCTCTGCTTCCTGCATTATTCTCTGTTTATTAGCCACCAGTCTGCTGCTGTGTTCAGTGCTGTCGGCCTCTGACAGCAAAGCCTCGTCTCTGCTGTTCAAACTGAACGAATGGAAACAAATGACTGCTCAGCTGTGTCTGTAATCAAACCTCATCAGGTCATGTTCACATGTTGATTCATGGTTTGCTTCAGTTTTTGATCGACTGCAGAATATTTTTAAGGTTTTCTGCTATAAAAAGCCAGAACAGGAAAACCTGCTTCATGTTTCTCTGTTGGATCCTCAGTTACACCTGCTGTGATGCTCACACCTCTGATGAAGTCTCAGTGTCAGCTTTGGTTTATACACAGATATGAAACATGGATGTGTGCTGATAAATGATCAGAATTAGAATATTTCTGACTGTCTGAGTCAAAACTGACACAGTGACGATACTCAGCCCTAGTTTTACATTCTTCAGAATTGCCCCCCTTTGCTTTATATTTCTATTCTCTCCATGAGCTTCGTGAGGTCGTCTCCTGAAATGGTTTCCAACAGAGTTCCCAGACATGCTGAGCACCTGTTGGCCCTTTTGCCTTCACTCTGCGCTCCATCTCATCCCAAACCATCTCCACTGGGTTTAGGTGCCTGTGTCTGGCGCACCACTCCATCACTCTCCTTGGTCACAGAGCCCTCACACAGCCTGGAGCTGTGTTTGTGCTCATTGTGCCGTTGAAGAATAAATGATGGCATGTTGCTGCAGGATGCTGTTGTAGCCATGCTGGGTCAGTGCGCCTTCAGTTTGGAATAAATCCCCAACAGTGTCACCATCAAAGCCCCCTCACACCATCACACCTCCTCCCCCATGCTTCACAGTGGGAACCATGCATGTAGAGACCATCAGTTCACAAGACATGAACTGGTGGAGCCAAAGATCTCAGATGTGGACTCATCAGACCAAAGCACAGATGGTCTAACGTCCACTCCTTGTGTTTCTTGGCCCAAACAAATCTCTTCTCTTGTAGCTTTTCCTTAGTCGTGATTTCTCAGCAGCTATTTGACACAAAGGCCTGATTCACACAGTCTCCTCTGAACATGCAGAGATGTGTCTGCTGCTGGAGCTCTGTGAGGCATCTATCTGGGCTCTGATCCGAGCTGCTGTTAACTTGTGATTCCTGAGGCTGGTGACTCGGATGAATGTTTCCTCAGCAGCAGAGGGGACTCCTGGTCTTCCTGTCCTGGGGCGTCCTCGTGTGAGCCAGTTTGATCCCAGTGCTGGATGGTTTCTGTGACTGCACTTGGGGACACATTCAGCGTTTCAGCAGTTTTCTGGACTGACTGACCTTCAGTTCTTAAAGTAATGATGGACTGTTGTTTCTCTCAGCTGATTGGTTCTTGCCATAAGATAAATTCCAGCAGTTGTCAAACAGGCTGTCAGCTGTGCACCAACCTGTCAAATGAACCCTGACAGGCACACCTGTGAGGTGAAACCATGTCAGGTGACTACATCATGAAGCTCACTGAGAGAAGGCCGAGGGTTTGCAGCGCTGTCAACAAAGCAAAGGGAGGAAGCTAAAATATAAACATATTTAGAGTTGTTCTTTGCTACATTACTCCGAAAAACCATCGAATGAGAAGGTGTCCAAACTTTTGATTGGTAGCGCGCACACACACACACACACACACACACACACACACACACACGGTGTGTTCTGGTTAGGTGCGTGTTAGGAGTGTGTTTGGTTTCTGCACTCTTACAGCCTGTGTGTGTGTGTGCGTGCTCCTCGGCGTGTTGACCTTACCGCTGTCTGCAGAGATCTGGGAGAGCTGCACGGGAGCGTCCAGCAGCACCTGCCTCTGAGCGCCGCGGTGGTGGTTTCTGAAAGACACAAAGACACACACACCTTCACATTAGCACGCCACCTCTCCCGACGGCCCAGACCCCGCCCACCCAGTCCTCACAGTTTCAGCGTGTTGAACATCTGCAGACAGATGTCTCGGATGTCATCTTCGTTTTTACTGTCAGCTGACACCTCCTGCAGCACGCCGCCGACCGCTTCGTAAACCTCCTCGCTGTCCTCGAAATCCGCCCCGCCGCCATCCAGAACCCCTGAAACACAAACACACCTCAGCAGGAGGACCAGCAGCTCCAGGCTGCGTGTCTGCTCCCGTTCACACACCACGAGGAAGAAGCTGGTGGAAACCCTCCTAATGTCAGAGCCCCCACCAGCTGCCTCTGGGCTGGATCAATCACAGGATCAATAATTGAGTCTCAGGGTTTCTGCTTCCTCTAATGCTGCTTCCGTGTTTCCGCTACCTGTGGATCTCTCAGGCCGTGCTAACCCAGGTTCAGGTCCAGGCGTGCCGGGTTATGCCGTGCTAGCCGGTGTCCCTGCTCTGAGTGCTGTCAACCCGGTTAGCTCGTTAGCTCATTGGCTAAAGAGCAGCCGCTGTCAGGCTAACCCCCGTCGGCTCCGGGCCGGCGGACAGCGGCTCGCTCCCCCCGGACAGCGGCCCGGTGCCCGGCCTCTCACCTGTGATGTAGTCGAACAGCTCCGCGTCGATCTCAGGAAACTCGCTCTTCAGGATGTCCACGTACGTCGCCATGATAGCCGACCCCGAACACCGCCTGGACGCGCATGTGCCGGTATGCGACAGCGCTGTGAACTCTGGGAGATGACGTTTGTGGAGCGGTTGACGTCAGCGGTGAAGGAGCCCCTGCTTTTCTTTTCTTTTTTTAAGAAAAAAAAATCCTGTTATTGTCTGAATTCCTGACTTTTCCAGGATGTTACGTCATTTTAAATAAAATAAACTAAACAATAAAAAACCCTCAAGCGTAAACCTGCATTCTCTCTGCTGGCCAGCAGGGCGGCGACTCCTCCTCTTCTTCTTCACTGCATCATGAGCCTCCTCTCAGATCTTCCTCTCCTCCGCCCGCCTGGCAGCTCCATCTTCAGCCGCCATCCTCTGCACATGCTCAAACCTGCTCAGCCTCTGTGACTCTGAGCTATCCCTGTGATGGACTCATGTCCATGCTGCTCACTGAGCACCTCCTCCTCCTGTTTATTAAATTATAATAAAAACGACATGAGTGAGTACAGAGATCTGCTCACCGCAACAAAGCTGGGAATTACAGTAGTACGACAAGTATTACTGCTGTATTAGCAGTAGTATGGTAGCGTGCCAGCAGTATTATACTATTATAAGCACTGTATTACATTGTTAATAGTATTATTGCATTAAATAGTTATAGTACTGTGGTATCAGTAGCAGTATTGTACAAAGCACTGGGCTGTATCTGTTGTAGTATTACAGCATTAGAAGCAGTAAGAGCATTACAAAAGTAATATTATAATAACAACTGTAGTATTGCTGTACACATATACAAATACCTGTCAGTGATCGCCTGCAAAAAATCAGAACACAGTACGATGGGCAGTAATCTTAAAAGAGTATTGGAGTATTTCAGCAGCATCGTGACTGCTCGCCAGGCTCTCTGTTCCAGTGTCTCTGTGGTAGTACTACAGTAATGTAACAGTAGTATTAAGTATTACAGTGGTAGTGAGCAGTGTTGGTCAAGTTACTTGAAAAAAGTAATCAGTAACTAATTACTAATTGCTTCCCCAAAAAAGTAATCCCGTTTCTTTACTGATGACTTATTTTCAAAGTAATTAATTACTTAGTTACTTTTTAAAAACACGATTTACAACCTGAAGAGGTGATAAAGCGATGGATCTTTCAGCCCAATTCTACTTTTTCTGCATAATCCATCATACAAAATGTAATCAAATGGAAAAGTCTCTTTTTAAAACTTGTTTTATTAGTTTTAATCTTTTAACTTTATGCATCAAGCAAAAATTTAATTATCTGCAACATTCTCTGACTGGAAGAAATTAGTTTAACATTTAAACCTATTTTCTGCACATTCCAGCACATAAAATAAAATATTTTTGTGTTTACACTCAGTCTTTCAAATAGATGCAAGTAAAACACAGCAGAAAATAAATAAAGTCAAAGACTCAGCGGTCCTGTTGCTCTATTTTCACCTGTAAAGCAGGAGTGGGGCAGGCGGAGGTTTACCCTGGTGCAGGTGTGCCGCGGTCAGTGGAAGAATCCACAAGGTTGTCTGTGAATTTCCTTGGCAGCTACTCGGTGCTTGTTTTCTTCCCACGCACAGCGGGCACTAATGTTTTTGTCACTTTTTATGGAATCAAACTCAAAGTAAGGTCAGTACTTCCACGCTTTAAACGCTGCACGCTCATACTCTCTCCGCACTCGATATGTGATCCACTGTTGATCTGCACACAGCTGTTGTCACGAACGTTGTACTCGCTTATGTCACTGTCATGAGACATTCTCACAAAAAAATCATGGTTTTAGTAACACAGCGTTCCTACGGGAAAGTAACAGTAATCTAATTACCGTTTTTGCAATAGTAATCCCTTACTTTACTCATTACTTGAAAAAGTAATCAGATTACAGTAACACGTTACTGCCCATCTCTACACAGCAAAATCTCCAGTGTTAAATTAACACTAGAGAGTGTCTATATGGGTCCACTCCTCTGAGTGTTAAATACAACACTATGTTATATGTTTAAAAGTAACCTAGTCAGTTTTGAAGATCAACAATGGCTAACACTGAGCAGTGCTGATTTTCTAACACTGGAAAATAACTCAAAATGTTAGAAATATTCCAGTAATGAGTCTCCTCACTCAATTGTAGTGTTACACTACTAGTATATGGAGCTCAAACACCACAGCGGGTTTAAAGAAGGCCCAACAGCGCCTCCACTTTCTGAGAATCCTCAGAAAAATGGACCTGAAGGAGCTGCTGACCGTCTTCTACCGCTGGTGCATTGAAAGTGTGCTGACGTACTGCACCTGTGTGTGGTTCTCCAGCTGCACCACACCACACAGAAAGGCACTCCAGAGGGTCATCAATATGGCCCAAAAATCATTGGACATCCTCTTCCCTCCCTGAAGGACCTGTACAGCACTCGCTGTCTCAGGAGGGCACGCAGCATCCTCCGGGACTGCACACACCCAGGACACCGGGTGTTTAAGCTGCTGCCGTCTGGCAGGAGGTTCAGGCTGCTGAGGTCCCGAACAAATAGACTCAAGGACAGCTGTTACAACAGGGCAACAGCCCTGATCAATGCTAACAGCTGACCTGACTGGATACCTCCCTGGACTTTTTTTTTTTTTTTTTGGGGGGGGGGGGGGGGTAAAAACAATAACAATAATAATATTTATATTTATAACAAGGTGCAATAATGACTAATGTGCAATAATAACAGTGTGAAATACACATACAGTTATTCATTTTTATTACTAAGTTAATATACTGTGTTGTATCGTGTCGTGTTACATGTAGTGCCGACGTAGGACAGTTTTCCAACTTCATTGAACTATTGTACTCTATAACTGTGCAATGACAACAAAGAGTTATATATCTTATCTAATAGTACTGTAGTATTGCAGTTTGACTAGTAGTATTACAATAGTACTAAATTATAGTGGTATAGTGATGCCAATATTACAGCAGTACTAATAATACTACAGTAGTATTGCAGCTGCACTATAGCAGTAATAAAGTAGTAGTACTGCAGTAATACTACAGCATTGCTCGCTTCGTCTTGTTGTCCAGCGCCGCAATGCGCATGCTCCGGCCTGGACTTTAGGGTGGGAGTTAGCCGTTAGCACCGAGCTAACAGCCGGAGCGTGTAATGGCGGCCTCGGTGTTGTTGGGCTCTGCGGACAGCGCCGGACTCAGCTTCACCATCGGGGGCGGCGGCACCGGGAATAGTAACGGACTGGGCCCGGCGCCCTGGAACCGTTCTCTGGACCGAGCGCTGGACGAAGCCGCGGCCACCGGGAGCTTGAACCTGAGCGGCAGGAAGCTGAAGGAGTTCCCCCGGTGCGCCGCCAACCACGACCTGACCGACACCACCAGGGCCGGTGAGTGAACCGCACCGGGACCCGGCCCGGCGGCGGGCCGTGTATAGCGGGCCGTGGGCGGTGGCTTAGTCCGGAGTGCTTTGGGGAAGTCGGGTTTGAGGCTGCGGGTAGGCTGGGACACCGTCAGGCCGGTGTTGTGACAAACATCGAACTCAGAAATCGGCACCGTGTCGGGGTTCCGCTGCCTTTACCGGGCTCTCCGAGCGGAGAGTACCGGCGCAGACAGGCAGTCACAGTGAATCCGGGGACCGAGCCCGCCGGCAGAGGCGTTTTTGTACCGGACGGTTCGGGTCTGAGCCCGGTAAGCTGCTCTTAGCATGTTAGCAAGGTTAGCGCGGTTACCTGGGTGCTGCCGCCGCGTTTAAAGCTGCGGTTAACGGCTCTCACTGCGGGGAGGCTGAGAGGTTGTCACCTGATCTCAGAGGTGACGGCTCGTGCCGCTTCACCTGCCAGCTTGTTTGTTAGCATGTTAGCTCTGCCCCCGACAGCCTGTAAACACTGCGGAGGAGGCGTGCGGGGTCACCGGGGCGAGGGGAGGCTGACCACCCGCGGGGGGGGGGGGGCTGAAGTCAGAGACTGGGCCCAAAGGTGACCACACACCTGGCTGGCTTTATTTTGTTCGACTCGATTAGATAACGAGCCAGGAGGACACAGAGGCGGCTCCGCCTGCCCGGGCCGGCGTGCCGAGCAAAACAAACGTACAGAACAAACAGCATTGATTATCGATCAGCTGATCGAAGCCCGCCATGCTGATGCTGCGCGTGCTCCTTTCATTCACACTAAATTGCACCCAAACCGATATTCGCTGTACGTAGCCTGCAATGACGTCACAGTTTAACGTGTTTGATTGGGTTTCGTCATCTCCCTGGACATACTCGGGAAGCACGAGACCGGAAACAAACAAACACGAGTGTTTCGCGTGTGTGCCATGAATTGAGTGAGTGCCGCCCAGGTGCGATGCTTGACCAGGCTGATGTTGGATGAGGGGGGAAGACTGCTCCGCGGATCCTGAGCCTTGCAGGATTGTATCAGCACAACAAATGCTTCATAGGCGGGTCTGTGAGCAGTACCTGTCCATACCTGTCCAGGCTCCTCCTCTCTCTGAGCTGAGGCTTCACAGCTGCTTCACTCCTCAGCTCGCTCTGTATCTCTGCTTTAGAGTCACAACATCGCCCATCTCAGAGTATCTCACATTTCTGTGTGTGCAGAGTGAGCAGGGGCCAAGCGTCCCCTCGGCGCTCTGCAGTCCTCGGAGGCGGGTTATGTTCATGTGTGAGCTCTGTGTGTGCGCGGGTCACCAGCAGCTTCAGGAACACGTGTGTGTGTGATCTCGGGTTAACCTGTACCGTGTGCGTGTGTGTGATCTCGGGTTAACCTGTACCGTGTGTGTGATCTCGGGTTAACCTGTACCGTGTGCGTGTGTGTGATCTCGGGTTAACCTGTACCGTGTGCGTGTGCGTGATCTCGGGTTAACCTGTACCGTGTGTGTGTGTGTGTGATCTCGGGTTAACCTGTACCGTGTGCGTGATCTCGGGTTAACCTGTACCGTGTGTGTGATCTCGGGTTAACCTGTACCGTGTGCGTGTGTGTGATCTCGGGTTAACCTGTACCGTGTGTGTGTGTGTGTGATCTCGGGTTAACCTGTACCGTGTGTGTGATCTCGGGTTAACCTGTACCGTGTGCGTGTGCGTGATCTCGGGTTAACCTGTACCGTGTGTGTGTGTGTGTGATCTCGGGTTAACCTGTACCGTGTGTGTGTGTGTGATCTCGGGTTAACCTGTACCGTGTGCGTGTGCGTGATCTCGGGTTAACCTGTACCGTGTGCGTGTGTGTGATCTCGGGTTAACCTGTACCGTGTGCGTGTGTGTGATCTCGGGTTAACCTGTACCGTGTGTGTGATCTCGGGTTAACCTGTACCGTGTGTGTGTGTGTGTGATCTCGGGTTAACCTGTACCGTGTGTGTGTGTGTGATCTCGGGTTAACCTGTACCGTGTGCGTGTGTGTGATCTCGGGTTAACCTGTACCGTGTGTGTGATCTCGGGTTAACCTGTACCGTGTGTGTGTGCAGATCTGTCTCGTAACCGGCTGTCGGAGCTTCCTCTTGAGGTTTGTCTCTTCGTGTCTCTGGAGAGTCTGAACCTGTACCAGAACTGTCTGCGGTCGCTGCCTGACGGCCTGCTCAACCTGCAGGCGCTTACCTACCTGAACCTCAGGTAACACACACAAAGACACACACACCTGTGCAGTTGTGTGCCTCAGGTCTGTTTCATTTATCACGAGCTCCACGCTCTGTCAGACGGCACCAAACAGGAAGTCCTCTGGCATGTCCTCACCTTGTGGCGTGCTTTTCTGTGGGTGACCTGTGGGTGCTGCTCACTGAACCGACGGCTTGAATGCTGCTGATTTTATTGGTCGGAAACCATGAAGCCCACTTTTGGTGTCATCAGCAGGACCAGAAGGAATCTGGAAGCGTCTCCTCATCTTCTTCTGCTTTTTGTCTTCCTCTTCTTCTTCCTCTCTGCTCTTCATCGTCTTTCTTTTCTTTGTCTCATTCTGTTTTGTCTCGTAGTCCTCCTCTTCCTCTGTTCTCTGTCACATGCACACTTGTCACATGTTTACCGATGACAGCTGGATGCCTGTGTCTGTGACCCCGCCCCTCTCTTAATGCCCCTCCCCTCAGTCGGAACCAGCTGTCGGTGCTGCCCGCCGTCGTCTGCGGCCTCCCTCTGAAGGTTTTGATCGCCTGCAACAACAAGCTGGTTTCCCTGCCGGAGGAGCTGGGACAGCTGAGGCACCTCACCGAGCTGGTCGGTCCTCTCACGCCGCACGTCGGCATCCTCGCTGACCGATCGCAGCGCTTATTGATTATCGTTATCTTTGATCGCCCACAGGATGTGAGCTGCAACGAGATCCAGACTCTGCCTGCTCAGGTGGGCCAGCTGGAGGCTCTAAGAGACCTGAACATCAGGAGAAACCACCTGGTCCGACTGCCACCAGGTACACACACAAACACGTGAAACGATGGTGACCGCTGTGTTCACAGCCTGGAGTCTGCACTGTCTGTTATCAGTTGTTTCTGTATCAGCCGATCAGCTGACTCAGGCCCTGATAAATGACTGCAGGTTAAATTGGAATAAAACACCTGGATCGCGCTGCCAATCTAAGCTCCTCCCACTGAGCTGTCAGTCAGCCCACGGCAGAGGGCATGGCTCAGACCAGACTAACCCACTGATGGGTCTGGTGCTCCTGTGTGAGCGTGGAGCTCCTCCTCCCCCAGTGCACATGCAGACGGGTGAGCTGCAGTTTTTAACCTCTGACCCAAACATCAGTGTCGTGAATCTCCACCCGTCAAAGCAACGTGATTAAAATCACCACACAGGCCGAACAGCAGTGGCACGAAGCGCCCGCTGTTGTGTTCAGGTTTCAAAGCGGCCGCGGCATTTCCTGCTATCTTTCCAAAGAGCTGCTCTCTCTCTCACAGCTCAGTCGCCGCCACATTTCTCTGCTTGTCTCGACTCGTCTGTGAACTCCTGAGCGAGTTCTGACGGCGAGTCAGATTTCGTTTTTTTACAGCTGAGTAGTAAAATCCTAGAACAGGCGATCCACAGTTTTCACCTGACGTCAGAGCTACGGGGACACGCCCACCCAGCAGGTAAAAACAGTATAGTCGTTTGCACGTCTTTGAGTTTAACCGAATGGCAAATCACACCAATCGCTGACGCTCCACCGCGACCCCGGCGGTCAGCACAGCTCGTTTAAACTCACTTATCCACCCAGATCAAAACCAGACATAGCGGTCAGTCCCGGCAGCAATGCGAGGCGATACTCCACGCCACGTTCAGGGATCTGAACGTGCCTGGGCGCAATGTAGATCCACAGCAGTCATAGGTCGTCTTGGTTTCTTTAATTTTCCTCCAGGATGATGAGACAGTAAAAAACACGTGCAGTACTGCCAATTGTCCACTAGTGGCCATTAGTAATAATTAGTAGTATTTAGGTGTGCCCCGCCTTTCGCCCTGTGGTAGCTGGGATAGGCTCCACCCCTCAAAAGAACGGATGGAACCATAAGAAGAAGAGAATTGAGTCATTGTGTTGTCAAACCTGGGAAGTGAAGCGTGATGGCTCGTGGAGTAATCTGATTGGTCGTCCCTGCAGAGCTGGCCGAGCTGCCTCTGGTGCGTCTCGACTTCTCCTGTAACAAAGTGACCTCCATCCCCGTCTGTTATCGCCGCCTCACGCAGCTGCAGACCATCGTCCTCGACAACAACCCGCTGCAGACCCCGCCCGCTCAGGTACGCAGGAAGTGACCTCGCAGGCGTCCCTGTGCAGGTGTCGGTTCAGAGCTAACGTCTGCTTCCTGTCTGCAGATCTGCATTAAAGGGAAAGTTCACATATTTAAGTACCTGAATCTGGAGGCCAGCAAGACGACGCCGGACCTGCCCGAGTACGACAGACGACCTCTGACCTTCAGCTCCTGGTCTGCGCGCGCGCGCGCGCACACACACACACACACACACACACACACACACACACACACAAAAGCTGCTGCTCTTTCACAATAAAAGCCTTTGACTCTCTCACTTTGCCCCATCAGTGTGGATGAGCTTTACCCCGGGCGTCCCTACGGAGCGCTCGACTCCGGCTTCAACAGCGTCGACAGCGGAGACAAGAGATGGCTGAGCAACGAGGTCACACACACACACGCACACAAACACAGACAGTGTTTCGTCACGGCAGCCTCGATGTTCTGTTTTCTTTTAGTTTAATGAGTCGACGACACGTTTCCTCCATCTTGACCCCTGTTGACCCCTGACCCTTTAACAGTGGAGGATTTTTACATGAACTGTGCTGTAGCAGATAAATGTGTGGTTAGCGTGGCTCACACCAGGGCGAGCCCGTCAGGCATTGCTAAACGATCAGAGCTGTGCCGACCCACAGAATAATAAGCCCACCCATCGCAGCCTGCTGGTGTTGAGCCGCTGATTTCGCTCCTGCTCGAGCTCCGTTTGCAGAAACCGCGCTGTCTCCTCTGTGCAGGCCTCAGAGGAGCTGTCGGAGCTGCCGCAGCGAGTGGCTGACATCAGCCGAGACCAGAGGCAGCGAGGAGGCGCGGCGGGAGGAGCGGCACTGCCTAATGGCACATGTGAGCGTTTCTCTGATCTCACATCAGTTTAGAGGTTGAGGCGGTAAAACAAACGCACCTGAGCCTGGCACACTGCTGAGGAAGATGAAGCCGAGCGTGTTAGTGGAAGGTTGGCTCCGGCTGCTTCAGCATCATCAATTCAGATCAGTGTGACGTGGCTCATGGTTAGGACAGGTGAAACTGGTAGAAGCTCTCACCTGCACAGACGTCTCCATCAGCTGGTTCGAAGTTACGCTCCACAGCTGCCAGCCAGTCGGAATCCAGAGTACTCAGAGTGAATGTGGTGAGTGATGGAGCTGATTGGTGCTTCTCGTCTGGATCGTCTCCTCCTCTGTGTGTGTGTCAGATGGGGAGTTGGAGCAGATCGACTTCATCGACAGCTGTGCGGGTGAGGAGGAGGAGGAGGAGGGGAGGAGTCGTGGGGGAGGAGACAGGACCAGCCTGAGCTCTCAGTTCATGGCTTACATCGAGAGACGCATCACCAGAGAGGTGAGAGCTCCGCCCACAGGAAGTCACACCTGCGACTCACATGCACCCCACAATTGCTTGTCGTCTTTTAACTACAGTCTTTACAGTAAGCCTTTTTACACAGACTTCTGAAAGGTCAAAGGTCGAGTCTGTCGGTGGTTTGAGGTATAAACTGATAATTGTGGTGTAAAACCTGAGCTTTATTGTGAAAAGCCTGTGTGACTTCCTGTCTCTGTGCTCAGGGTTCTCCTGTGAAAAGCGGCTCTTCGAGGATGGAAGACCCGAGGAGACACGGCAGGTACGGTCCTCGTTCACCTTTATCACACCTGCTCTTTTCACTTCCTGTCTGGCTTACTGTGTCAACTCCTGTCCCTCAGGGGTGGAGTCGATAGCGCCGCGGCCGCATCTGGCTCACACGGACAGGTAAGGCAGTCCATGGGGTGGCTGTAGCTCAGGTGGCAGAGCAGGTCAGCCACTAATCAGAAGGTCGGTGGTTCGATCCCAGGCTGCATCCTGGCTGCATGCCAAATATCCTTGGGCAAGATACTAACCCCGTGTTTGCCTACTGGTGGCGCCAGTGTCCGGCAGCCTCGCCTCTGTCAGTGCGCCCCAGGGCAGCTGTGGCTACAATGTAGCTTGCTATCGCCAGTGTGTGAATGTGTGTGTGAATGGGTGAATGACTGAATGTAGTGTAAAGCGCTTTGGGGTCCTATGGACTAGAAAAGCGCTATACAAATGCAGGCCATTTACCATTTACCTGTGAGGTAGAAGCTGAGCACAGCTGCAGCAGCACTGACGGTCTGTGTCCTCAGAGAGGCGGCGTGGAGAGGATGAGGAGGGAGGCGCAGCTTGCCGCCATGAGGTACGACGAGGAGCGGCAGAAGAACCGCTCGCTGCAGAGGGACAACGTGAGCGGACACGCCAAGGTACGAACGGTACCAGTTTAACTGGTGACGGCACGTTATTGATCGCTGATCAGCTGTTATTGATCGAAACTCTGTTGATGCTTTTCAGCATAAAGCAGCTCCGAGTCCCACGAAGGCCAGTCCTGACACAGAGGTGAGTCTGTGTGTGTGAGCGTGTGAGTCTGTGTGAGTCTGTGTGTGTGAGTCTGTGTGTGTGTGAGTCTGTGTGTCTGTGTGTGTGTGAGTCTGTGTGTGTGTGAGTCTGTGTGTGTGAGTCTGTGTGTGAGTGTGTGTGTGTGTGTGTGTGTGTGAGAGTCTGTGTGTGTGTGTGTGTGAGTCTGTGTGAGCGTGTGTGTGTGTGTGTGTGTGAGTCTGTGTGAGCGTGTGTGTGTGTGTGTGTGTGAGTCTGTGTGTGTGTGTGTGTGTGTGTGTGTGTGTGAGAGTCTGTGTGTGTGTGTGTGTGAGTCTGTGTGAGTCTGTGTGAGCGTGTGTGTGTGTGAGTCTGTGTGTGTGTGTGTGTGAGTCTGTGTGTGTGAGTCTGTGTGTGTGTGTGTGTGTGTGTGTGTGTGTGTGTGTGTGTGAGAGTCTGTGTGTGTGTGTGTGTGAGTCTGTGTGAGTCTGTGTGAGCGTGTGTGTGTGTGAGTCTGTGTGTGTGTGTGTGTGAGTCTGTGTGTGTGTGTGTGTGTGAGTCTGTGTGTGTGTGTGTGTGTGTGTGTGTGTGTGTGTGTGTGTGTGAGTTTGTGTGTGTGTGTGTGTGTGAGTCTGTGTGTGTGTGTGTGTGTGAGTTTGTGTGTGTGTCTGTGTGTGAGTCTGTCTGTGTGAGTCTGTGTGTGTGAGTCTGTGTGTACCTCTTTGTGAACAGGTGTTGTTAAATGATGTAATAATAATAATTCGTGATTGGTTTGATGGAATCAGAGTCATAACGTTTCACTTCCTGTGTCACTTCCTGTAACGATGGAGGCGTGTGATTCACTTGCTGATGATTGGTTGGCTCAGAGGTAAACATGGTGCTGTGTGAGGCTGACAGAAAAACGCCGGCGAGTGTGGGCGCGATTAGTCGGTCGGTTTTTATCGGCACGTGCGTTCACTTTCAAACGTCTAACAAAGATAAATGAAGACATGGAGGTCAAGGGTCATCCTGTCGGGGTCAGGCCTGTCTCGTAAGTTAACCCCGCCTCCACAGCCCATGGTGACCCAGGGCGACTCCCGCTCCCTCACTCGCTGATCTGTCCCATCTGACCGGTGCTGAGAGCTGAGAGTGTTTCAAACTGTGGAGCCAAGCACGCATGACCTCTGACCTCTGACATGGGAGCAATGTGGAAAATCGTTTTTGTTCCAAATATCTGAGAGAAAACGTAAAGCTGCACGACTCAGCAGGTAACGATCTTCTAATAGCGATGGTTATTAGAAGCTCGCACAGTGAGTCTAGCCCCGCCCCTGTTTAAACCACACCCCTCATTCGCCACGCTCTCACCTGTATGTTAGTATTTGTTAATGTGTTTGTGTGTCTGTGGTGTCTGTTTGTGCGCTCAGAACGTCTACCCCTCCCGACGCTCCACCCACACAGACGACTCCGCCCTGTTCATGGTAAGAGTATGGCCCCACCCCCAACAGCTACTAACTGATTTTCAGAGCAGGGTCGCTCGGGTTTGTGTGCAGAAGCGTTTGGAGGACAAACTGCGTCCGCACTGCGTTTCCTCATCGTGCTGTTATTTTGTAAATATATTTATCAGCTGCTCAGTGTTGTGGTCTCGGCTCGAGCGCGTGAAACTCGTCTGGGTGTAAATATGTTTTACGTGGTTGATTATCGGGTTCGTTTTCATCTCGTGGTTGGCTTCTCGCCGCTGTATGAACCACGTGAACCGGCGGCATGGTCAAAGTTTTGATGTCGTGACATGGAGGAGCTCCAGATCAGTGACAAACTTGAATGAAGGTTAAAGGTCGAGGTGAGAAACGAGCTCTCATTTTAGCGTTACGCAGACAGACGTGTTTCTCTCTGTGGATCACTTTGACCCCACGCTCGATCGCACTGGAGCCGTGTTAGCCTGTGTTAGCAGAGCGCTCTTATTTTGAAAAAGCACACAAACCCGAGGGATTCTGAGGACTGAATCAGCATGAACACACCTGTCCACCTTTCCTCTAAGCCCCACCCAGCACCACCTGTCCTTATCCTCTCCCTTTACCCCTTTCCTATCTACTCCTCTGGGCTCTGAGTGGCTACTGTGACTGTGGTGATGACATGTTAGTCTATAAAGGGTCACACGGCGCGTCCATAAACTGGTTTAAACTGGTTCAGGAGTAACCCGAGCAGCAGCGGTTACTCTCTCAGGTTCAGTTTGGTCTCTTTTCAGCATCTACTTCCTGTCACATGGTGATGTTTGTCTCCGCCCAGCAGAGACCCTCGTTGTGAACTTTAGTTTAACAGTCTGGCCGCTCTGCTTCTGTAGCATCATCACGTGTCAGCTGACCTCATTGTTCTCTAAACATCACCGACGGTGACGGCGGCGCTCGCAAATCCTTAGAAAAACTTTATTGTCACAGCCAGGAGAACAAACACTGATCGTCTCACTGGAGCTGAAATCGTTGGACCTAGAGGTGATTAACGCTGTGGGTGTGTCCCGTGAGCATCGGCACTTCCTGTGGAGAGACTGAGGTGGTAAAGTTTGTGCGACGCGTTTCCTGAACCTGCCGAGCTGTCGGAGCTTAAATTCACTGAAACAGACGATGAGCTGAAAGCACCTGCACGTCATTAACACCTGAATCTCTGCATTAACTACTTCTTCTTCTTCTTCTTCCCCTTTTCTTTTTTCCTCATCTTCACTTCCTCCTCAGTTTGATCCTCCCCCTTTCTTTTTATCTCCGCCCTCGCCACCTTCCTTCCTGTCTGTCTGCGTGTCTGTCTGTGTGTCAGTGTGTCCTGGTGTTTGAGATCGACTTTGACACAAACACGATAAAGAGGCGACCTGGCTCACACAGACAGGTGACACACGCCTTCCACGCGTCCGTCCCTGCTGGACGCAACGTTCACTGACATCACTGCTCTTCCTTTCTTTTTATTTGGCCCCTCCCCTGTCTGTCTGTCTGTCTGTCTGTGTCTCAGTCTGTGGCTGGACTGTCTGTAGACGGCTGTTATTCTCACACTTCTGATAGCGCCACCTCCTGTCTGCTGCAGGTACTGCACTGTGCATGCTGCACTGTGTCCGCATGCTTGACCTTCAAAGTGAGGCAGTTTCTAGGAGGCGGAGTCAGCGGTTTGTCGTTACAATATTTCATTAGCAACACCAGGTGTCACTGGGCCTCATTCGCAAACCTTGGACAGGTAAACGTGGGACGGTCCTTTGAGGTGTCTCGCTGCACGTCGTTTCTCTTTGGTCCGTTTCAGTTTGCAAAAAGTCGAAAAAACCAAAACAAACGTGGTGATGTTAACGGGGCCGAACGGCGTTGGACATGGCGACGATCGTAGACCAGTCTTCTGTCAGGTGCTGCCTGTCTGCTGACTTCCTCCTTCTCTTTCCGTCGGCGCTCAGGTCTTTTTCTTTTCGTTTTTCCACGAGTCTCAGGCTACGTCCACACGTACCCGGGTATTTTTGAAAACGCAGATTTTTCTATGCGTTTGCGCCTTTCGTCCACACGTAAACGGCGTTTTCGGTCACTGAAAATGGAGATTTTCAAAAACTCAGTTTTTGCGTTTACGTGTGGACGAGGTAAACGCAGAAAACGCAGTGTCAAAGGTGTGCGCCTTTTTTGACGTCACACTGTGCGCCACGTTGTTTCGGTGAAATGAATTTCTACAACACTGTTACTGTTACTCTGCAGTGTTTACATGCGTACACACACACAGTTACTGTCCCTCCACACAGACGACTCAGTTCTGCTTCTATGCCCCATCTTTGTTTACTCTTTCCCACCCAGGCTTATCGACTTCTGATTGGCCAACATTTCTACACGGCTAGAGATATAGCTGCTGTTCCTAGCAGCGTTTTCCTTCGTGTTTGGCTTTTATGTGTGAACGGGATTTTTTTGTATAAACGAAAACGGAAAATCTTCATTTTCAAAAATACCCGTGTACGTGTGGACATAGCCTCATTGTGTTTCAGTCCGGTGTTTTTAACCGCTGCCGTGGAAGCCGAGCGTCCTCTGGCGTTCTTTCTCATTAAAGTGAGAAATGACTGCGATTCGCTGTCGTGTTGTTCATGTTTCACGTGTGTGATTTTGCTGACGCGTGTTCGGTGAATGAGGCCCGGTGTCCACTGCAGGACGTCCCAGTTACAGACGTCATTTCACTGTTTCAGGAAAGAAGTGGTCTCGGCCCCGCCCCCAGAGCAGCTGTTTTTGTTCAGTCACATGATCAGAAATACCTGTGAAGAGTACCTGAGTGATTCCACTGAATGTTAATCAGTATTTTACCTGAAATGACATCATTAGCGTTGACACACCTGAGCAGCCTGGAGCTAGCAGCACACCTGAAGCTCGCTGCCTCGCACTGACCTCCAGGTGTGTCCAGCTGTGTGACTGTGTTGTGTTGTCCCACAGGGTGAGGACCGAGCTGCTCTCTCTCCTACAGGTAAGACCGACAGTTTACCGAAGCTCCTCCCCTCCCCAGTGTTCGCCTGCCTCCCGCTCACACCTGGATTTTCTCTTCTTTCAGCCAATCAGTCGCCGTCTTACCCCAGCTCGGGGGGCGTGGCCTCCTGTCGAACTACCAATGTGCGGCCAGAGAGCTTCCTGTTCCGGCTCGCGCAGAGGGAGGAGAAGAGGAAAGGTGAGGTCCTGTGGGGGTGTGTCCTCAGCCTCACTCACCTGTCAGGTGTGCTCTGTGTGACTGCTGTTCCCTCTCTGTCCTCCAGGTGACACCTCTGCTCCTCCGAGCCAAGAGGAGGCTCCCGCCGCTCCTCCTCTTGCTGCAGAGGACGTCGAGGTGGTGGAGCAGCTCAGGAAGGTGCGTACCTGGACTCACCTGGGTGGGTTACCTTGTTCACAGGTGACTGATCAGCCCTCTCTCTCCCTCCAAGAACATCGAGGCTCGTCTCAAAGTGTCACTGCCGAGTGACCTGGGAGCAGCCCTGACGGACGGCGTGGTTCTCTGTCACCTGGCCAATCACGTGAGGCCGCGGTCCGTCCCCAGCATCCACGTCCCCTCCCCTGCCGTGGTGAGTAAAGTGTTAATATGTGCGCTGCTGTTCAGGTGTGCCCCGCTGACTGTCCCGTCTGCCCGCAGCCCAAACTCACCATGGCCAAGTGCCGCAGAAACGTGGAGAACTTCCTGGAGGCGTGTCGCCGCATCGGAGTCCCACAGGTACCATGCACACCTGAGCGATGAACGAACAACAGCAAATCCAAATGTTCCCCATCAGTCCTCCTGCCAGACGAGCCGATGCCTTTAATGAAACGGGGCCCGCTGGGGTTTTTATTGAGAGTGACCTTTGACCCCGGCTCGGAGATTTCAGACACGGGTTCGGCCTCTGCTGCTGACGCTGTCATTAAATCTCAGTGCGATCTGCAGCACGCCGCCATGACTGATGGGGCGGGGCTGGGTAGTCATAAATACGCGTGCGGTTTATCATAACGAACCAACCAATCGGGCTGGACGACTGATGGTGAAGTTTGAAGTTTCTTCTTCTACTAACGCCTCTCTTCCTCTCTGTCATCGTCCCGCCTCTCATCGCTCCCTTCCTCCTTCCGTGCGTCTCTCCTCTGTTCTTCCTCCACCGTGTCCATCTCACCCAACACGCACGCACTCAGGACCATCTCTGTTCAGTGGGCGACGTCCTGGAGGGGAAAGGGGGCGGGGTTTATGCCACAGTGGAGGTGCTGCTCTCCATGGCTCCTCCCCTGGTCAGCCTGTCCCCTCAGGTCCAGCTGGCCGGCTTCGCCCTCTTTTACCTGTCTGTCATGTCGGTGCTGTGTGCCATTTATGTGCACCTGGCGCCGCACGTCTGACGCCGAGCGAGCCGAGGGCGATCTCGCCAAGTTGCACGCAGCGGGCGTGAATTTATCCCAGCAATGTCCCCCTCAGAGTCTCCGTTCACCACAGTGACGCAGGAATCCTGCCCTGGATCTGTCGTAGTACTGCCACCTTTCAGGTTACGTTAGTTTAGCACAAAAACTGGGCCGAGGAGAAGAGCCTGGCTGCGATTGGTCCGTCTGTCTCCTGACGTGTGCAGCGGCATCTAGTCTGTAGACACGCCCATCTGCGGGACCTGACGCTGCTCCTGAGGCTCTGATCCTGGCCCTGTAGACGTGTTCAGGTCAAAGGTGAAGACTCAGATCAGCGTGGGGCGATGCTCGCTGAGTTAGAGCGTCTGTCATCGGCCAATCAGCTGTGGGCTCAGAGGAACATCCGAGCGAGTTCACTCCAGCAGCTGGATCAAATGCTCTCCCATATGCTTTGAAATCATCCATAAGCCGTTCCTCTCTCACCTGTACAGGTGTGCGTGTCGCAGCCTCCTTGCTGATTAACAGAAACATTTTCTGCTGACGACGATGAACATCCAGCCCCCCCCCCCCGTGACCCTTTGAGTGACCGATGCTCCGCCCAGTGGGCAGGTAGAAGGCGTGAGGCACAGCAGAGTTGAGTGTTTGAGCCAGAGGACCATGTGACCCCTCAGTCGGACCTGGACGATCCCCCAAAGCTCGCCCTCACGCTCGCGTCCTGCCTGTTGGCGTTCTGCCCCGTGCCTTACGTTCCATTTTTTACTGTTTGAAGTGTCAGCCCCTCCCATCAGAAACACGTCTCCCTGGAAACGACCTCTGAGCACCACATCAGCATTTCACATGTGGTCTGATGCCTGCATTGACCTCCCGAGTGGCTCTCCGGTCGAAGCGCAGGAACCTTCAGTGTCACCTGTACCGAGGCTCTGGAGACTCCTCCCACTGCAGGACTAGCAGCAACCCCCACAGGTGTGCAGGGTCAGGACACCGACCTGTGATGGCCTCGCCATCGCTCTTATGTCTGTGACGGTGGAAACTCGAGCAGAACAAAGAGGCATCCTGCAGTGGGAGGGGACTCGGCCTCAACGTGGGCGGGTTTCCTGTGGCTCCAACCGGCCGGAGCACGCCGAAGCGTCACAGGATGGGATTGTTCTACGATGAAGAGTGAGGATGAGGATGTCTGAGTGTTTTGTAGACCTGTGCCTCTGCTCTGTTCCTTTTAGAGCTCCATCAATAAAGTTCAGTAAAGCCGCTCGACTCACTTGTCTGTCTTTCAAACACACCTGGAGGTCTTTGCCTCCTGATTGGTTTGTTCCATCGATGCTAGCAATGGCCGCTTCATCCTCTTCACAGAGACCCGACATCAGGTAACACAGTCAAGGTGTAAACTGATGTCAGCACATTAATTTCATGCTTCATACTCGCCTGCAACCCACCGACACTGGACTGGTGTCCTAGTGGAAACCAGCTCCTGCCACTGCAGTCGGTCCACTGGTGTGGCCCAGGACACCTTAGCAGAGCTTCTAGCACGCGTGTTGTGAAGATGACGACAAGGCAGTGCCTTATTCTTCCTCCACCAGCAGGGGGTGCTCCCCTCTCTGTAAGCATGAGTGCGTGATCCTGATCCGAGCTTCCTGACAAGTTTGTGCTGCAGTCGCTGCTTTCAGGCCTCACTGAGCTAAACTCGGAGGTTATTGTTAGTCAGGTGATCGATTAACCTCAGTGCTGATAAACTCCCATGTTTCCTAGCTGTGTGGAAGGTGTGCTGATTGGTGCGTCACCGTGCAAATGTGTTGGAGTTTAAATCTGTACGTGTTTGATGGCAGCCGGCTCAAAACTGACACCTGCCGCTGTGGCACTACACTTCCTATCCGCCTCTTACTTCCTTCTGTCTCCGCCCCCGTCTTTGGCCCACAGCCTTCTGTTCAAAGCTCTCTCACCTGTCTGCTTCCATCTGCACGCCCCGCCCCTTCTTTCCTCCTCCTCCTCCATCATTTTTGCCGTTCCTTGTTTTCATCCTTGCGTTGCCATGGTTTCAGTTATTTTACCTGTTGATTTCGTTTTCCATCCGTTCCCCCTGCCCCTCGCTGTGTCTTCTTCTGTGGTGTTTGTCTGTGCAGAGTCAGTTGTGCCTTCCTCTTCACATCCTGGAGGAGCGAGGGCTACCCCAGGTAGCCGTGACCGTCGGCGCCCTGCTCAACCTGGCCCCGCCCCGACACTCCAGCACCACAGCGACCCCCACGACGCCATCAACCCCACCGGGGCCGTCTGTCACCATCTAGCCATATTTGCACCCCATTTGTACCAGCCAATCAGAGCTAAGCGTCTCTTAAAGCCTGCATGATGTCATCAGAAAGTGTCCGAAGCTCCTGCAGCAGGGGGCTGGCACCGACATAATACCACAGTGACGGGTTCTGAGCTCCTATTGGTCAGTGCTGTATGTATGGAAGCCCATTTCGGGGGGGGATGCTACCCAATGACCTCGGCTGAAATGAATTTTAAAGTAAAAGATGAATCGAATATTTAAGGTCGTGTCTGAATGACAAAAAAATATTTCACAGGTGAGACCTTCAGGCACCTCATAGGTGCAGGTTCAATTCCCCACGGCCACTTCCTGCCCGCTCTCTGCTGACTAATAAAGGCTCAGCGCCCCCAAAATACAAAGTAGAGTAAAACGTTCAGACGTTTGCAGCAAGTGTGTTTCCATTTGTGGGCAGAAATGGGCTTCCATCCCACCTGTGCCGTCGCTCTGCAGGTGAGGGAGTGGCTGATGGGCAGTGATGGAGACGAGTCGAGCTGAACTGATCTTTACTCTTGCTGCAAGGTTTGTTAGAAATCAGCTTCTCACAGGTGGAGGTTTCACTCTGGACCTATTACACTCATCACAGATGACAGAGCCGCAGAGCAGACCAGATAGGAAGGAGCAAATAATCTGACCAGATTTTAATGCTGTACCTGGTGTAGGCGGAGCTAATCTACTCCATCTGCTGATTATTACAAGTGATAATAATGAGTGCCCTCACCGTGAAACCACATCTGCTTGTGTTTGAGCAGCGGTCCAAAGGAAATCCTCCACGTGTGACAAGGCGAAAAGATAGAAGCTTACCACCTTTGACCTTTGCCCCCTGAGTCTGAGGTAAAGAAGGTAAAATGATCCTCTGATGTCAGAAAAATAACCCAGAGGCAAAGTGGGAGGTGGTTTATTCTACTTGTCAAGTTTTCTAACGGGTGAATCCATGCAGTTCAACATCTGTGTGACATTAGTTCTACATGCATTTGGGTACCTGTGTAGGCGGAGCTTAGAAACTAATATGCATAATTATTGAGCCAGTGTTAAACACAGACGACTCAAAACCATAAAACTCTGTTAGGTGGATCGTTCTGCTCATTCCAACGTTAGCTCTCACAGAGCGGCTTAGCCTGAGTCCCCATCATCTTGAGCCTCAGCTCAGCCGCTGTCTCACACAAGCCGGTTTAGCTCCTCCGCCTTTAAACGTGCTTTATTCTGATTGGCTGTATCTCACAAGCAGAAGACTTGAACAACAGATGGGTGGAGCTTTTCTCTGTGACATCACACAGATCAATGAATAGAAAAAAAACCTCATAATTCCCAGTAGCTGCAGACACACTGAACTTCCTGTTTAACATGAACATTTGCCACAGAAACAGGAAATGAGAAAGGGAAAAGCACTTTAATTTAAAAAAAAAGAAAAGTATTTCATGTTCTCAGTAACATCTGATTGATCAATAAAGTCTGAAACTGTCCGGTCTGCACACTGAGATACAGTTGCAGTGCTACTAAAGGCTAACGGAAGCTAACAGCAGTTTTGTTTTGTTTAAATAACACTAATGTATCTTGTGGCTAATATAGCTTAAAGTTAATATTGGCAAAGATAAACTTATTGTAAGCTACATTTAATGGCTAGCGGTGACCTAGCTAAGATGAGTGTGCTTAGTTTAAAATAATAATAATAAAGAGAAAACTATTCCCAGATTACCCATCGCTAACAGTGACGATTCTGAATTTGCTTCAGTCTGAAAATGTAACTGACTGTTAAGGCTAACACTATTAAAACAGAGTAAATGTGTTGGATCACGCTGATCATGCTTGTCATGTTTGCAGAGACACAGGCTGATACTTACGTAGCAGTCTGTTAACAGAAACCAGCTAGCTGGAAGACTAGCTTGAAATAGGTAGCTATAAAAGTATCGTGATGAGTTCAGACTTAACATGAACTACAGCTAGGAAGTGGCCTAAGCTAACGAGTAAGCAGTAGTCTAAAATTGAATAGACTCTCTGCTATCTCTGGGTAAGACTATAATAAGACTAACTTTATGAACTGTTAGATAACAGTACTTAATATTATATATGTGACACAGTTAGCTTTAAAAATACTGACATTTCAAAAGTTCCGTAACTATTTTAACATGGCTACCTGCTGAAGAAAGCTAACTCTAATGGTACTCTTATGTCGAGCTAACCACAGAAGGTAGCTAAGATAAAGTCAGGTAAAGCTAACAGCTTGTTTCTAATCTGAAAACGGTCGACGATCGCTTAGTTTATAGCATGACTGCTAAATGCTAATGTTACAGTAGTGGGTTTGATCGTGCCCAGTATTGTCAAAGAAATTATTTATTTTTCCTTTTTGTTTTTTTTTATAGTTTATTTAGTTTTATTTATTTTTTTATGCTTTTAGTTTTGCTTTAGGGGGCGGGGCCTCTGCCAGTCTTCCATTGTGGGGCACTCACCCAAATGTGAGCTACTTGCTAACAGTAAATAATATCCCAAAAGAAGCAGCAAGGACAAAGTGTGGTTCAGTTTGGCTCTGTTCGTCTCCAACTGTCCTTATTATGGTAAACACCTTCATCTCGCCGCTGATGAAGAGGAGGATGTCGTCTGTACAGTTTTTACTCATGTCCTTGTGATTTAGGTCAATCATGTGACCTGGCTTTGTGATCACCTGATCAGACCTTTGTCACGTGTGCAGCTGAAGGCGACTGGGTGGTTTCTGTTGCATGCTGGGACATTTTTCACCTTGTAAAGGTGGCCCGACTGTTGTGTACAAATATATCCTGTAAATAGAAATTTACTGATGATGCTCTGTATATGAGGCCGAAACCTGGGTGTTACTACGACAACAGAGATGTTTGTGTTGCCATGTCAACAATGGGGGGAGGGGGGGGGGATTTCTTCTCCTGTCAGTGAAGTAAGCAAACAGCTGCTGTACTGTAATTTTATTTATAAAAGTTCGTCTTGACAACAGTGATCAAAGCAATACCTGCTCAGCGTCTCACTCCAACTGGAGCTCCAAAAGGCTCCAACTGCACAAACACAGTCAGGAGGTGCAGCTCAGGTGAAGCAGACTGCTAGCAGCTACAGCCGCTTGTGTCACCATCCACCTGTCAGGCAGAAGCCACACCCCTAATAATGCAAACAGGTGTCATGAAGGGGCCAGACCCTTTGTGTATCAGGCTGTAAACATGTGTGTGGGGCTGACTCACTGCTGCCTCTGCTGGACATTAGAGGAACTGCAGCACACATCCTGCCATCCTACAGTGGGCGTGGCCTCTGTGTACAGTGATGTCATGAATCTGAGCTGCTGCTGCTTCACTAACCGGAGGAGAAGACTGTGTTTATAATTTAAACTGTAAAGATGAGTAAAGGGGGCTGGTGCTGTGTTCAGGTGGCGTAGGACATCAGCATGCTGACACTACACTAAACACTTGCTGAAGCCTCACTTTGTTTCTCAGTCACCTGAACAGAGCACAAGAGCACAACTTGAACAACCTGAATTATGACAAGTAGGCTGGGCCCCGCCCCCTGAACCACCTCCACCAATCAGCTCATCTTAACTGGACTCACCTGAGATCTGAGTGAACCTGATGGGGACAGGTGTGGTGGCTTAGAGGTTTCAGAAAGGTGATGGTGTACAGATGTTTTCTTCTTCAGGCGCTCGTCTTGTGGCAGCAGCGGGTCACGTGACGTGGGCGGCTGTTTTTCCACTTGTGTGTTTTTGCTGTTTCAGTCATAAAATAAATAGAATGTGGCTTTGATGCTTTTATTGTCTCAACACCGCACACAGGAAGTGGTGAAAAACATGTGGCCAAAAAACAAGAACACCATCAGCTGATTGTGTTCATACTGTAAATGTTTCCTATGTTTTCTGTTTTTCTCTCCTTGGTGTTTTTTGTTTTTGTTTCTGTGAATAAAGTAGAAATATTTGTCACAGGTGAACGTCACGTCTGCAGCTCTGTTCCCGGGTCAGGACGCTGCGACAGGAAGTGCAGTCTAATATAACGTAACACCGGTTTGTGACTGAAAGTATTCATGACTCCTCTGGAGAACAATAATCATGTTTCACGGTAGGATTTTGTGACATCTTTTCAAAGTATGTTTGGAAATCAACCAAGCGACAGCGTGTCACATCAGGGCTGTTTATGAAGAACAGTCTAACTTCACATTCTTTAATGACACGCAGTGTGTGCTCTCATTGATGCTGTGGTGTCCTGGAGTGAGGTGTTCTTAAACAGCGTGTGCGGGAGCCGGCACGCGCAGCTCGGAAGCCGCTCGGTTACCCGCGGCCCTGCGCTTCGTTAGCCGAGGCTAGCTTCTCTATCCGGAGCGAATCTCCGCCATCAGCGGCTCAAACGCAGACACAGACCGACCGAGCAGCGGTTATCTGAGGCCCCAGATAACATTGTGCTTTAAACTGTGTCATATCAGACGCAATAATCACACCTCCCAAATACTTGGCTCTGAATTTCGCATTTATTTAAATTCAGCTTTAAGCCTAAATCTTCAAACACTTTGGCGACAGTGGGAAGGAAAAACTCCCTTTTAACAGGAAAAAACATCCGGCAGAACCAGGCTCAGGGAGGGGCGGGGCCATCTGCTGTGATTGGTTGGGGTGAGAGAAGGAAGACAGGATAAAGACATGCTGTGGAAAAGAGACAGATTAATAACAGGTGAGAACAGAGAGGGCAGCATCATCAGCTCACTGGAAGGTTCAGAAGGTGGTCAGCTGGTAAGGAGCGACGGCCCAGCCCTGTTGTTGACGATGAAGGTCATCTGTTTAAGGAGTGAGCTGTTGATCAGTCTTCACGGATCAGTGGGCAGGTGTGTAACCTGAGCCTCAAACACCTGCTTCACTGTGAGATGAAGCAGAGCTTTAACGTCAGGCTGTTTGAGCCTCCACCAGTTATCTGGTAAAATGGCCATGTACCATCTGGTGGTGACCTGACTGCCAGCTCCATGGATCACTTTCGATGTCGAGGTCCATGTGAAACAGAGAGCTGATGATTTCTTTCCTCTGGTTGCAGGTATGCCCCAGGGACCTGTCCTAGGGCCCCTTCTTTTCATCCGCTTGGACACATTTTCGTAAATACAATATTCACTGTTTCACTGTTATGTTGATGACACCCAGCTTTATTTGTCCACTAAACCTGATTCTGCTCTCCCCCCGTCCTCCCTCACCCTCTGTTTAGCCAAACTAAATTCGCGGTTCTCTTACAATTTTCTCAAACTCAATAGTAACAAATCTGAGCTCCTCCTAGTCGGCACTAAACAAACGCTATTCACAACTAATAGCTTTTCTATTACAATCAATAACTCGCCGGTCTCCGTTTCCCCATTTGTGAAAAATCTGGGTGTCATCCTTGATAGCACTCTATCTTTTAACTCCCACGTCAATGACATCACTGCATATTTCCAACATTAATCGTCTCCGTCCTTTTCTCTCCCCATATGCCGCTGCCATTCTTGTTCATAGCCCGGTCACTTCCCGGATCGATTACAGCAATTCTCTTCTTTTTGGTCGTAGTCAAAAATCTGTCCATCATTATATTCCTCTAATATGTTTGATGATTGTGTTGATCTGTGTGGGACTGGGGGGAGGGGGGGGGGGGGCGTTGTGGGTTTTTTTTCATATATATGTGTGTTTATTTACTTAGGAAAATGAAGAAAGGTTGATTGTATTTTGGTAACTGCAAGTACTGTTGTTTTCTTTTTTCAATAAAAAATATTTTCAAAAAAAAAAAAAATCTGTCCATCAGCTTCAACGTGTCCAGAACTCTGCTGCTCGTATCATCACCAGGACCCCTTCTATGCACCACATCAGCTCTGCTCTGCAGCAGCTTCACTGGCTTCTGGTTAAATACCGCATCAATTTCAAGACACTTTTGTACACATTCAAGGCTACCCATCATCTCTCGCCTTCATACCTCTCTGACATGGTTCAGATCACCGTTCCTTCTCTGTGTCTCACATCCTCCTCCTCTCTTTCGCTTTCCATCCCTTCCCCCCCCCCCCCCCGGCTAGCCACCGTGGGGCGCAGGGCTTTCTGCTGCTCTGCCCCCCGTCTTTGGAACTCCCTCCCTCCTGAGATAAGAAACATCACTTCCCTCCCTCTTTTTAAGTCCAGACTCAAAACTCACCTGTTCACATTAGCCTATTACACATAATTTTTTCCATCCTGCTACTTTAATTTGTTTTATTTATTTGCTCAAAGTTTTATCCTTATTATTTTGTAAATTGTTATGTTTGTTGTTGTTATTGCTTGTGTACAGTGTCCTTGAGTGTTTTGAAAGGTGCTTTCTTAAATAAAATTTATTATTATTATTATTATTGTTATTATGATTATTTCAACTGTTCCAAACGCTCTTGTGATGAAAGAGTGGCCCTATGGTTTCCTCATTAATGAGTGTTTATTCATCATTATATGAAGATGCAAGAGCCAGGGATAGAAGCACATTTTACAAGACAACATAGGAGCAACTAGAAAGTGCATTTTCTGAAGAAACTGCAGTGTGAATGCTTGAATCTGAATGTATGAGCTGAAATGAATTAATTATTGAATATTAAGCTAAAAATGTTGAATGAGCTGGAAAATACAGAGTTTGATGTTCACACAGAAGAAGTTGGAAAATAGCTGAAAAGTTTTTAAATTTAAATTAGAAAAACCTAAGTAATGAGAAAATACATTTAGAGTCAGAAAACATCTGAAAGAATATTAAAAGGTCATATTCTTTGAATCACTGAATGACTAAAATGTGATCCCTCCACTTGGATCCACACAGTTTAAAAAGTTTAAATGTCTGAGCTTTGAAAGACACGCTGTTGGAGAGAAAACAACGATGGCTACATTTTGAGGGTAAAATGATGGCTGTAGAGCAAACACTGTGGAGACAGCAGCAGTTGAAAGAGAAGTGTTTAAGATGAATCTTGGCAGAGTGAGAGAGAGAGCTCGTTAAGCAGGCAGGTGTGAGCCTGGTTGCTATAGTGACTGCACCCAGTGGCTCCATACACACGTACACAGACATGCACCTCACTTTTGCTGCTTAAAATGAACAGAAAAGTCAGGCCGAAACAAATCGCTCCCAAATGAAAAGTACAAGTCGTATTGACAAAATTCTTTCACCGTGAGCGGCAGCAATGTCCAGTCTACCAGATTCTCAGTTGTCATGCCTGTGGAGTTTATTATATGGACGTGGTGACAGTGTAAAGACACCATGCTCTTCTGATTTTCAAACGAACCTTCTGAGCCATTTTAACATTAGAGTCTATGGAAGAGTTGGAGGGAGGAGGCTGTGCATTGGTGACATTTATGAAAGAACCATAACACCTAGTACAATAGTAAACACATTGGATGAAAGAGGACAGCGATGGATAAGTTTTGAGGGTAAAATCATACCTGTAGAGCAAACGCTGCGGACACAGCAGCAGTTTTAAAAAAGATTTTTTTGCTCCTCTCACTCTAGCAGTTGAGCTGCCTCACTCTAGCCCCAACATTCCGTCCCATACACACCCATTATAAACTCTGAAACGGGTGAAAAAACATCATGAAACTTAAACTAGAACTGAAGAAAAAGTATAATAGATATTGAAAAGATAAATACAAGTTGAATAGTTGAATCTCTTGGCTTCGTTTTAAAGTTTGAATGGTGGCTCTATGTCAATGTATGTGGAAGTAGTAGGAGTTGAAAAATAAGTAAGTTGAATGAGGGTTTGAAGGGTCTCCAGATTGAAATACATGGGAAATTTTTGTTGAAAAAAGTTGAATAAAATTAAAAATATAAATGTTAAAAATGAGAAAAATAGAAGCAGTCATGTCCAAAAGATGAGGAATCTAACGGTGTTTGAATGGTTTTTCTAAGTTGAACGGTTTTGAAGGAGTTAGCGTCCAAAAAACTTACGGAAAAATAATAATAAAGATTCAAAGAACAATAGTGTGCTTTTCAAGCATTCACACTAATAAGAAGAAAAATATACATCATTGAAAACATCAAGAATACATAATGACGTCATCTTGTTGTTATGGCAGCAGGTAAAAAACAGACATCCCATCAGTTATTATGGTGTGTGTGTGTGTGTGTGTGTGTGTGTGTGTGTGTGTGTGTGTGTGTGTGTGTGTGTGTGTGTGTGTGTGTGTGTGGCGCCATCTTAGATGAAGACATGAGTGGAACCCCGAAGTGTGCTTTGATTGTAACAATGACATCAGGCTCCGCCCATGCACTACTGAACAAAACTAAGTATGAAAAGGAAAGGAAGAGCAAAACAGTGAAGGGTATATAAAAAGGTCAATATATACAAATAAAGTAAAGCAATAGTCAAACTACAAAAACATATTCCACACAACAGCATCTGCTGGGTAGGATTTAGTGTTGTGGAGGCTGTGAGACGGAAGCCAGGCCTCAGCCTGAGTTTCAGTGCTCTGGTGTCTCCTGCTGATAGCAGCAGGTGGAGCAGGTGGAGCAGGTGGTAGCTGGAGGTGAGGGCCGCTGCGTTCCTGAGGCAGCGGAGCCGTGCAGCTCTGCGTGCACACAGGGATGACAGCATTTCGTGCTGTTGCTGGGCAGCCAAAGGACATGAGCAGTTTTTGGGGAATGGTGTTTGTTCCTGGGGTGACATCAGATAAGACTCAATCCTGCTTCATAGTGCAGACCTCAGGTGTCTGCAGGTGAGACAGCTGATGGAGAAGGTCAGAGAAAACAGACTGTAATCAACGTTGGAGTTCTGGGTTAAACAGGTAACGCTGCCGTTCAGACCAATCACCACACAGTCACAGAGGCGTTTACCTGGGAGCAGGTGAGGCTCATTATCCTACAGCCAGCTGGAGACTTACCTGACAGGGTGGGATGGAGGGAGGTAATCCGCCCTCTTATTGATACAATAAAGTCAAATATTTGTATTTTAGTTCAATTTCATTTCAAATCACTTTTATTGCCAGATTACATGTGCAGGTACACTGATACAGCACATGTAAGTGAAATTCTTGTGTGCAAGCTTCACAAGCAAAAGAGGTGTGCAAAATACAAGAAACATAAGAGCAAGCGAAGTATAAGAATGGGAATCTGAGAATTCTAAGAATAAATATGTACAAATATAAGAGTGCAGGCGCGTTACTGAATATGTATATATACATATTTGTGTGTGCGTGTGTGTGTGTATATATGCATATATATATATATATATATATATAAAATTAAATAAAAATAAAATATACAGAGGTCAGCAGATGTTTACTGTGCAAAACAAGTGGCATTTATGTACAATATGGAGTGCATAATGTTGAAGTAAGTGAAGGTGAGGTGTCTATGAAGTGTTCAGCAGTCTGATGGCCTGATGGAAAAAGCTGTCTCCCAGTCTGCTGGTTCGGACCGGATACTGCAGAACCTCCTGCTTGATGGAAATAGTCTGAACAGTTTATGGCTGGGGTGACTGGATAGGTTACATTTGCTGCATGTGACGTCATTTGTTAGTTACCAGTTTTAGTTCTCACAAATCAAACATAAATTTTTGTTTATATTATCTTCAATAAAGCGCGTTAATGCGGTGGATTTTGAAAATTAACGTAAAAATATTACATTAACAAAGACAAAACATGAAGCCATAAACATGTATTAATATTATTATTAAAATGTGTGTTATGAAATTCTGTAAACGTGTTTTTAATTGTTTCCTTGATTACATTAAAATCTAAAAAGCGGGAAAATAAAACGAGCCTTTCTTTTCAGGCAGCTCCGCGGACACCTCTGTTTACACTAATTTCCCAGCATCCCTTTCGCCCTTCCTTTTCCTCCTTCTCTGCGGACGCGGTGCAGGTAAGAGTCAACATGTCCGCCGGCACATCCTTGAAAAATGCCCGTTAATCTGCGCGGTGGGCGGCTGATAGTCCCGAGGGGGACCGGGGCAGGAGCCCCGGCGCTGCTCGGTCGGTCTGTGTCTGCGTTTGAGCCGCTGATGGCGGAGATTCGCTCCGGATAGAGAAGCTAGCCTCGGCTAACGAAGCGCAGGGCCGCGGGTAACCGAGCGGCTTCCGAGCTGCGCGTGCCGGCTCCCGCACACGTGCGGTAAGGAAAGGGTGTGTGGGAGCCCCGATGCTCGCGGCGGGCTGGAGCTCCCCCGGTAAACGGGCCAAACCAGAGGAGCCACCGGCCGGAGCTGACTCGGATTTTCGTAGTTTCTCGTGAAACAATGAAACGGAAAGAGCCGAATGTTACGTGCTGTATGCAGGGAGCCATCGGTTATCGATCAGTGACGGGCTGACCGCAGAATCACACGGGTTCTGAACGGGACTGTTTCTGTGACAACCTCAGACACTTTACTTGTGGTCCAAGATGCCTCTGAATAAGTCACGTGACTTTTTACCTGGTAGCGTGGCACGTGCTGTTCCCACATAAAGTGTTTCTTAAGAACAGTAAACGCATCCCAGGTTGGAGCACGCTCAGTCCTCCACCTGTGAGGTCATAGCTGACTAAACCTACAGTTATCAGGGCCTGGCACTAAAAACTCGTATTATTAGTTGCCATGGTGATGTGTCCTCCTCTGAAAACACAGCGGGTACAAAGTTGCGAGCTCAGGAAAACATGCTGGTTACCAGTGCCGTCAATCACGTGATGCTACAGTAGGTTTCAGGTGTTAATGTGACTGTTTCTGTGCAGGTGAACTCACCTGAAGAAGACCACAACGACCAAGATGCCTGGAAGGTGAGTGCCAATCATTTCACTCTGTGGTCACATGATGTATGTCTGTGTGAGCGATTTAACCTGCTGAAGTTCTGAAACAGGAGAGGGCAGACAGGTGTTGACAGGAAGTGAGTTAACTGTGAGTGCAGAGCGACTTCCTGTCTGCTCTTCAGTGATTCTGGGATGGGTTTAATAAAGTTTTATTCAAACAGGCCGTGATCTGTCAGAGACGCTGTTCCTCGCTGCAGAGACGCTGATGGTGATGATGTCATGGTTGGAGGTGCACAGATCAGGGCTCGCAAAATCGCTAGCCCAACGTCCCGGAGCTAGTGATATCTCCGGTCGGGCGACCAAAATCTATCTCAGCCCCGCCGAGTGTTTTAGGCAGAAAAAGTATGTGTGTCCATGTGTAAATGCAAAAAACGGTGAAACTCAGAAGCCTGGCAGGGAACGAGTAGCAAAGATGGCACATAGTCGTGTAAACAGAGGGACAGTAACTATGTGTAACAGCAGCAGTGTTTCTGTCACTGTAGAAGTTCATCTCATGTGAACAGTAACGTCTCGCACACCTTTGATGTTGTGTGACTAAATCTCAGTTTTCCTCGTCGACACGTAAACACCTTAGAGTTGGGTCCTTGTTGCTATAGAAACAGTTGTGGGCGCTGTCAGTGGGTCGTTGCTGGTGATCTGTGGAGCGTACAGGGGAAGCAGGTGCAGGGTTACGACCTTCGATCCTCAGATCGGAGGAGAAGGGTGAAGTAACCACGGTGACATCAGCTGGTGGAGTGGGTCACGGTTTGGCTCTGATCAATAAGCACTGGAGTTCCTATTGGTTGTTTTGGGACCTTCTGCCGCTCACTTTAGTTCTATTGATCATTTGTGTCTGATTAGTGAGTTGATCACGTTGCACAGAACGCTGGCAGCAGATAAATCAATACTTGACGTCTATCAGTCCAGAGCGGCACAGGCCTCTGGGGGTCACATTCACCCGTGGCTCCTCCCACTCCAGCTTTTTGATGATGTTGATTCTGTCAGCTGTTTCTGGGCTGATTGATCAGTCTGATTACTGATCATTCTGCAGGTTTGATTTGCTTTAGATGTTTTAAGGTCTGTTAGAGAGATGCGGAGGGTAGCTCCGTCGTTGTGATTGATTTCCCGCCTCCTGTGTTTGGCGACTGTTTTGTGCAGTTTCTGTGTGTGTGATGGAAGGGTGAGCTCCACCAGCTGATGTCTGGGTGAAAAAGACACGCTGTGCTTTGACTTTGGTGAAACCTTTGGTCACGCTTGGGCTGGAGATGAGCAGCTCTTTCCATTGGTCAGATTTGGGGGCTTGTCAGCAGGTGGTGGTGACATGGTCTGACGCAGTCTCTCTTTCAGACTGTGGAGTAAGGCCATCTTTGCGGGCTACAAGCGCGGCCTGAGGAACCAGCGCGAGCACACGGCGCTGCTGAAGCTCGAGGGCTGCTACAGCCGGGACGAGGTCGACTTCTACCTCGGCAAACGCTGCGCCTACGTCTACAAGGCCAAGAAGTGAGCTGCCACACCGCCATCTTTCATTTACTGTTAAGGTTGGCGTGTTTCTAAGTGTGTGTGTGTGTGTGTGTGTGTGTGCACGCAGGAACACGGTGACGCCCGGCGGGAAGCCCAACAAGACCCGTGTGATCTGGGGGAAGGTGACCCGGGCACACGGAAGCAGCGGGATGGTGCGAGCAAAGTTCAGCAGCAACCTGCCGGCCAAAGCCATTGGACACAGAGTCAGAGTGGTGAGTCACATGACCTGATCGGCTGGGGTTACGACCTCGCAGACGTCTTGGCTGCCGTGGCATTTCTGTGTTCACTGCTTCCTATCATGCCATCAGATCGTTTCCAATACGCTTCAGGAGTAAAAGTGTTCGTGCGAACTTTGACCTGCTCTGGCTCAGAGCGCTACCTGAGTGCGCTCAGTCTTTAAATTTGATTTATTCACCATGAAGCCACAGCTGGAGGCGTCATTTACAGGTTCTTTTTTTATAACGTGAAATCAATATGACGAGACTGAGGGGTGTGGCTTCAGACAGCAGCATTGAGGAAGCTTATCAATATTTGAATAAATGAATAAACTCAAGCAAGACGAGAGGCTGAGTAACGTTTGCACATCATTCTGTCAGATAAACTCAGATTAGAGCATGTTCATCAGACTGACAGCCCGCTCCACCCGGCTGCTGCTGTTGGTGTACAGCTGTGAGAATAGAAAGTCTTTATCCGATCGTTCAGTCTGACGTCACTAGCCGTGTCTGGGCCTAAACTCCGCTGCAGGTCCATATATCAAACATCACTATGGCATTACTGAGAGTTGAAAACTGTCTAAAGTCTTTCATCTTTAATAAAATGATCAGTGTTCTGCTCTACCAGGTGTAACAACTGAGTTTAACATCCAGGCATCCATGAAAACGGAATTTATGACATTTAATGGAGTTAGAAGTTAGCAGGGAGTTAGCTCGCTAGCTTCTATCTAAATACAATATAGCATGTCCTGACTGCGGGGTTTTGGAAACACATTCAAACGTACAGCTCTGTTATCACTTCCAGCATAAATGAAGACAGGAAACTAAACAGCAGTGATGTTTGTAGGGTTACTGAAGTTGGGCTAGCTGCTATATAATGATGTGCTACGTGACCGCTAGCGACACAGCTATGTTAGCATAATATAAACAAGCTAACTTTTTCCACTCGATAAAAGTTAACGTGAGTGTTCTCGGTGGTCAGGAACAAATGTAATCGCATGGCAGGATGCTGTAAAAGGACCAAACTTCAGCCAGGAGAACAACTGAGATAATCCATCCACAATACGAGGTTAGTCATTCATATACTGCTGCATGGGCTGGGCTGTAGTTACATCCTAAGGTTTTAAAAACTGAGCTTAAATAAATGATTAGTGGTAATAAAAGCCGAGGGAGGTCAACAGTGATCACTGACTGTTTTAGGAGCTTTTTGAGATCAAATAGAAGAAAATACATAACATTAAACATGTTAACAACACAAAAGCCATATTAAACGCAGACTACTTTAGGCCCGGAAGTAGGATTCGTCACGTCATCACTGAACAACTGGATAGGTACTATACAGATTTACAGTGAGATACAGACCTGGGGGGGGGGGGTCTGCAGCTCTGAGCAGTATTTAGAAAAAAGTACCAAGAGAAAAAATGCTGCTGAGCGCAGATCTGATGACTCTGATTGACCATATTATTTTGCAGAAATGGCGTTCAGTCATTCGGAGTCACATCTAGAGGTCTCACCTGTCACAGGTGTTTGCTCACAGTGTGACACGCGCATTCGTACCACCGTCGCCATATCTTCCACCTCGCTCGCCGCACTGATGCTCTGAAGGCGTCTCAGGTCTTCTCGCCGCTTACTTCTTCTGTGGTTTCTCCTCCTGTGTGCATTTCCTGTGTGGTAGTTGTATTGTGAAGTTCATTTCCTGTGCGTGGTTTTATTGTGACAGTGTACTTCCTCTTTGTGTGCAGATGCTGTATCCTTCCCGGGTGTGAGGCGGAGATGGCAGCGACTCTTTGTTTGTACAGAAACAATAAAGTGATCAATAATCTGGTCAGACTCCCGCTTTGTGTTTCTCTCACACACACAGCCTTCATCTACAGGAGTCTCTCACTCTTCTTCTGACTGCAGGGGGCAGCAAAGCATTCGGAGAGGTCTTTTAAAGCAGCGGTCCCCAACCCCCGGGCCTCGGACCGGTAGCGGTCCGTGAGTCGTTTGGTACCGGGCCGCGAGAGTTGAGGCTCAGGTGTGAAATGTATAGTTTTCAGGGTTTTTATCGGTTTTCAGTGTCATTTTGTTATCGTTTTTATCGTTAACTCGGTTTTCCTGGGTCTTTCCACGTGTGTTATGAATAAATCATCTTTTTTTTCGGTACCGGTACTAGTTTTATTTTCTTGTATTTATCCGCGACACCTTAAAGGAAAATATTGTCGGGCATAAACCGGTCCGTGGGGCAAAAAAGGTTGGAGACCGCTGATTTAAAGGGTGTGTTATGTCCAGAGTTTAGGCTGTCAGGTTGTCAGGACAACGGTGATGATTGGTGGGGATTCAGGTGTGGGTGGTGCAGCACAATGAAGTTTGGAATCGACTCCAGGTGTAAGTGTTAAACAGTGTTGGGAAGGTTACTTTTAAAATGTATTCCATTACAGAATACATGCCCCAAAATGTATTCTGTAACGTATTCCGTTACGTTACTCAATGACAGTAACGTATTCTGTATACTTTGGATTACTTAATATATTATCATGCTGAATGTACTATTGCTGTGTGATTTATTACTGAAGGTCCGCGACTCCGAACTGTAGTAAAGGGACCTCTGACTAATACGGCGGGGTCCCTGTCGGCTCGTAGCTGAAAAATAGCTTTACTTTGTTGTGTGGGTCAATTTTTCTTGCGAGAGACAGAGAGAGGCGTTGAAAAGCTGCTCCAACGGAACTTATTGTTTTCGGAGGAAAACACGAACACGGTGTACAGTCGAGTCTTAATAGCTTACTTACAGCTGGGCTCGTCAGGCACTCTTCTTGGCTGCAGTGGTTATTATTATATTTACATGCTTCCAGCTCCCGTTTTTCCTCGATGACAACTCGTACCTTTCCACTCGCCTTTTTCTCCCTCCTCGCGCTCACAGACCCATAACGTGTATGGCAGTCCATTCTCCCTGCAGCACGGACTACACTGCCCATGATGCTACATTCTTTAGAGCTATGCTTGTAGCATTCTGCCTGTTAGCTTAGCACAACAACAACAACAAGGCGCTCTCTCACCCAGGAAACACACAGTCGCAGAGAGAGAGAGAGCGTCGCCCTGTAACCATGGCAACCGTAACGCTGCCGCCTGGAACAACAGCACGTAGCTGTCAAACAAAACCCAAACAGTCCTGACCCGCGACAGAATGAAACAGGAAAGTACCGCAGTGTAATCCATTTATTTCAACAAAGTAACTGTATTCTGAATACCACCTTTTTAAACGGTAACTGTAACGGAATACAGTTACTCATATTTTGTATTTTAAATACGTAACGGCGGTGCATGTATTCCGTTACTCCCCAACACTGCTGTTATATAACCGGACTGTATATGAAGCACCTAAAGTGAGCGTGCTCAGAATGATTGGTCCAGCTGTCGCATGGTTTTCTTTTTATTAATTAATGTAACAAGTACAACAATGGCAGCATTTTCAAAGACTTTTTTGCAACTTGAGGTAACAGCAGAACAGCCTGTATTTCAATATGTAAAGTAATATAAACATAAGTAACTAAAGAAATTAATCAAATTAAAAGACAGAATTCTAACCTCTGTGTTTTCTAAAGGTTTTAGTGCAGATCCACAGCGTGTTTTTTGTCAGGCACAGTTCTTTGTGAATAGTGAAAAAGGTTGGCTTTGTTTTCAGAAATCAACATTTGTGAATGAAGAATTTACACATAATTATCACATATAAGACATTTTCAAGTTTCTTTTCTTAGAGATGCAAAAATAATATAATTTTTAGAAAAATCAAGTAAGTTTGGAATCTTTGGGCAAAGCCTGTAGTGCACGTAGTCCTACAGGGCTTTACAGTAAATACATCTGTAAGATTCAATGTTCCCGTCACAGAAAGAACAGGAGTTATTATAAAGAGCAGAACGACATGTGAGAGATCCATCGGAAGAATCAGAATACTTTATTGATCCATAGGGGAAATTGTGTTGGTTACATGCTCCAGTACAAACACTAACAAAGGCAGACAATACAAAAAGAAATAGCACAGTATGTATGTATGTATATATGTATATATATATATATGTATGTATATATACATACAGTGGGGCAAAAAAGTATTTAGTCAGCCACCGATTGTGCAAGTTCCCCCACTTAAAATGATGACAGAGGTCAGTAATTTGCACCAGAGGTACACTTCAACTGTGAGAGACAGAATGTGAAAAAAAAATCCATGAATCCACATGGTAGGATTTGTAAAGAATTTATTCGTAAATCAGGGTGGAAAATAAGTATTTGGTCACCTCAAACAAGGAAAATCTCTGGCTCTCACAGACCTGTAACGTCTTCTGTAAGAAGCTTTTCTGTCCCCCACTCGTTACCTGTATGAATGGCACCTGTTTGAACTCATCATCTGTATAAAAGACACCTGTCCACAGCCTCAAACAGTCAGACTCCAAACTCCGCCATGGCCAAGACCAAAGAGCTTTTGAAGGACACCAGGAAAAGTATTGTAGACCTGCACCAGACTGGGAAGAGTGAATCTACAATAGGCAAGCAGCTTGGTGTGAAAAAATCAACTGTGGGAGCAATCATCAGAAAATGGAAGACATACAAGACCACTGATAATCTCCCTCGATCTGGGGCTCCACGCAAGATCTCATCCCGTGGGGTCAAAATGATCATGAGAACGGTGAGCAAAGATCCCAGAACCACACGGGGGGACCTGGTGAATGACCTGCAGAGAGCTGGGACCAAAGTAACAAAGGTCACCATCAGTAACACACTACAACGGCAGGGAATCAAATCCCGCAGTGCCAGACGTGTTCCGCTGCTGAAGCCAGTGCATGTCCAGGCCCGTCTGAAGTTTGCCAGAGAGCACATGGATGATACAGCAGAGGATTGGGAGAATGTCATGTGGTCAGATGAAACCAAAGTAGAACTTTTTGGTATAAACTCAACTCGTCGTGTTTGGAGGAAGAAGAATACTGAGTTGCATCCCAAGAACACCATACCTACTGTGAAGCATGGGGGTGGAAACATCATGCTATGGGGCTGTTTTTCTGCCAAGGGGACAGGACGACTGATCCGTGTTAAGGACAGAATGAATGGGGCCATGTATCGTGAGATTTTGAGCCAAAACCTCCTTCCATCAGTGAGAACTTTGAAGATGAAACGAGGCTGGGTCTTCCAACATGACAATGATCCAAAACACACCGCCCGGGCAACAAAGGAGTGGCTCCGTAAGAAGCATTTGAAAGTCCTGGAGTGGCCTAGCCAGTCTCCAGACCTCAACCCCATAGAAAATCTGTGGCGGGAGTTGAAAGTCCGTGTTGCTCGGCGACAGCCCCAAAACATCACTGCTCTCGAGAAGATCTGCATGGAGGAATGGGCCAAAATACCAGCTACTGTGTGTGCAAACCTGGTAAAGACCTATAGTAAACGTTTGACCTCTGTTATTGCCAACAAAGGTTATGTTACAAAGTATTGAGTTGTATTTTTGTTATTGACCAAATACTTATTTTCCACCCTGATTTACGAATAAATTCTTTACAAATCCTACCATGTGGATTCATGGATTTTTTTTTTCACATTCTGTCTCTCACAGTTGAAGTGTACCTCTGGTGCAAATTACTGACCTCTGTCATCATTTTAAGTGGGGGAACTTGCACAATCGGTGGCTGACTAAATACTTTTTTGCCCCACTGTGTATGTATGTATATATGTATATGTGTATATATATATATTATATTAATCTCTTGTCGTCAATAAGCAACGTTTAGGGAGCTCTATAGTATTCAATGAGAGGGCCCTGCGCGTCGATAAGTGACGCAGAGGGAGCCTGACCATGCCTCACACATGTGCCGAGTTGGGAGTGAGAAGGTGTTGGAACAAAAGGTTTTCTCCTTCATTTCTGTCAAACAAAGGTGTCTGAAACGTTTCCAGCTGTTAGTATCTTGTTCGCTAGGCAACCTTTTCAGCGCGACGGAGGCTAGACCGTCCCATTTCACAAGCCTCTCACTTCCGGCCTGAGCTGTCTTTGATCATGCGGCCCTTGTGGACCGTTAAGCTGCAGACCCTGAATTGGGACACAGCCTCAGTCTCAAGGGAATCTGGGAGAAGGGTCACATGGTTGATGATACATGATACTGTACTTGTTACTAACTTGTGTATTGCTGATGTGTAATGATGTGATCACACTGAGAAACCAAAGATTTCAAATCCACAGTTTTTAATATTGACATATTAATATAGCACAACTACACAAAATCTGTAAATTGGTACTCCAGTCCCCTCCCTCCCTCCGCACGGTGAGTGCAGGCTGGGTGCTGTCACGTGACTCAGATGACCAGGATGAGGTTTGTGGGATTGATCAGTGAGCGCGAGCGTCCTGACAGACCAGACTGAGGGATCAGCGTCGGTGCTGACGTCATGTCGGGGGGAGGGGGGGGGTCTTCGGTCGGATTAAACTCCATTTCCCATGCTGCCCCGCGCATCACCACTGCTACTGCTGAGCCGCAGCTTCAGTTACCAGAGATCCGCGGACCTGAAGGAGGACAGTGACCGAGGCTGCGCTCACACCGGGAACGCGGGCAGACTGTGGAACGGACGGACAAGTGAGACCCGCACAGGTGAGCCCGGACACCGGGCAGCAGCTCCTCTCTGCCCGTGTCCGAGCGCGAGGACAGCCTGTTCTCTAACGGCAGCATCACAGGCTTTTATTGTGAAGGAGCCATAGCCCGTCACCTTATTCTGGAGGAGATGCAGTATTTATACTACTACCATAACCGTATTTATACCTGTACTACTGCAGTATTTATACTGGTACAATTGCAGTGTTGATAGCATTAATACTGCAGTATAATCCTGTGTTATTTATATTAATTCTATCACAGTATCTATACTAGTGTGCCTGTAGTATTTAAACCAGTACTACTACAGTACTCCTACCGGTTTAAAGGCAGAAGCAGCGTTCCTCCAGTATTTACAGTATTTTTAATTTTTTACAGAATATTTTACAGTATTTGAAGTATTATTGTAGTAATTGTTCAAATGTTCCTGCAGCGTTCTCACTTAGTTACTTACTGGAGTATTTATTAAGGTAGTATTGAAATATTTTTAGTAGTACTAATGTAGTATTTACTGCAGAATTACTACAGTAGTAGTGCAATTTGTGCAGTGCAACTATTAATGCAGCGTTTTCAGATTGTATTGCAATATTTATATCACTGTAAAGACAGTATTTACTCATGTATTACTGCGGGATATAGTCCAGTATTACTGTAGTATGTATTGCAGTATTACTGTGATATTTATGCTGGTGCAACTGGTACTACAGTCTTGGCATCACTGTAGTACTGCTAGATGTAATATTTGGAGTAGTCTTACTGCAGTGTTTTTAATGTGTATCTGTTTTTGTCTTCAGGAGCTTTTCCTGAGGTTGTTGGTGTTGCGGGGTCAGAGGTCACGGTCCCATGTGGTCTGATAGAAGATGAAACAACATGACTTTGGACAGAGCGAGTCGGGGTCCTCCTGCGGCGCTCTGCCGGGGTTGCAGGTGAGTACTCGGTTACAGCCACTCAGGAGGGCAGTAGTACTGCATCGATATTGCATTTGGGAGCACAGTGAAGCCAGGTCACCTCAACAGCAATTGCTGATCAATACTTTCTATTGATCAGTGGAAAAACCTAGAGCCAGGTCAGGTCAGAAACAGGAACACCTGTGGACGTTCCAGGTGTTCCTAATAAAGTGACCACTGCACCAGAAATCACAGCCAAAGCGATTGATCAGTGTTCATCAGTGTGACTGATGAACTCATTAAACCCTCTGCGGACCTGAATATCTGAGTAATCAATAAATAACTGATCAGATTCAATTAATACATGATGTGATCAGAAATCAGACAGGAAACGTGAGCTTCTGCTTCAAAATAAAAGCTTCTACTGCACTGCTAAATAAAAAGCAGACAAAGCTGCAGTCTGTTTATATAACGAAGCCTCGCCCACTCCCGATGCTGAGGACCCCGCTGTGTGATTGGCTGAGGCTCTGAGTCTCAGGGTCTATGAGGCACCTGATTGGCCGAGGGCGAGTGAATGGAAGTTATGTGTGTAGGCATCACGAGGCAGGAACGTGAGCTCTGAACGTGCTCGGTGGATGCAGCTCTGCTGCTGTGAGTGAGCGTGCTCAGAGAGGAGGCTGCAGCCACACACAGAGACTTGTCTCTCTTTAAGGACCCTCAGCCACATGATGCTAGTCCTGAAACTCAATGAGACACACATCGGTCCTGTTACCATGGTTACCTGAAGGTTTGCAGCAAACTGCTAACAGCCAATCAGAGAACATTCTTCTGTGTATATAGAGTCAGTGTGTTTGGGGACCAGTTTGGGTTTTAGCCTTTTAAATGCTGAAGACGTAGAGACAGTAGAAGTTTAACAGGTGTGTACTGTGTGTGTCTGTGTGTGTCTGTGTGTGTCTGTGTGTGTCTGTGTGCGTGTGTGCGTGTGTGTGTCTGTGTGCGTGTGGTCAGGTTTCACTGGAGGACAGATCAACTGACTGCCACTGTGAAGAGCTGGAGGAGGACAGAGCCAATGATGCAGAGCAGAGCAAAGGTGGAGAGGATGACAGGTAAGCCCCCCCCCCCCACACACACACACAGATTTGTTTTGCTATGATTGTGAGGACCTGGTACGTCCCTAAGAGGCAGGCAGGTGCACTCACCTGTGTGTTACTCCTCAGGTGGTGTCATCCCGTCGACAGCGCTGGGTTCTTCTCCTTCATGACGTTTAATTGGTTGACTCCTCTGGCCATGCGCGCCCGCAGGAAGAAACAGCTCCTATTGGATGATGTCTGGCCCGTGTCGCAGCGGGAAAGCTGCAATGACAACAGCATGAGGTGGGAGGAGCTAATGAAGGCATGTATTCAAAGCCTTTGGTCTGTATGTGTGTGTTATTGTGAGACTGTGTGTCCACAGGCTGTGGGCTCTCTGGAAGGAAGAGCAGAGGTCAAAGGGCACGAGCGCCTCTCTGTGTTCAGTGGTCTGGGCGTTCTGTAGGACACGCCTCCTCCTCTCCATCCTCTGCCTCGCCGTCACTCAGGTGGCCGGGTTCAGCGGGCCGGTGAGAACCTCAGAGCCAGAATCACGTTTGCCTTACTGCCATCAGACTGCCGTGGTGTAACCAGTGACTCCACCCCCCACAGGCGTTCGTGGTGAAGCGTCTGCTCGAATACACCCAACAGGAAGAGGCCGACCTGGGCTACGGGCTGCTGCTGGTTCTGGGTCTCCTCGCGGCAGAGCTGGTGCGGTCCTGGTCTCTGGCTCTGACCTGGGCCCTGAACTACCGGACCGGGACCAGACTGAGGGGAGCCATCCTCAGCCTGGCCTTCCAGAAGATCCTGCGTCTGCGCAGCATCAGGGACAAGTCTGTGGGACAGGTGTGGTTACCTGACTGTGCTGACTTTAATACTCTTATTGTTTTCTACTTCCTTTCACTCTGCTGTCATCTTTTGCTTCCTTCCTGTCAGCTGGTGAACATGTGCTCCAGTGACGGTCAAAGGATGTTTGAGGCGGCAGCCGTGGGCAGTTTGCTAGCAGGAGGCCCCCTGGTGGCCGTCCTCGGCGTTGCCTACAATCTGTTCATCCTGGGACCGACCTCTCTGCTGGGCTCCGCCGTCTTCATCCTTTTCTACCCAACCATGGTCAGCACCTTTAAAACTCGCCGAGTCTGACTGAGTCTTTGACCTTTTGTGAGCCCGCCTGTGCTCACCTGACTACACCTGTGTTCTTCTAAATGATTACTCTTTAACCCTTTCATGCATGAATTATGACAACCTCAATCAAGATTTTTTCTTAAGTATTTTTATTCATCTTTAGGCATGAAAAAATATTTTTGAACTTCATTTTTTTTAAACATGTACTTTTCAAAGACTTTTTTACACGTCCACTTAGGTGGATAAGATTACCTTTGGAGTGGGTGGCAGGGTGTGGAGTGACACATCAGTGTCCAATGTTGTGTTTTATGTGCAAGTACAGCATCAACACTCACACAAATACAAGAAAACAGCCTTTAAAGAGCTGTGCACTGTGGTGACCACTATGTGTGAAAGGGTTAAAGGCAGTGTGAGACGGCGCTGTGACTGTAAGCTGTTTCTGTCCTTAAACGAGCCTCAGACGTGCTACAGGCGCACCTATCGAGCGCGATTAAGTGTATTGATGGCGATGTATTGATCTGCCATTAGATGCTCAGCTCGAGGATGACGGCGTATTTCAGGAGGAAGGGCATGGCCGTCACCGACAGGCGTGTTCAGAAGATGAACGAGATTCTCAGCTACATCAAGTTCATCAAGATGTATGCCTGGGTCAAAGCCTTCTCGCAGGACGTCCACCGTACGCGCTCACCTCACACGCGCTCAGCGGTTGCCACGGTAACACAGCCGAACACTCATCATGTCTGTGTTTCCTTTCAGGGATCCGGGACGAGGAGCGCAGGATCCTTGAGCTCACGGGATACTTCCAGAGCATCACAGTGGGCGTGGCTCCCATCGTTGTTGTCATCGCCAGCGTGGCGACATTCTCTGCCCACATGTTGCTAGGATACGACCTGACAGCTGCTCAGGTACCGCAATTCATGTCCTCTCTGTGCCGGTTACCTGTTGACAGTCTGGTATGATAACAGATGCCCTTTCCCGTTACCCATCCAGGCCTTCACCGTGGTAACGGTGTTTAACGCCATGACCTTTGCCCTGAAGGTCACACCATTTTCTGTCAAGTCGCTGTCCGAGGCCTCCGTTGCTGTGGAAAGATTCAAGGTTGGTTATTGACTTCGTGCACTTACGCCTGCGTACTGCACGTTCACAGGAACACCTGCACACACCTGTGCCTCCTGATCTCATCTATGCCCTGCCCTCCTTCCTCAGAGTCTCTTCCTGTTGCCTGAGGTCGATGGGGTCCGAGCGCTGCCTGTCAACCCTCAGGTTGCCGTGGAGATTAGCGGTGCCAGTCTGGCGTGGGAAGGAGGCGGACAGAGCGCTCAGCCCAGTCCAAGTGTGGGAGGGGCCAGCAGACACCGACAGAGAGAAAAGTAAACCCACGAGCTCGTGTTGATCAGCTGTATTGATCTGCCCTGATCGCTGATGCACTCAGGTGTGTGTTTGCTGGTGTCCAGGTGCAGAGACTCGGCCGTCATCCAGGAGCAGGACGAGGAGGAGGTGAAGGACTCCCTGCTGAGAGGAAGAGAAGGAGGAGAGGAGAGAAGTCCGGAGGAGGAGGAAGACGGGGAGGCGTGTCCTCCATTGCTGCCCACCCCCTCCATCCCTCAGCGCCTGCAGAGCACGCTGCACAACATAAACCTGAGCATCCAGCAGGTATCCACCAATCAGTCACACCTTAGCCCGAGTGGGGGCGTGGCATTAGTAGCATCTGAGCCTGAGTGGGGGTGGGACATCACTCACACCTGTCTGTCTGCTCAGGGGAAGCTGCTCGGCGTCTGTGGAAGTGTCGGCAGTGGAAAAACCTCGCTGGTTTCAGCCATCTTGGGACAGGTGATGTCTCCTTTCCCTGCTGTTGCCATGGTGATCAGTGTTGGTTGTTGGCCATTATCGGTTCATTATTAAACATTGATGTGTTGGCAGATGACGGTGCTGGAGGGCAGCGTGGCGGTCAAAGGAAGGCTGGCGTACGTGGCCCAGCAGGCCTGGATCCTGAACGCCACGCTCAGAGACAACATCCTTTTTGGGCTGGAGTATCAGGAGGACAGGTGAGGCAGAGACACCTGCACATCACACACTGACACACTGAGCTGGACGCCAAACAGGAAGTGACATCACCCAGTCAACAGAAGCCCTTCTGTTGTTCCACACTAACTCCGCCCCCTCTCTGCAGATTTCAGTCTGTCATCAGCGCCTGCTGCCTCAGAACCGACCTCGCTCTTCTGCCCAGCGCTGACCTCACAGAGGTGACATCACTTCCTGTGTACCTGTGTGTAGATAGAAGGCTCTGGATGCGTCGTTTTATGTTGCTGTTTTCCTCCAATCAGATCGGAGAGCGTGGCGCCAACCTGAGTGGTGGGCAGCGGCAGCGAATCAGCTTGGCCCGCGCCCTCTACAGTGACCGGGATGTTTACATCCTGGACGACCCGCTGAGCGCCCTCGACACCCATGTGGCCAGCCACATCTTCCACAACGCTATAAGGAAGCAGCTTCGCCACAAAACCGTCATCTTCGTCACCCACCAGCTACAGGTGAGCACCCTCGCCACCACTGAGCTTTTCTGCAGGTGGTTACCATGGAGATGACCTGTGTGTGTGTGTGTGTGTGTGTGTGTGTGGTGGTGGGCAGTATCTGGTGGACTGTGATGATGTCATCTTGATGAGGGAGGGGAGTATCGTGGAGCAGGGTAACCATGACAACCTGATGAAACTCAGTGGAGACTATGCCGCCATGTTTAACCTCTTCCTGCTCGGAGACAAACCACACATTGAGGTACCTGCCTGTATCTCACCTGTCTCTGTCTCACCTGTCTTATCTCACCTGTCTCTGTCTCACCTGTTTCACCTGCCTGTATCTCACCTGTCTTATCTGTCTGTATCTCACATGTCTCTGTCTCACCTGTCTGCATTTCACCTGTCTGTATCTCACCTGTCTCTGTCTCACCTGTCTGCCTCTCACCTGTCTTTCTCACCTGTCTGTAGTCTGTATCTAACATGTCTTTCTTACCTGTCTGTGTCTCACCTGTCTCTGTCTCACCTGTCTGTATCTCACCTGTCTCTGTCTCACCTGTCTGCCTCTCACCTGTCTTTCTCACCTGTCTGTAGTCTGTATCTAACCTGTCTTTCTCACCTGTCTGTAGTCTGTATCTAACCTGTCTTTCTCACCTGTCTGTATCTCACCTGTCTCACCTGTCTGTATCTCAAATGTCTCTGTCTCACCTGTCTGTATCTCACCTGTCTCCTCAGTCTGTATCTAACATGACTGTCTCACCTGTCTGTATCTCACCTGCCTCTGTCTCACCTGTCTTTCTCACTTGTCTGTATCTCACCTGTCTCACCTGTCTGTATCTCAAATGTCTCTGTCTCACCTGTCTGCATCTTACCTGTCTTTCTCACCTGTCTGTATCTCACCTGTCTCACCTGTCTGTATCTTAACACTTAGACCCCCGGAGAGCAGTCATTTTGGTTTTCTACCTTAGACCCCCGCGGAGTCATCATTTTGCGTTTCTACCTTTAAAAGCCGGAGAGCAGTCAGTCAAATGCTGGAGTCATTCATATGTATATTGGGTCGTTACCTAGGAATTCTGGAGGGAGGGGAGTGGGGGTGAGTGATTGAGGGGGTGGGGGAGCTGCTAAAAGCGGTGAGCTTCCTTTTGTGTTTCATCTTGATGCATTCTCAATCATCCAGGGAAACAAATCTCCAAAAGTCACCAACTTGGAGTGTTTCAGTTTGCCATCTTGGGGAGAAATCAACACACATGGGTGTATGTCCTTTGTTGCTGACATTTATTGATAAAAACAGTACAAAAAACCAACCATTTGTACACATATTTACAAATAATTCAACATTGTCAGCAATCACTCACAATCCTGGCACTGCCATGGTACCTGTAGTCTGCATTTACCACATGTGTACCTGTAGCAGTGAACACATCGCACAGTGGCCTGATTTATCTTGCATTTGTGTTTGACCTGACACGTGGCTCTTTTTCCAGGGCTCGGTGTGGAGGGTTCTGCCCGAAGCAACTGATCTTTTCTTGCCTTCTTCGCAGCTACATGAGAGTGAGCCAACTCTGTTGCAAGCGCCACCAGGAAGTCCACCCGTCTTTCCTTCGTCCCGGTGCATGCTTGATACAGCACATGTGCATTCAGTGCTGCCATGTCAATCATGTTATAAAACACGGCGACTGGCCAGCGCCGTGTTCCTTTGCGGACAGTGTACTCCAGAACCATCTGGTCAATCACATCCACGCCACACTTTGTTTTGTTGTAAAGGGTGACAGTGTTTGGTGAACCACGCTGTGCATGCTGCTAAGAATATAGACTGTCTTCTTCCGTTTGGCCGCATACGCCGTCAGCGTGGCAGCAGAGGTTGAAAACACCTAAGAAATAAGATAAATTGTTATTTTCATAGCCCTTTTACACACAATGAAACACATAAACATAGAACCACAAAAGACCTGCAACATACCTGAGTGGTGAATTCATTGCGATCTGTTGCGATCTGCAGCAAACTTGTCAGTCTTTGCTCGATCACAGCGGGTGGACTTGTCATCAAAGCGTAGGTGTTGCATGATGTTTTGGAAGCGGTTTCGTGCCATAGTTCCAATTATCTGTGGGTTTCCCAGGTTTGCTGACCAGCAGTCATTTACCGATGGAAGCCTGCAAACCCCCCGCAAGATCACAATTGCAATAAATGCCATTAGTTCAGGGAGGTCCATGAACCAATGAACATGCTCCGTTTGCTGTGCATGTTGAATAGTCCATTCTTGAATGCTACGAAGCATGTCAAGAGTGACGAAACACAGGAAGCTCTGAAGGCGACTCGAGATACTTCTCCTGGCCTTAGCCGTTGGCTCTCCATCTGCAGCGTACGCTTCTATTGGGGTGAAAGGGAGACAGGTCCCCACCTGTTCTTCACGCCACACTGTGCCATCTTTCGCTGTCTCAGTCCCCAAACAAGGTCTCTTTTTCGGTGGAGAAGCAGTCTCCTCATCTGCAGTGTGAACAAATTCAAATTGTGAGCAAAATGGGAAGGTCAAACAAAATCACAAATGCATGCATAGATACTAATTATAATTCCAGTATCTCCTCCTCTGTATCAGAATAATGTCTGAAATATCTTACTTACTAACTACATCCACTTACTTGTTTGAAATGAAAAAGGAAATAACATGAAATGAAACTAACCGGAAGACTGATCAGACAGCTCTGAGTCCGAATCCGGCTGAACTGCTAGGTCTTCTCCATCCGAGTCACAAGGGTCGACTTCCGTCAGGATCATTTCCAAGGCCTGCTGAGTGGTGAGTCTTCTCTGCATTTTCTTTCCTTGGAGAGGAGGTCCGTACACCAGAGGCAGTGCCAGGATTGAGTGATTGCTGACAATGTTGAATTATTTGTAAATATGTGTACAAATGGTTGGTTTTTTGTACTGTTTTTATCAATAAATGTCAGCAACAAAGGACCTACACCCATGTGTGTTGATTTCTCCCCAAGATGGCAAACTGAAACACTCCAAGTTGGTGACTTTTGGAGATTTGTTTCCCTGGATGATTGAGAATGCATCAAGATGAAACACAAAAGGAAGCTCACCGCTTTTAGCAGCTCCCCCACCCCCTCAATCACTCACCCCCACTCCCCTCCCTCCAGAATTCCTAGGTAACGACCCAATATACTTATGAATGACTAGCCAATTTAGCTTCCACTTCCACCATTTGACTGCTCTCGGGTTTTATAGGTAGAAAGGTAGAAGCCTGGGGATGCTAGTGTTAAATGTCTCTGTCTCACCTGTCTGTATCTCACCTGCCTCTGTCTCACCTGTCTTTCTCACTTGTCTGTATCTCACCTGTCTCACCTGTATTTCAGCTGTCTCTGTCTCACCTGACTGCAGCTCACATGTCTCTGTCTCTGTCTCACCTGTTTCAGGCTCCGAGCAGGAAGAATGGCAGCTCTCAGAGGAAACCAGCGGACGCTAAACCAGGATCACTGAAGAAGAACATCCCGGTCGTCAAGGACAACGGTAGGATTTTTTAATCCGCTCTATTGAAAGTTTCGTAGTGACAGAGAGCACAGCGTTCAGGTAAATTAAACGAGGGACCTTCTGTCTCTGTTTCTGTCCCATTTCCTGTTCATGTGACCCTAAAGGGGAGGAGCAGCAGTACGGGGCTGTGGTGTGGCCTGTGTTCCAGGTGTACATGTCAGCATGTGGTGGCTCCGCCTCCTGCCTGCTGATCGTGGCCCTGTTTGTCCTGAATGTGGGAAGCTCTGCCTTCTGCCATTGGTGGCTCAGTTACTGGATCAATCAGGGCAGCGGGGTGCGTCTCCTCCTCTCTGCTCTCCGCCTCTCGTCTCCTCCTGTTCCCTGCTCTCCCTCTGACTCCTCTTTCTCCGTTTTTCCCAGAACACCACGGTAACCCTTGGCAACAGTTCAGCGGTGAGTATCAGCATGAGAGATAATCCCATGATGCAACAATATGCCGCCATTTACGCCTCCTCCATGGGAGTCATGTTGCTCTTCAAACTCATCAGAGGGGTCGCCTTTGTCAAGGTCAGAGTTCAGCCCAGGTCCCCTCCGGCCTGTTGCTGCAGTTGCTCTCAGCCTGCTTGTAAAATACTGGTTACCGTGGTTACAGCGAGCCTGTTGTTACAGCGTGGTGTTTGTGGTCTCTCCTCAGGGAACCCTGCGAGCTTCCTCTAAGCTGCATGACGAGCTCTTCCATAAGATCCTGCGCTGCCCCATGAAGTTCTTTGACACGACTCCCACGGGACGGCTCCTCAACCGCTTCTCCAAGGACATGGATGAAGGTGACGGTGGGACTGGAAGTTCTGAGCTGCCGTTCGGGTCCAGGGTCTAACCGAGTCCCGTCTCCTCTGTTTCCATCTAGTCGACACTCGTCTGCCGTTCCAAGCGGAGATGTTCATCCAGAACGTGATCCTGGTCTTCTTCTGCCTGGGCGTGATCAGCTGTGTTTTCCCGTGGTTCCTGGTGGCGGTGGGTCCTCTGGTCCTGCTCTTTGCGGTGCTCCACAGCATCTCCAGGGTCTTCATACGAGAGCTGAAGCGACTGGACAATGTGACGATGTCTCCCTTCATGTCCCACATCACCTCCAGCATCCACGGCCTGGCCACGCTGCAGGCCTATGATCGAGGCCGCGACTTCCTGCACAGGTCTGGGTCGGACCGAATGACCCGCTCCGACGTCCAGGATGTAGTTCTGACCGCTGACTGTGTGCTGTTGTTTCCAGGTACCAGGTGTTGCTGGACCAGAACCAGGCCCCGTTCTACCTCTTCAGCTGTGCGATGCGGTGGCTGGCTGTGCGCCTGGACATCATCAGTGTGGCTCTGATCAGCATCACAGCTCTGATGATGGTTGTGATGCATGGAAAGATCTCCCCTGCCTACGCCGGCCTCGCCATCTCCTACGCCGTCCAGGTAACTTTAACATTTAAACCTTTGCAGATGTGATGCGACGGCGTTACTGGTCCCCAGTGGAGTAATGTCTAACGGTCGTCCAGGTCATGAAAATGACCCACAGTTAGAGTCGAGATCGATGCTAAGCTGCTGTCAGAGAGCGCTCTGTGAAGACAGCCAGCTGCACTGTTGGCGCTGTGCTCACGGCTGGTTCGACTGAAGCTGATGTGCTGAAGCACAAACCAGACCACGGAAACCTGCAGCTTCAGTGAGAGAAACGTGAGAGCTCAGTTTAAACACTGTGAGGGAAATAATTATTTGATCTGCATATCACTGAGTGAAGTCAGCCAAAGTAAAATATGACATAGTACTTGGTGGAGAAAGCCTTGTTGGTGCACAGCAGTGATGCTTGTAGTTGGAGAGCGGTTTTGCAGATACAGGGAGTGCAGAATTATTAGGCAAATGAGTATTTTGTCCACATCATCCTCTTCATGCATGTTGTCTTACTCCAAGCTGTATAGGCTCGAAAGCCTACTACCAATTAAGCATATTAGGTGATGTGCATCTCTGTAATGAGAAGGGGTGTGGTCTAATGACATCAACACCCTATATCAGGTGTGCATAATTATTAGGCACCGTCCTTTCCTTTGGCAAAATGGGTCAAAAGAAGGACTTGACAGGCTCAGAAAAGTCAAAAATAGTGAGATATCTTGCAGAGGGATGCAGCAGTCTCAAAATTGCAAAGCTCCTGAAGCGTGATCATCGAACAATCAAGCGTTTCATTCAAAATAGTCAACAGGGTCGCAAGAAGTGTGTGGAAAAACCAAGGCGCAAAATAACTGCCCGTGAACTGAGAGAAGTCAAGCGTGCAGCTGCCAAGATGCCACTTGCCACCAGTTTGGCCATATTTCAGAGCTGCAACATCACTGGAGTGGCCAAAAGCACAAGGTGTGCAATACTCAGAGACATGGCCAAGGTAAGAAAGGCTGAAAGATGACCACCACTGAACAAGACACACAAGCTGAAACGTCAAGACTGGGCCAAGAAATATCTCAAGACTGGTTTTTCTAAGGTTTTATGGACTGATGAAATGAGAGTGAGTCTTGATGGGCCAGATGGATGGGCCCGTGGCTGGATTGGTAAAGGGCAGAGAGCTCCAGTCCGACGCCAGCAAGGTGGAGGTGGAGTACTGGTTTGGGCTGGTATCATCAAAGATGAGCTTGTGGGGCCTTTTCGGGTTGAGGATGGAGTCAAGCTCAACTCCCAGTCCTACTGCCAGTTTCTGGAAGACACCTTCTTCAAGCAGTGGTACAGGAAGAAGTCTGCATCCTTCAAGAAAAACATGATTTTCATGCAGGACAATGCTCCATCACACGCGTCCAAGTACTCCACAGCGTGGCTGGCAAGAAAGGGTATAAAAGAAGAAAAACTAATGACATGGCCTCCTTGTTCACCTGATCTGAACCCCATTGAGAACCTGTGGTCCATCATCAAATGTGAGATTTACAAGGAGGGAAAACAGTACACCAGACAGAGCTGGGGATTGAACCAGCAACCTTCTGGTTACAAGATGAGCGTCCCAACCCGCTAAAGCACAGTGCATCAAATCTATTTACCAATTGGCTATGGCTTTCCAAGTCAGCCAGTTTCATCTGAATACTCCGTTGTTGCTGGAGCGACTGGGTTAGTGCGTCTTTTGCGGCCATATTCCCCCTTTCCATCTCTTCCAGTCTTTTTTCAGCTTGTTCGAGTCTGGTCTCATGGCTAGCTAGCTCATTCGCCGTTTCTGCCTGGTTTATATTAATGTCTTTCTTGAAGCCGTCGGATTCGTCCTTCATTTCTTGTTTGATGTCTTTCTTATTCGTGGCAAACTCAGTTTTAAACTCTGCTTTAAGTGAGTAATGATGTCCTGGAAGCCTGCGTGGGGGTGGCTAGCTACATCTCCGTCCATCTGCTCGCCTTGCACGCTGTTCTCAGAATCAGAATCCTTTATTGATCCCTGGGGGAAATTATTGTTCGTTACAGTGCTGCATTATAAACAAACAGTAGAAAGACAGACAATACACAACTAAGAATAGCACCATATATAATATATACAGGCATATATATACATAAAGTCACTTATTAATAAATAGCTGAAAAAGAACGTGCAAGAAGGGTGTAGCTGTAGCAGTAACCAGTGTGTTAAGTGGATGCGTTGTAGAGGGAGCCACAGGCAGGAATGATTTCCTGTGTCGTTCAGTGGTGCATTATGGGTAATCTCTCACTGAACGTGCTCCTGTGACTGACCAGCACGTCATGGAGTGGGTGGGAGGTGTTATCCAACATTGTCTTTATCTTGGACAGCATCCGCCTCTCCGACACCACCTTGAGGGAGTCCAGCTCCATCCCCACAACATTGCTGGCCTTACGGATCAGTTTATTAAGTCTGTTGGCATCTGCGACCCTCAGCCTGCTCCCCCAGCATGCAACAGCATAGAGGATCGCACTGGCCACAACAGACTCATAGAAAATCCTCAGCATTTTCTGGCAGATGTTGAAGGACCTCAGTCGCCTCAAAAAATAGAGACGACTCTGGCCCTTCCTGTAAAGTGCTGTGGTGTTTTTAGCCCAGTCCAGTTTATTGTCAATGTGTACTCCAAGGTATTTATAGTCCTCCACAATGTCAACACTGACCCCCTGGATCTTCCTTCAGACTCAGGACTATCTCATGTGATCAGTGTCCCATATAAGTGAATTTCTCCAAAGCCCATTATGATCATGGAGAAACACACTTTGCGACAGTTTCCAGTAAGAATATTTGATAGAACTTTAAATTTCAGTCTTCCAGGCCTGGATAAAAGATTCTTAAATCATGAGCTCACAAAATATCACCACCGTTGGATCACACGTCTCATATTCCTTATCTCAGACCATAAAATCATAATAAAATAACAAATACTAGAGCCAGTTCCAGACATGTCTAAGCACAAAACTGTCTTTCTCATAGAGGAAGAAAACAATCCAAACCTCACTGATAAACTCAACCTACTGCTAAGAAAAATCAACAGAAAACTCACAGGAGTTCCCCATAGAACAATACTGTGTGCGAGTTAGAACCTCAGATGCTGTAACATGCAGAGTTGCATTGACTGCTCCTGGATTTAATTAGTTTCTTATACTTTCTTGGTCTGAACTCAGACTTGAGTGTCACTCTGTGACAGTCTTTCCACCTGCTGTCACTTGATCTATCAAGGGGAAATGCACCTTATTTAGTTTCTCCAGGGATCAAATCTCAATCATAGAAAATGCAGTGCTCCGAATTATACATTACACAGTTAATTCATCATTTTCACTCTGTACCACTGCTCCTCATATCTCTCATCTGGCTGTGTGAAGCCCAGTGAACAACTCAGTCCAGGCCTTGAGCAGCCATAAACATCCCGAGGCATGCAGTCAGGTGCAAGAAACTCCACTCTCACCACACAGACATCGTTTCATGAGCAGAGAATGATAGACCTCGTTTGTTAAATGTACATATGTGTCCTCTGGATAACATAAATGCGTTCTGTGTAATCAGTGGCTTCTTATAACAGAGTCTGTATGTGGGTCTGTGTGTGTGTATTTTGTGTGTGGATCACTTCTCAGTGAATCAGCACTTCGGTTTAGGTGTGTGTGTCATTTCTCACTCAATCAACAAGTGCACATGTGTTTGTCTGTGTATCACTTCATGCTGAGTCAGAGTGTGTGTAGATGTGTGTGTTCATCACTTTCCTGTTCTGGGGCCCGTTCTTCGTACGTCGCTTACTACATCCAAGATCAAATGACACATCCAAGATCAAATCATCGCGCTAACCGTGAGCTCGCTAATCCGGTTCCCCGAACACACCTGCTGTTGACGATTAGTACAGCTGGACGCAGTAATGTGACATCACTGGGTGTCGTAAAAGGGGCCACGCATCGATAGTAGAAACATTGATCGGCAACCCTCTGATTGGTCGGCGAAAATGTCGACGGAGCGCGCTCGGCTCGGTATTTTTCGGCAGCAGAGCAAGAACTCTTGAGTGAGGGATTTCAGGAGTTTCAGAGTTTAATCAGAACGCAAGGGAACACTGCAAAGGCTGCAAAAGCAAGGAGCGAGGGCTGGCAGAAAGTTGCTGACAAATTAAACTCGTAAGTAATTTAATAATAACAATAATAATGGAGTGGATTGATATAGCGCTTTTCAAGGCACCCAAAGCGCTTTACAATGCCACTATTCATTCACTCTCACATTCACACACTGGTGGAGGCAGCTACAGTTGTAGCCACAGCTGCCCTGGGGCAGACTGACAGAAGCCAGGCTGCCATATCGCGCCATCGGCCCCTCTGGCCAACACCAGTAGGCGGTAGGGTAGATTTATTATATTACACTATATTATCCAATATTATATTACATTATATTATATTGTTATATTATATCCTCTTTCACATTAGAGCCACAACAGGACCCACTAGAACATGGGAACAGGTAAAAGTGAAATATAAGAATATTCTACAGAATGGTAATATTTATCACTTATATTGCTTTTAGTCTCTTGGAAAGAGACCCTGGAATAATCTGTTTGTTTATAACAGCAACCAAGAAAAGGGCAGAGGAAAAAAAGACAGGTGGTGGTCCTGCACCCCCTCGTCAACAAGTTGGTTAAGTGAATAATACCCTCACGGGAAAATCGATATCTCTCTATGAGCACACTGTCGCGCTGAGCTAAAGGATCCTGTCTGTCCCGCAATATACGCTGAATTCTGAGGACTCTCCTTATCAATCTTGCACCTTCCGCAATGGGTGGCTCGCGTATACGGACAGGACATGGCTGCGACAGGCTTCCCAAATCCACCTTCGCTTTTATAGCCGTGGTCTCTCATCTTGATTACACGAAGTAATTTACAATTACTACTCTGAAATATGAATTACATCTGTAATAATCACATACATGTAATAGAATGTTAATAGTACATTTCCCTTTTTTAGGAAATGACCTGTATGTATCTGTGTGACATCAATAAATGGATCAGGTGCTGCATTATCTTCAGTTACATTGATAATATGTATTTATGGTGAAACAGTGGTGGAATATCGCTGTTGCTTTCGTATGATGACGCGGACATACCTGCGTGGCCGCGATCTAATCCTGTTTACATAAAGTAAACCTGCTCCCCAGCAGGTTTACGCTTACGGCTCTGTTGCTATGACAGCAAGTCCCGGATGAGCTTCGGGGAACCGACTGATCCAGGATCACGCGAAATCGTCAACAATCTAATCCGGCTAACCTACTTAGCGAGGTACGAAGAACGGGCCCCTGGTGTCTGGGGTAAACCACGGCCTGAAGCGTGCCCTGGGGTCCTGCCCTCCTCTTCAGTCTGTTTGCGTCCATTGCTGCTGCTCACAGTTCTGTCCATCCTGGTTCTGATCCCATTGGGGCGGTCCTTCCTTTCTCCAGTGTCCATGCTCACTGCAGGTGAAACCTGCATCTTCTTCTGTGTTTGTCCGTTCTGAGGTGCCTTTTGAGCTCAGTTACTCCTCCTGTCTCTGCCACGCCCTTTCTCTGCTGCCCGATCATCCGTGTTGGTCCGTCACTGTGCACAGTGTTAATGCAGAGTTACCAAGGTCAGCATTCTGTTGCTCGGCCTCACTTTTCATCCGTGCTTAATGGGCGTCTCATCACAGCTCTGTCAGCTGAAGCTGTCGGGGAATTTCCCCGTGTAGTGATAGCGCCCTCCATCTCCGCTGCATGAGATCCTTTCCTGTAGCACTGTTGACATTTTCAGATTGTTGTTGTGGGTCCAGCTGCTGCAGCGTTTGGTCAGGGCCACGTCAAAGATGGTAGAGGGGAGAGCAGGAGTCCAGGTCAGCCTCGGCTTCCAGGGCCGGCAAAGCAGCCTGTAATCAAGCATAAACAGAGAGGAGTGGACCAACAGGGAAATGATGTTGTGTTTGCTGTGTTACAGAGAAACACTGTCCTGTGTCAGCGTTTCTCCCCCTTGTTTGTTTTTTTAAATAATATAATGAACTCATAGCTCACCAGGATGACAGGACAACAGAGATGCATATTTAAAATATTACCACAAAATAGAATTTTCTTCATACAGTAATTACTTGTGTTTCTCAAGCAGCAGAAAACATCTCACAATTTGACTCTTAACCACTACATTTATTGTTTCATCACTGGTTGGTCATACCAGTCTCTTTTTTTAGTTTGTCAGTAGTGGATAAAATCAGCATTTTAACAACAAGTGTGTGTTAAGTTAAGTTAATATTGCTGAGAAGTACTGACATGTTTATGAGTGTAAGCTGACTTTTGCTGCATGTGTGTGTGTTTGCAGACAGGTTTGTATGTGTGTTTAGTGGAGCTGCAGATCCAGCAAAGCCTCTCGCTGCCTTAGCTCCCATTTTTCTCCAAAAGGTGTTTCCTTAAAAGGAGCCTTCCTCTCACGTTTCTCTGCCTGTGTGTGTGTTTGTTTCACCTTTTGTTGCGATGCTCCGGACACTTTCTCAACCTCCACAAGTCAGTTGGCCCCAAATCTCGACCCAATTTCGATGTACTCTTAAACCCTTCATTTCTCCTTTAGTTCTCTGCTGTCCGTTCCACAGCTGCTGATTCTTGCTGGGTTATGTTAATCTATCATTTTGTTCCGGCTGCTGTGCTCGTGGTGGACGGTTGATCCAGGTCCGTAGTTACCTGTATTAACACACTAAGAGATTTATTTAAAATCAATTTCATCACTGGTTATTTGACACTCTCCCTGATTCTTTAAACACATTTCCCCTTGTTGCTAATTTAAATAATCCTGTGCCTTCTTTTCCCAATTCCTCCCGTTCTGCTTTAGTTTTTATGCATAATTCATAATAATTTACCGCTTTTTGTTTTTTGCTCTTGACTCTCCGTTTTAGACACTTTCCCCCTGCAGTCACACAGACTGCTTCTCCTAGCGCCTCCTTGGATCCACCTCACACTCAGCTCCTCCCCTCTGAGTTGGGTCATTTGCTCCTCCTCTTTCTATCTGCTTCACTGCGCTCTGGGAGACACTTCTCCCTCACACTCAACACACCATACAGAGCGCGTGTCTCGCTCTGCAAAATCCAAACACACGGTTTTAGAGGCAAATTTCAACTTTAAGCCTAATTTACTAACCCCAAAATTAACCCAGACAGTCTCTAGGCGCTACAGCGGCCAATGAACCCAGCTTGGAATCTAGAGTTGGATGTCTCGAAGCCAGTCTGGAGACCAAGACTGGCCTCAAGACCACTTTTACGTGGCTTACTGAGCTTAAGCCCGGGTCATCTTTTTCAGAAGCCCGGGGTCTTTTGGAGTGTAATTTGTTCCATAGTTAGATGCCTGGCTGACAACTGTATAAAACAAAAGCTACACACAATATTAGAAGCACATAGCGCACTGTCATAAATTCCCCCTAATTTTGGTATCGTCCGAGCTCAGGCACTAGGTGACTGAGCACAGCACTGACGCCTGTGAGAGGGGGGGGAGCTGCCGCCTGTGAGTTTGCTGCAGACAGAGGAGTTTGACCAGGTACCAAAGCAAATCATTCGTACTGTACAAATAATGTAAATATGACGGTGAATCACAAAGGATTGATATCAAACTGATCACGTGACCCATATTACGTTACTTGCTCTTCCAGTGAATCAACAAATGGTGAAATGAAAAGCCGAACAACAACAATGCTGTTTCTTTAGAGACTCTTAGCTTACATGTGTGTTTACAGTGGCGTGCAAAAGTATTCGGCCCCTTGAACTTTCCCACATTTTGTCACATTACAGCCACAAACATGAATCAATTTTATTGGACTTCCAGGTGAAAGACAACACAAAGTGGTGCACACGTGAGAAGTGGAACATAAATCAGACATGATTCCAAACATGTTTTACAAATAAATAACTGCAAAGTGGGGTGTGCGTAATTATTCAGCCCCTGAGTCAATACTTTGTAGAACCAGCTGCAGTTCCAGCTGCCAGTCTTTCAGGGTCTGTCTCTACCAGCTTTGCACATCTACAGACTGAAATCTTTGCACATTCTTCTTTGAAACAGCTCCAGCTCAGTCAGATTAGATGGACGGCGTTTGTGAACAGCAGTTTCAGATCTTGCCACAGATTCTGGATTGGATTTAGATCTGGACTTTGACTGGGCCAGTCTAACACAAAGAAGCTTCTGATTGGTTAGTAGAGTCCATGTGAGGGTGGCACAGCTGTGGATGCATATAAGGCAAAACACAGAGGCTGTTTCTGTGACATGGGAACATCAGGAGATGTCAACCAAACACCAGGAAGAGAATCGTGGAGCTCCATAAGTGTGGCTCAGTTTGAATACAATTTGGTCTCTGTTCGCTTCGCTGGTTGAGTCCCCAGACTGCGCCCAATCCATCCTCCTTAGCCTCGTATTGGAATCCCGGACGAGCCCCCAGTAGTTAATATCAACACTTCACCGAGTTCTTTTTGATTCCTCAGAGGCATCCGATGGAAGACAAAACACTGCTCAGTAGACCATTTAACTTTATTTCTCTTCACATTACTTCTAGAGGGGAGATGCGTCCTGCATGACACGTTGCCGCGGATTTCAAAATGGTGGTGCGCCCCTGACAGTCTGATTACAGAAGCTCTCTCATTCTAGTCTAAACAACAGTGTCTCAGTAACTTTCCACTAGAGATGGTCCCCTCTTATCTACATTTTCCCAGGCGAGGCCTCCGTGGAGCGCTCTCTCTCTCTCTACAGTTATAATGACCTGCGACAGCGTGCAGAGTGAGCCACTCTGCTCCCGCTGGCTGCTTCATTGGCTGATTTAAAGCTACAGACAGCTAACAGCAGCCCGTGTGTGACATTGACATGGATACTTGGTCGATTGTAGGACCTTTAAGGTAAACGGGTATTTTTGACCTCGCTGCTCATGGACAGTCAATCCAACGCAGGTTTCTTCCTCCCCACTGTCACCAGGTGCTCCTTGCTGAGGATTGCAGTGTGATGCTCTGTGAGATGTTGCTGTTGTGAAACTGTGCTGTATTTGAAATGAAGTAACACTGAGTGGAGGATCATGTGTCAGTTAACAGGTCTGTTCCAGTTCACTGTGCGCCTGGCCTCTGAGACCGAAGCTCGCTTCACCTCCGTCGAACGAATCCATCACTACATCCAGGTACTGTTGCCCCTCGCTGGATCGTTCTACACTCGGTCCAGTTCTGCTCAGTTTTGGTTCCTGTCAGATTAAAACTCCTCCAAATTAAAAGCACTCGTAGTTTTTTGACAGGATCTGAAACGAAGCTGCTGCACCGGCGGTACCTCTAACCTGCATCTCCTGGCTTTGTCGGATTCTGGTTCTGATGTGCCGTCTGTGTCTCAGTCCCTGTCCCAGGAGGCGCCAGCCAGGGTCAAAGGTCGAGCCCCTCCGCCCGACTGGCCGCAGGAAGGGGAACTGGTGATGAAGGACGTGGAGATGAGGTACCAGGAGAACCTCCCTCTGGTCCTCAACAAGATCTCCTGCACCATCCGACCCAAGGAGAAGGTCGGCATCGTGGGCAGAACCGGATCAGGTCGGACCCGAAAGAGAGAGAGTGTGTGTGTGTTTGTGAGTGTGTGTGTAGTTCCTCTCCCTGCCTGTAGAAGGCGGTGTGCTGATGCTTGCCGTGTTTCTTCAGGTAAGTCGTCTCTGGGCGTGGCCTTGTTCCGGCTGGTGGAGTGCTGTGGCGGCTCCATTCTGATCGACGGCGTGGACATCAGTGACATCGGGTTGGCCGACCTTCGCAGCAAACTGTCCATCATCCCTCAGGACCCGGTGCTGTTCAGCGGCACCGTCAGGTACGAGCACCTGAGAGCACCTGAGGCACTTCAGGCCCGTGAGGAGGTGTCACACTCAGACTGTGTGTGTGTGTTTCAGGTCCAACCTGGACCCGTTTAACCAGTACAGCGAGGAGAAGATCTGGGACGCCCTGGAGAGGAGTCACATGAAGGAGTGTGTGAGTGTCACGCTGCTTACTGTGTACCACACGCCGTTCTTCTTCTTCAGCAACAAGTGTTTGTAACACTGACATTATATGACCGTCATGTGCCCCTCAGGTGTCCCAGCTGCCCCTGAAGCTGGAGTCGGAGGTGGTGGAGAACGGAGAAAACTTCTCGGTGGGGGAACGTCAGCTGCTGTGCATGGCCCGTGCGCTGCTGAGACGGTGCAAGGTGAGAACCTGAGAGGTCAGAGTGGCTCCGCCCCTGGCCTGTCCTCTGTCTCTGATCGGTTCGTTCTTCTCTCAGGTACTGATCCTGGATGAGGCGACCGCGGCCATGGATGCCGAGATGGATGCTCTGATCCAGGAGACCATCAGGAGCTCGTTCCACCACTGCACCACGCTGACCATTGCTCACCGCCTCCACACTGTCCTGGCCTCCGACCGCATCATGGTGCTCAACCAGGGGCAGGTACGGCCAATGGGAGCTCAGACATGCACCACCGCGGCCAATAGGAGCATAGCTGGTTGTGTGTGAGCAGATCAGTGTAAACACGTTGAAGCTTCAGTCACATGTTAGTTTGAAGGTTTTTGTTTCTTTAAATGATGAAAATAAAAACTGTGACGTTAAAGTCGCACAGATGGTGAGAGGCGGAGCTCAGAGTGGTTTGGAATGGAACTATTTCCCTGAAATATGGAACACTAGAATAAATTAGACACCTGTGTCATTAGTAATCAAAGTAACAAGCGGTATAAAACCCCAAAATCGAAACTTTGTTTCCTGTAAAAGAGAAAAAACAGACATAACACGCACCTCTGTAAACAGACAGGTATGGCCCCCTGGTGTCTGTTTTAGAGAGTGCAGGTTTCAGGTGTTCATTTTCAGCCCCGGGAGCTGCGTCCAAGACAACGCCTCGCACTGAGCAGTGACACACGTGTGACCATAAGTGTGTGGACGAGCTCGTGTCGCGTATGCTGACACAGAAGATCTGGTCTCTGTGTTTGAAGTGTTGTCGAGCTCCGCTAACACTCTCACCTGCTCTGCCTCCCTGTCTCTAATTGGTCCAGGTGGTGGAGTTCGACGAGCCGTCCAAGCTGCTGGCCAATGAGAACTCACGGCTGTGTTCGATGCTGGCAGCCGTGGAGAACAAGATCTCGGTGCGAGGATGAGGACGAAGAAGCTGCTGTACTGTAACTGACCTCAGGGTGGCGCTCGCAGGAGTCGCTCTGACTTACTGTTGCTTTTTTGCGACGTTCTTCTCTCGAATCATGTGACCGTCGTTTTTATGACCTGATGCGAAGCAGGTCTGTGCTCACTGAAGTGCTTCAAACATCTGTCACGTTGTCTGGTGGGCGGGGCTAAAGGACGCTGTACTTTAATCTTCTTTGTTGTTTTTATCGATGTTGTTTCGCCTCGACTGCGGTTTCCTTTGATCCAGAAGCTGATCAGCTATTTATGAATTTGTTCAGAATGTAAAGAGGACTGTTTTTATTCTAACCTGACACACGTGAGCTTCTCTACATTTTTATAGTCTCTTTTTTGCACGTTTGTGTAGATTTGATTGTTAGTTCGTAAGTGAAGCCTGTGCTGCCCTCTAGAGGAGAAGCACAGTAAGTACATATTAGTCCGGTTGGACTGTTAATGATTCTGTAACTTGTTTGATATCAGTGAAAAATGCCGCTTTTAATCTCATAGCGCAGCCGCTTTGTGTTTGTGTAGCGGCTGCGCTCAGGCTTCGTGTCGGTGGCTCCGTGATTAGACATCATGACATTTACTGCAGACCACGCCGGAAGCGCCCACGCACATGAAAACAGCAATTTATTAATCCTGATGTTTCTGTTTCCTCCGTTTATGGAGTTTCTTTTTCTCTTAAACGTCTTTGTTTAATGTGAAAGCGAGAAACCGATGCTGACTGCAGTGTGCGGGGCTCGAGCTCGGGCTGTGCACACGTCAGCGTGTCTCTGTAGCTGTTCCTATAAATAAACTACTGACTTTAACTCCACCTGTCCTCCTTACTTCCTGTCGTGTGGTCACTGCTCGATGTTCACGTTTGAAGTTTGTAACAAGTTAAAGCTCCTCTGGAAACTTACCTCACAGGTTTTTCTACTCTTGGATCTGGATATTGTCACAAAGAGGCTCCACCCACCTGCAGTACGACAGACCTTCTGTTTATGAGCAGCAGCCAATCAGAGGAACACTGTCTTGAAGGGGGCGGAGCTGAATCAGCTTCTTTTAAACCACAGATGAAATGAAGGCCTGTACTGGTCACTTTATTAGGTATGACACTGGAGCTCCTTTTTCTTTCAGAGCTGGTTTAATTCTCTGTGGCTCACAGTCTGACCATGTTTAAAGACACGTTACCTGCCCGTCGTGGTCACACAGTGCAGGATCTATTACAGGTCTAAAACTAAGGCCAGACACGAGATTGTCAAAATAAAACAGGAAGTTACTGACTAAACATGGAGAAAGGACCGTAACACAGAAGCATACAGACTACAAAAATAAGACGAGACTCACAAAATATAGCAGACACATAAATAATGGGAATCAACAACATACTGAGAAATCAAGAATACACTGAAACCTCACATCAAACACTCAAAGCTCTGAGAGGATCGGGGCCGTCATCGATTTTCACCCGAACATCATCTTTCATGAACACATAGCACAGTCGGACTCGCCCTGCCTCATGGTTCAGTCGCCGCAAGACTGAACCATAAAGACGTGGTTAACGATAAATAGCAGAGCAGTCTGCCTCGAGCTGGGTTCGTGAGCTTAGCTGACACTTTCAGTTCAGGAAAAAGTGCCACAGTCAGAGAGATGAAGGAAGAAGAGCGTACATCACAGAAGAGGAAGAGGTGTTGATTGGCTCGGCAGAGAGCTCGAGAGGATAGAGGTGTATGGATCGATCCAAATATGGATGGTATCGATACCAACGCTAGTATCGGTACTTTGGTTGTATCCATCAAGTTCAGTATGCAGCCCGCTGAACTGTGTTTATTATTCCTTTGGAAAAAATAAACGTCAAACATGAAAAACGTTCCCACCTTTGTGTGCGTTACAGACAGGAAAAACCCAAAAACCTGGTTTGAAAACACATGAACAGCTGAAAGGTGTGTTTCATTGTGTTAGCTAATTTTTGTGGAAAGTAACAATTGCAGGGATATAGTGGTGAGAACTGATCTCAAAAGTCACAGCACACGGCTCTCCTCCAGTCAGCTGCTGAGTAACTTTGGATCCACACCAATATATTTGTAGTGTGACACAGAAATACTGTGGATGTTGAGATGTCCATGTTAAATGACAGAAAGGTATACGTGTTCAAATAGCATCAGCTAACAGCAATGTTCCCTCTAAGCTGTGCGTGTCCGCCATTGCGCACAGAAAAAAAATCTAACCTAAATTGAAATCAAAATTAAAACTTTAACAATCCTGTTCTGCAGTGTTAGTCAGTAAGTGACTGGCTGCTCCCGTATGGGATCAGAACGATGCCACCTTATCCCAAAGTCCAGCCAATGATGCGATTCACATTCGTATATATGTCTGTGAAGGTTCTCAGTCATCCAGGTCATCGTAGTCTAAGGAGCTTGGAAAGAAAAGCGTCTGGACTTCTTTAAGTTGCTTGAAGATGTTTCACCTCTCATCCGAGAAGCTTCTTCAGTTCTAAGGTCAAATGGTGGAGAGTCCCAGATTTAAGCTCTGTGGGAGTAACAAAAGGACAAAGGGACCCCCTGATGATCCTCTAACTAATCACATGAGCCAAGGTGTGAAAACTACCTACGAAGCCTTAAAGCGAGACCCCACAAGCAGCTACAAAAAGAAAGTTATAGCTTGCCTTCAAGACCTTGAGAAGGACAAAATCATTGACCACTGTACATATCACTGGCTTTACCCAGGGGATGCCATACCCTGCATTTATGGACTTCCTAAGATCCACAAAAAAGGGGTCCCACTCAGACCCATAGTCAGTAGCATAAACTCAGCCACTTACAACATTTCAAAACACCTTGCTACCATCCTTGCACCTCTTGTGGGGAACACCCCACACCACATCAAGAACTCCACGACTTCACCGACAAGGTCCAGAAACTTCCCCTGGATCCAGATGAAACCATGGTGTCCTTTGATGTAGTCTCTCTCTTCACTTGCATACCCACCACGGAGGCCGTGGAGACTGTCAGAAAACGACTACAAGAAGACAGCTCCTTGGAGGACAGGACCAACTTCAACCCCGATCAGACCTGCACACTGTTAGACCTCTGCCTCACCACAACATATTTCAAGTACAACGAAGGCTTCTACAGACAAAAACATGGCTGTGCCATGGGCTCCCCCGTGTCACCTATTGTAGCCAACCTTTACATGGAGGAAGTGGAAAGGAAGGCTCTTGGCTCTTTCAAAGGAAGAGTACCCAGCCACTGGTACAGATATGTGGACGACACCTGGGTCAAAATCAAGACACAAGAAGTGGAATCCTTCACTGCGCACATTAACGCTGTGGATAAAAACATCAAGTTCACCAGGGAAGACACAAAGGACGACTGTCTGCCTTTCCTGGACTGCGCTGTGCACATTGAAGAGAACGGCAACCTCAACATCAAAGTTTACCAGAAGCCCACACACACGGACCAGTACCTCCTGTTTGACTCCCATCACCCTCTGGAACACAAACTTGGAGTAATCAGGACCCTACAACACCGGGCAGAACATGTTCCCTCTAAGCCTGAAGGGAAAAAGAAGGAACACACACATGTAAAGGAAGCACTCAAAACGTGCGGCTATCCTAAATGGGCGTTCTTAAAGTCAGCAAAGAGGCACAGAAAAGAAGACCAGACACCAGCGAGGGAGGATAAGAAGGACAGACGCAACAACATTGTCATCCCCTATGTAGCCGGTGTATCAGAGAAACTCAGGAGTTTTCTCCAAGCATGACATCCCGGTGCATTTCAGACCCAGCAACACGCTCAGACAGAAACTGGTTCACCCGAAAGACAAAACTCCAAAACACAAACTTAACAATGTGGTGTATGCTGTACAGTGCAGCGAGGAATGCCCAGACCTCTACATCGGAGAGACCAAACAGCCACTTCACAAGCGCATGGCACAACACAGAAGAGCCACCTCCACAGGACAAGACTCAGCAGTCCATCTGCATCTAAAGGTCAAAGGTCACTCTTTCGAGGATGCCAATGTTCACATTTTGGACAGAGAGGACAGATGGTTTGAAAGAGGAGTGAAAGAAGCATCTATGTCCACTGTGAGCGACCATCTTTGAACAGAGGCGGTGGTTTACAACACCAACTCTCTGCCATCTATAATCCAGTTTTGAGATCCTCCCCAGACGCCTTAACGCCCACTCACATCCTGGACCATCTGACCTCAGGAATTCGCATGATAAGGTGGGGCCAGGTTTCACAATGAGCTCACCTGAAACCCTGGCTGATTGTGACCCACACCCAGTTTCACACCTTGGCTCAGGTGATTAGAGGATCATCAGGTGGTCCTGTGTCCCTCTGTGGGGGGAAACTCCCACTGGGTTTATATCTGGGACTCTCCACCATTTGACCTTAGAACTGAAGAAGCTTCTCGGATGAGAGGTGAAACGTCTTCAAGCAACTTAAAGAAGTCCATTGGAGATGTGAGCAGGACAGACGGAACAATTGACGGAAAAAGTGTGGACTTTATACCAGTTTTTAAATTGTGTTGATCGGCCACGTTGGGCGATCGTGGCCTTGTAGTTCGTCTTGTAATCGGAAGGTTGCCGGTTCGAGCCCCGGCTTAGGGCCTAGTAAAGCGCTATATAAATACAGGCCATTTACGTAAAACCAGAGTTATGATAAAATATCTGCAATGTTTGTTTTTCTTCCTGAATACTGTCGTTGTTTATATTTACTGCGGGAAGAAATGGTGAAAACGGCGTTTTATAAGGAAAACGCTCGAAAGCCTGTGAGCAAAGACAAAAACAAACCTCCCCCCACCTTTCCTATTGGTGGAAAAATGTACCATGTGGACCAATCAAAAAATGATATGGCAACGTGGCATTTAGTTTAGGGAGGGGGAAGTTCTAAGAGTGACGGCGTGTTTTGAGATGTGAGAGATTTGTGACGTTCAGTGCAAATCTTATGTAGTTAGTGTGTAGTCAGTGTGTAGTGAGTGTGTAGTCAGTGTGTAGTCAGTGTGTAGTGAGTGTGTAGTCAGTGTGTAGTCAGTGTGTAGTCAGTGTGTAGTCAGTGTGTAGTGAGTGTGTAGTTAGTGTGTAGTCAGTGTGTAGTCAGTGTGTAGTGAGTGTGTAGTCAGTGTGTAGTTAGTGTGTAGTTAGTGTGTAGTCAGTGTGTAGTTAGTGTGTAGTCAGTGTGTAGTTAGTGTGTAGTTAGTGTGTAGTCAGTGTGTAGTTAGTGTGTAGTCAGTGTGTAGTTAGTGTGTAGTCAGTGTGTAGTCAGTGTGTAGTTAGTGTGTAGTCAGTGTGTAGTCAGTGTGTAGTCAGTGTGTAGTCAGTGTGTAGTCAGTGTGTAGTTAGTGTGTAGTCAGTGTGTAGTCAGTGTGTAGTCAGTGTGTAGTTAGTGTGTAGTCAGTGTGTAGTCAGTGTGTAGTTAGTGTGTAGTCAGTGTGTAGTCAGTGTGTAGTTAGTGTGTAGTCAGTGTGTAGTCAGTGTGTAGTTAGTGTGTAGTCAGTGTGTAGTTAGTGTGTAGTTAGTGTGTAGTCAGTGTGTAGTTAGTGTGTAGTTAGTGTGTAGTCAGTGTGTAGTTAGTGTGTAGTCAGCGTGTAGTCAGTGTGTAGTCAGTGTGTAGTTAGTGTGTAGTCAGCGTGTAGTCAGCGTGTAGTCAGTGTGTAGTCAGTGTGTAGTTAGTGTGTAGTCAGTGTGTAGTCAGTGTGTAGTCAGTGTGTAGTTAGCGTGTAGTCAGTGTGTAGTCAGTGTGTAGTGAGTGTGTAGTCAGCGTGTAGTCAGTGTGTAGTGAGTGTGTAGTGAGTGTGTAGTCAGTGTGTAGTCAGTGTGTAGTGAGTGTGTAGTCAGTGTGTAGTGAGTGTGTAGTCAGTGTGTAGTCAGTGTGTAGTTAGTGTGTAGTCAGTGTGTAGTTAGTGTGTAGTCAGTGTGTAGTCAGTGTGTAGTCAGTGTGTAGTCAGTGTGTAGTTAGCGTGTAGTCAGCGTGTAGTTAGTGTGTAGTCAGTGTGTAGTCAGTGTGTAGTCAGCGTGTAGTCAGCGTGTAGTTAGTGTGTAGTCAGTGTGTAGTTAGTGTGTAGTCAGTGTGTAGTTAGTGTGTAGTCAGTGTGTAGTCAGTGTGTAGTCAGCGTGTAGTCAGTGTGTAGTGTAGTCAGTAGTGTTGTTGTGTGTCAGAACAATGAGGCGCCTGCTGAGTGTTACAGGTGTTACAGCAGTGACACATCTGCTGCTGTCAGGCCTGCAGGTATCAGGCTGTTGTTCTCCTTCATCTCATAGTGGACAGAAATTATTTTTTGTTACACAAATAATTTGTGTGGCATCAGATTTGATGCAGAACAGCTGATTGTTCTGTAAATAGTTTGAAATGTTTGTTTAAAAAACGCCTTGGCTGCATTTTTAGGTAAAAGCTGCAAAAAACTTTGTTTGCATGACTCAGTTACTTTTTTGAAGAAGTAACTATATAATTAATTGGCCAACATTGGTCATTATTTACTGTATTTTGCAGACAGAGTTACAGACTCTCTCCCAGACCACAGACTCAGAATACAAGTCAGAGCTTTATTTAAAAAATAAAAAAAAAGAAAGTTGTGTTTTCAAAATTGGAGTTGAAGTTATTTTTACTTCCAATAGTGTTAACATGCTGCACAGGTCATGAACAAGATTCTTTTTATGGTTTCTTTTTATGTTTGCTTATCCTGTATTCTCTTCTACGTTTAGTAATGGAGAGTGCTTATAACCCCGTTTTGATGTTAAACCTTTTTCATTCAACCAGAACAAACATGTCCGTCATACAAAACCAGAGCCAACATGGTAAATAAATGTGCCATTTAACTGCAATAGCATAGACTGTATGAAGAGAACAAAAAGTGATTCATATATCAAAATGACTTTGTTCAGAAGTTTCTGTCTGTTTTGATGTCCCTGAGGTGTCTGATCCTTCAGCCTGGGGTCTGTTCTTCGTACCTCGCTAAGTAGGTTAGCCGGATTAGATTGTTGACGATTTCGCGTGATCCTGGATCAGTCGGTTCCCCGAAGCTCATCCGGGACTTGCTGTCATAGCAACAGAGCCGTAAGCGTAAACCTGCTCGGGAGCAGGTTTACTTTATGTAAACAGGATTAGATCGCGGCCACGCAGATATGTCCGCGTCATCATACGAAAGCAACAGCGATATTCCACCACTGTTTCACCATAAATAAATAACATCAATGTAACTAAAGATAATGCAGCACCTGATCCATTTATTGATGTCACACAGATACATACAGGTCATTTCCTAAAAAAGGGAAATGTACTATTAACATTCTATTACATGTATGTGATTATTACAGATGTAATTCATATTTCAGAGTAGTAATTGTAAATTACTTCGTGTAATCAAGATGAGAGACCACGGCTATAAAAGCCAAGGTGGATTTGGGAAGTCTGTCGCAGCCATGTCCTGTCCGTATACGCGAGCCACCCATTGCGGAAGGTGCAAGATTGATAAGGAGAGTCCTCAGAATTCAGCGTATATTGCGGGACAGACAGGATCCTTTAGCTCAGCGCGACAGTGTGCTCATAGAGAGATATCGATTTTCCCGTGAGGGTATTATTCACTTAACCAACTTGTTGACGAGGGGGTGCAGGACCACCACCTGTCTTTTTTTGCTCTGCCCTTTTCTTGGTTGCTGTTATAAACAAACAAACAGATTATTTCAGGCTCTCTTTCCAAGAGACGACAAGCAATATAAGTGATAAATATTACCATTCTGTAGAATATTCTTATATTTCACTTTTACCTGTTCCCATGTTCTAGTGGGTCCTGTTGTGGCTCTAATGTGAAAGAGGATATAATATAACAATATAATATAATGTAATATAATATTGGATAATATAGTGTAATATAATAAATCTACCCTACCGCCTACTGGTGTTGGCCAGAGGGGCCGATGGCTCGATATGGCAGCCTGGCTTCTGTCAGTCTGCCCCAGGGCAGCTGTGGCTACAACCGTAGCTGCCTCCACCAGTGTGTGAATGTGAGAGTGAATGAATAGTGGCATTGTAAAGCGCTTTGGGTGCCTTGAAAAGCGCTATATCAATCCACTCCATTATTATTGTTATTATTAAATTACTTACGAGTTTAATTTGTCAGCAACTTCCTGCCAGCCCTCTCTCCTTGCTTTTGCAGCCTTTGCAGTGTTCTCTTGCGTTCTGATTAAACTCTGAAACTCCTGAAATCCCTCACTCAAGAGTTCTTGCTCTGCTGCCGAAAAATACCGAGCCGAGCGCGCTCCGTCGACATTTTCGCCGACCAATCAGAGGGTTGCCGATCAATGTTTCTACTATCGATGCGTGGCCCCTTTTACGACACCCAGTGATGTCACATTACTGCGTCCAGCTGTACTAATCGTCAACAGCAGGTGTGTTCGGGGAACCGGATTAGCGAGCTCACGGTTAGCGCGATGATTTGATCTTGGATGTGTCATTTGATCTTGGATGTAGTAAGCGACGTACGAAGAACGGGCCCCAGGTCTGTGTCCCGCAAAAGCTCCAGAGACCGTCCACAGGAAGCACAAAAAGGAGTGAAGAGGCTGAAGCTAACACCACAAAACGGGCAAAACATTTTCCAGCTATTTTTAGTGCAGCGAGCACCTTCAGGGTAATAACGAAGCGCAATGAGGAGTTACTTTCTCGACGTTTGTTGACATCCCGCGTTTAGCTGCTGCTTATTCTTCTGCCGCTAATTTAAAGGCACTTTACTGCCACCTGCTGGGCTGGAGTGTGGACCATGACGGTTTTAAGGTCTGGATATTTTCTTAAGAAAATCCCCGTGACATTTAAAAATCTGAACATCATTATCTCACCCATACTCTTTTGTAAAATCTCTTCAAACATTAACTGAACACTACTTCTCTGAAAAGCCCTCGCTTAGCTGACTACAAATCACTTTTCCGTACTACAAATATGGAGTAAGCCTAATCGTTGAGTCACTTCCGGTATTTCAGACAATCCCTTTCTGTCAAGAGCCACTTGTTAATTTGTTGCAGACTTGTTAAAATGTTTTCGGAAATGTTATTTTGTTGTTGATGTTTTAAATGTGATTTGCACTTCCCAGCCACCGTAGTATTTTTCCCTGGTTTTACTACCACACTGGGGCACATGTTCACCCTCACATGGAAGAAGTAATCTGATTGGCATGGTGGTATGTAGCATGTAGTTTGAAGCAGGGATTTCGTAGTGCCCCATGTGTAGCGCTGGAACCCAGTCAGGATGTGTTTCATCCATTTCATAGGCTGGTTTGCTGCAATAATGAAAAACAATTAGCAACTCTATAAATAGAACATTTATCAACAAAATCACTCATTAGGATGTTTGTTCTAATTTGCTATGACCTCAGAGCGCATTGAAAATAAAACTAATAGGCTATAAAGAGTGATATGAACTTATTTGGATCTTACCTGAATGAAAATGTCTGTAGCACCAATAGATATCTGGGGATGGTAGCGAACTGGATATCAGCTCGTCTCACAGCTGCTATCCAGGCTAGACGCCTTCTTTTGGTAACACCCGATACATGAGCTCCTTCGTGATGCTTCCAGGTGGGGAAAGAGTAAAAAGAGAGCCCGTTTTCCAGCTTATTCCCTTCCCGATCGTCCGATCTAACAACTGACAACACAGCAAGGACGAACCATTACTGATGCTTGCACTCCTCTAGCCATTTGTTTGGCCTGCTAAAATGGCGCCTCGGTGGTCACGCCCTCTCCAAAGCCCTGGGAGACAGTTGGTGTGGTAAGCCCCGCCCTCTATTCAAAGATGGTCGTTCACAGTGGACATAGGCTGTGTCCCAATCCAGCGACTGCACGCTTCATAGTACGGGCGAGTATTGGTCAAACTGGGCAGAAAGTCTACAAACACATAACATCCTTATAGAATATGATGTAACACTATAGATCAACTTAGCTCAGAATATATAAAGCATATAAACAGTTACAGCAATATGATGCAACACACACAGCAGCTACTGATCCAAAATACTCAAAGCTTCATAGAACTGAAACCAACATTTATTTTAGCTCCATTCTGCTGCTGATACAGACTTTAGGTTTCTGAATATTAAACTTGTTGCTGCCTTTCATAGTGTGTAACCTGAAGGCCCTGAGTACTCTGAGTACTTTCTCCCACACTGGAAACACTGGGATGATCACATTATTTGAACATTACCTAATAAGACTGATTCAGCACAGACAGTTATGTTAAACTTTCCTAGCAGTCCTTCACAAACAGGGAACAGTCTGTCTATTCTCTCCATCTGTCAGCTGCTGCTGGCTCTTCCTCCTCCTCTTCCTCACACACTGCTGAGTTTGTCCTGGTGGATCATCAGGGGTGCAAAGCCTCACAGATGATGTGCAGCAGTGTGTCCCTCAGTCTGTCCTCACTCTGGACACTTGCAGTCGTCACACATGGAAATCAAATGTGTGATAAGCTGCAGGATTCAGACACAAGTGTAACTTATAAACACATGTTCATACTTTTATTCCACAATCAGAGAGAAAGAAACAGAGAGAGAGTGCAGGACAGACAGACAGGTGACAGTCTCAGGTGTACACACTGCTACACAACAGCACAGAGAAGCAGGATTTAGTGTTTGTGTTATTACGAGTGTAAACAAGAAGAGTTCCAGATGGTGCAGTGGACACATGTGTGACTGCTGTGATTAAAGCATCTTTCTTTCAGCTTAACGAGTGAACCGTCAGCTCGTTCAAACACACGTTAAAGTGCGTTTGGCTCGACACCACCGAACAGAGGCAGCAATATAACACAGCTCACATTAACAGTGCAGTGGATCCTGCTTGTGCCGTGATGTTCAGGACTGCAAACCGAGCAGCATCACTGACTTTCAGCTTGTTGTGTTTGTGGATATATGACTGACTTTAATTATCCATGAAATCATCACATTCTCTGTCAGATTAAGGTCGACTATTGAACGGCGTATATTTTAAAGGCTTTAAAACCAAGTTAGTACAAACATCACTAATGTCACATGACTTTGCCAACATGTGACCAACAGTAATGTTTTAATGTTCTTCATTATTAAACATTTGTACATAAATAAGTGACACAATATTCAGTACTTACTTTTGAAAGTTTACTCTTCGGCCGCTCCGCTTCAGGCATCCATCGTTTTTTTCCGAACAAATTATCCACACCCACCACCGCGCTATGAATTGTGGGATATATGGGACCACGAAGTCTACACCGGACCACACTTCAAATTTGGGGACATGAACGGTACATTTGTTGACTGCATTTGGAGTACACTTTGAATTGGGACACCCTTCGTGCGTCGCTGTGACATAATCGGTCTCCAAATGCGTGCGGTCACTGGATTGGGACACAGCCATAGATGCTTCTTTCACTCCTCGTTCAAACCGTCTGTCTTCCAGTTCAACATGTGGACACTGGCGTCCTCAAAGACTGACCTTTGACCTTTAGATGCAGATGAACAGCTGAGTCCTGTTGAGGTGGCTGTTTGGTGTCTCCAGTGTACAGCTCTGAGCTGTCCTTGCTGCACAGCTACACTACGTTTTTTAGTTTGTGTCTGCATGTGTGGCTGGGTCTGAAGGACACTGGGACGTCATGGTGGCGAAGACTCCTGAGTCTGCCTTCCACAGGGTGGAGGTACTGCTCTGTGTGTGGGAGCTTCAATGTTAATGTTTCCATTCTCCTCAGTGTGCACAGAACACTCCAGAAAACCACGATCCTTCCACTGAGCTGATGTGTTGGCTGGTAAATGGATGAATAGACTGATACGTTGATGGGTGGATGAATGGTTGAATCGATGGATCCTCTGTGGAGGTCGTCAAGAGCACCAGATTCCTTGGTGTCCAGCTGGTGGAGAACCTCTCCTGGTTAACACCAGCTCCATAACTAAGAAGGCCCAGCAGTGTCTCTACTTCCAGTGGAAGCTGAGGAAAGCCCATCTCCCTCCATCCATTCTCACCACCATCTACAGAGGGACTATCGAGAGCATCCTGAGCAGCTGCATCACTGTCTGGATGGTAACGGCACCGTATCGGATCACAATGCTCTACAACTGTTAGTGAGAGCAGCTGAGAGGATCATTGGAGCCTCTCTTCCCTCCATCAGACACCTGTCACACCTGCTGCATCTGCGGAAAGAGGTACTGGAGCATCCGGGCCCTCACTGCCAGACTGAGGAACAGGTTCTTCCCCCAGAACGTCAGACTCCTGAACACACACACACACACACACACACACACACACACACACACACACACACACACACACACCTTAATACATCAAGTTACCTTTTGCACAACCCACTGTCATTGTTGCACTTTTCTTTTGCACTGTTTTTTGTTTTGTTTGTTGCAGTTTTTGCACACTTTGCACGTTATGTAGTCCTGTGTTGATTGTGTGTCACATGGAGCATCGTGGTCGTGGAACGAATCAATAGACTGATACGTTGATGGGTGGATGAACAGGTAACTGGATGGAGCCGCCCTCTCGCTCCGTGTACCCGCCTCCACAGCGCCACTCATCGGCCTGCATAAACTTTTTTCCCGCTGTTGTTACTTCCTGTTTAGTCCGGAGCGGAGCCTCGACTGTCCCCCGGGTCTCCGCCGGTGTCCTCTGCCTCTTTGTGTCCGTGTGTGGCCGCTCGGTCTCGGACTCACAGCTCACCTCCAGCCTCCGTCGACCCTCCGGGAGGACGCGGGTTCGGTGTCCGGGACTGCGGGTAGGAGCCGGGCTGAGCTCTCCCGGGGAGCCGGTGTCCGCCTGGTTCTTCCGCCGTGCGGTCCCGATGGATTTTACTTAAATGTGTCCCCGTGAAGCCGCAACAGTGCGCCGTGCTAATGCGCTGATTAGCCGGCTCTGCTAACCAGGTCAGTTCAACGCGCTGACCTTAAAGTGCTGTTTTCACTCACTTCGAGCTAAAGCTGCTAACTTCCAGCGCTGCTAGCCGCCACTGTAACTCCTCCGAGTCCCTAAAACTGCGCTTTAAACTGGGCTTTGAGAGTCTCCCGGGTGTCGGAGCTCTTTCGGGTCTCTGACTTAATTGGACTTGTTGTTTATATGAAGTTTAACTCCGGTTTAACAAGTAGGGCTGTTAAACACTGCCTGTCAGTGTTTGCTAAGTTTGATTAAATGTTGTTTAAATGGACTAAGAGCCAAAGTTTACTCGTGAAACAGTTCCTTAAATCTAAGAGAAGCAGGCAGAAGGTCAGCCCACGCTCAGCGAAGCCTTTATTCGGCTTTATTTTCAGTCTTCAGCGGACTGACTATTAAATTCAATGTTGTGTGATTGAGGTTTTGAATGGGGTGGGCCGGGGCTGACCAGTAAAGCTGGGTTTAGATGTGGATTAAAAGTTTTCATTTGGCCCTAAACTGTTTATAAAATGTTAAAATGATTTAAAAATACAAACTTCAGGGTTTATCGAGGATCCAGGGACACACAGGATGAGTTTTCACCGGGGGCTTAATGTCCTGTTAGGCGTAAAATTAGACGTTTCTTTAACGAGGTTTTGAATGGAGTTTTGACGCTAAGCCTCTTGTTGTGTTAAAGTTACTTATTTGGGCTAAACTGGGCTACGCATCGAGTCCTGAGTTAAACTGGGTTAGTACCTGAGTTGTGTACTGGGTTCACTGGTGGGTGTCAGTTTACTGTGGTTAGGATTAGACTCTGGATTGGATCATGTGCTTTTTAATTGGACTAAAACTGTGAGTTAAAGGTAGTTTTGGGGAAACTGTGTTAAACTGGGGTGCTGTTGGCATCGGTACTGGGTGTTGAGCGTTGAGGCGGGCCTGGTGGGTTTCTGCTCTGTGTTCCCGACCCTCACAGGTGTGTTCTTGTTCGTGTCTCATGCAGTTGGTTCCGGTCTAAGCAGGTTTGGTCCCAGCTTTAGCTCACCATGGCAGAGCTCCACCAGGCGCCCACCTCGCTGTGCTGCTGCCGTAAATCCCTGCCGGACTCCGGGGGCCGGTGCTCCGGGGACTTGGCCCGGCCCTCTGCGGGCCTGGGTCTGGAATCCCAACGCTGCCCCCTGGTGGATGTGGCGTCCGCATCGAACTTCAGGAGCTTCCAGCTGTGTCACTTCCACCTGGACCTGCGGCTGAACTTTGCAGTGAAGGAGATGAGCGGCTGGCTGGTTCTGGACCTGGTTCCGGTGCAGCCGGGGGTCTGCTCCCTGATCCTGGACTCCCACCCTTCTTTATTGATCCACTCCATAGACTGTAAGGTGCCGGGGGCCGGGCAGCAGGAGCCCGTGTCCCTCACGTACCGCGTGGACCCGTTCACCGACTACGGCTCGTCGCTCAGCATCAGCCTGCCAACCGCGGCAGTGAAACCAGGCCGGGCGGTCCAGATCACGGTCCGCTACACCACCACGGACGGGCCGGCGGTAAGGAGACGACACGGCGTCTGTACAGCGTGAGCATGCTGAAGGTGACCACAGCGTGACCCGTGTGTGTGTGTGTGTCTGCAGATCTGGTGGCTGGACTCGGAGCTCACCTGCGGTCAGGTTCGTCCTCTGGTCTTCACTCAGGGTCACTCAGTGTGTAACCGCTCCTTCTTCCCCTGCTTCGACACGCCAGCCGTCAAGAGCACGTACACCGCCACGGTCCGGGTGAGTCACACGGAGCCCAGGTAACATCAGAGCGGTCACAGAAGGCGTTTCCTTAAACACCTGCACTCACGCCGTTTCTGCTCGTCCTCCTCGGCAGGTCCCGGATGGCGTGACGGTCCTCATGAGTGCGTCTCGGAGTTCGTACTCCAAACAGGACCGCGTCTTCCAGTTCTCCATGGAGTTTCCTGTACCCTCCTACCTGGTGGCGCTGGTGGCCGGCGAGCTGCAGCACGTAGACGTCGGGCCGAGGTCGCTCCGCGTAAAATAACGTTTTCATTATTTATCAAAATGAGTCCAAATATTGTTTCGATGTGTTTGCCGACGAGTGAGTTTGAAACATGATACAGTAAAAATGATTTTAGGCAAACAAACAGATCATTTTTCATATTCCTGATGTTAAATCGGGGGGGGGGGGGCACTCCAGGCCTCGGTGTCCTGCAGGGGTCACCCTGGGTCACACCTGAGTCACACGACGAGCTCATCACCAGGCGTCTGGGAACGTTTTCATTTAGTCGTTTAAATCAGCTGATTCGTCTAAAACCTGCAGCACTCGGAGGCTCGAGTTATTCAAGTAATGTAAAGCAGTGAAAATCAGTATGAAAGATAAACGTGAGCTAAAGGTCAAAGATGATCATAAACAAAATATTTACATCTGTGCAGAAACACATTTTGACCTTCGGCCAATCTTCTTTCAGGAGTCGTCTGTGGGCGGAGCCTTGCCTGTTGTCCTGCGCGGTGAAGAAGCTAGGGGGCAGCGTGGAGCGCTGGCTGGGCGTCGCCGAGGACCTGTTTGGACCTTACCTGTGGGGCAGGTGAGCCTCTAAGTTTCTGACCAAACTTTCTTTAAAACATCCTCGGCGATGCTGACACGGCTCGTCCTCAGGTGCGACATCGTCTTCCTCCCTCCCTCCTTCCCCATCGTCGCCATGGAGAACCCCTGCCTCACGTTCATCATCGCCTCCATCCTGGAGAGCAGCGAGTTCCTGCTGATTGACGTCATCCACGAGATCGCCCACGGCTGGTTCGGCAACGCCGTCACCAACGCCACCTGGGAGGAGATGTGGCTGAGCGAAGGCCTGGCGACGTACGCCCAGCGAAGGATCACCACGGAGGCCTACGGTAACGCTGCGTTCACCGTTTCAGAATTTACGTTTTTGTTGGCGAGATTTTAAAACATTTTCAGTTTTACGTGTTTGAACCTGAAGTCACGAACAGCTGATTATTGATTTTTAAAGTAAACACGACTTCAGCCTCAGTCCACATACTTTTGGTCACCTCGGGTTACCTGTCGCCCTCAGGTGAGCCGTTCACCTGCCTGGAGACTGTTGTGCGATTGGACGCCCTCCACAGACAGCTGCGTCTCCTTGGAGACAGCAACCCCGTGAGCAGGCTGCAGGTCAAGTTTGAGTCAGGTGACCCCCACCCACACACACACACACACAGATGGAGGTGTGGTGTCCACTCGCACAGGTGAGATGACATCACTGTGACCTGTTCCAGGTGTGAACCCCAGCACGCTGATGAACCTGTTCACCTACGAGAAAGGTTTCTGCTTCGTGTCGTATCTGTCGGAGATCAGCGGAGACGTGAGACGCTTCGACTGTTTCCTCAGGGTCAGCACACACACAGTGACACAGACACACAGACACACAGTGACACAGTGACACAGACACACACACACACAGACACACAGACACACAGTGACACACACAGTGACACAGACACACAGACACACAGTGACACACACACACAGACACACAGTGACACAGTGACACAGACACACAGTGACACAGACACACACAGTCACGCACACGCACACACACACACACAGTGACACACACACACAGACACACACACACACAGTGACACAGACACACAGACACACAGTGACACAGACACACAGTGACACAGTGACACAGACACACACACACACAGTGACACAGTGACACAGACACACAGTGACACAGTGACACAGACACACAGACACACAGTGACACAGACACACACACACACAGACACACAGTGACACACACAGTGACACAGACACACAGACACACAGTGACACACACACACAGACACACAGTGACACAGTGACACAGACACACAGTGACACAGACACACACAGTCACGCACACGCACACACACACACACAGTGACACACACACACAGACACACACACACACAGTGACACAGACACACAGACACACAGTGACACAGACACACAGTGACACAGTGACACAGACACACAGACACACAGTGACACACAGTCACGCACACGCACACACACACACACAGTGACACACACACACAGTCACACACAGACACACACAGTGACGCACACACACACACACACACACACAGACACACACACACACACAGTCACGCACACACACAGACACAGTCACACACACAGTCACGCACACACACAGTGACACAGACACACACACAGTCACACAGTCACGCACACACACAGTCACACACACACACAGTCACACACAGTCACACACACACAGTGACACAGACACACACACACAGTCACGCACACACACACACACAGTCACGCACACACAGTCACGCACACACACACAGACACAGACACACACACACAGACACACACACAGTCACACAGTCACGCACACACACAGTCACACACACACACAGTCACACAGTCACGCACACACACAGTCACACACACACACAGTCACACACAGTCACACACACACAGTCACACAGACACACAGACACAGTCACACACACACAGTCACACACACACAGTCACACAGTCACACAGACACACACACACAGTCACACACACACAGTCACACACAGTCACACAGTCACACAGACACACACAGACACACACACACAGTCACACACACACAGTCACAGACACACACACACAGTGACACAGACACAGACACACACACAGACACACACACACACAGTGACACAGACACACACACACAGTGACACAGTCACACACACACAGTCACACAGACACAGTCACACACACACAGTGACACAGACACACACACAGTCACACACACACAGTCACACAGACACAATCACACACACACAGTGACACAGACACACACACAGACACACACACACACAGTCACACAGACACACACACAGTCACACAGACACACACACAGTGACACAGACACACACACACAGTGACACAGACACACACACACACAGTGACACAGTCACACACACACAGTCACACAGACACAGTCACACACACACAGTGACACAGACACACACACAGTCACACACACACAGTCACACAGACACAATCACACACACACAGTGACACAGACACACACACAGACACACACACACACACAGTCACACAGACACACACACAGTGACACAGACACACACACACAGTGACACAGTCACACACACACAGTCACACACACACAGTCACACACACACAGTCACACACAGTCACGCACACACACAGTCACACAGTCACGCACACACAGTGACACAGACACACACACAGTGACACAGACACACACACAGTCACACACACACAGTGACACAGACACACACACAGACACACACACAGACACACACACAGACACACACACAGACACACACACAGACACACACACACACAGTCACACACACACAGTCACACACACACAGTCACACACAGTCACGCACACACACAGTCACACAGTCACGCACACACAGTGACACAGACACACACACAGTGACACAGACACACACACAGTCACACACACACAGTGACACAGACACACACACAGACACACAGACACACACACACAGTCACACACACACACACACAGACACACACACACACACAGACACACACACACACAGTGACACACACACAGTGACACAGACACACACGCAGTCACACACAGTCACACACACTGGAGTCATACATGTGTCACGTGTGTTCGAGCAGTGACAGTTTGTTTGTGGACAGCAGCTGAGTCGCTTTCACAGTCACAGCGTCCACATACTTCTGCTCCACGTTTCCATAGATTTACATTTCATCAGGATGTTTTACATGCTGCTCAGAGTCATGTGACCAGCGTTTGCATCGTGTGTGTGTCACAGGATTACATCTCAGAGTTTAAGTTTAAGAGCGTGGTGGCTCAGGACCTCATAGACTACTTCCTGTCTTACTTCCCGGAGCTGAAGGATGCCGCCGTCGCTAAGAGAGAAGGTCAGGAGACACTTTCAGCTCACCTCATCAGCAGCCTCCTAGTCTTCTCTGTGACATCACTTCCTGTGTGTATGCTCGTCCTCAGGTCTAGAGTTTGAGCGTTGGCTGAGCGGCTGCGGCCCGCCTCTCTACGAGCCAGACCTGTCAGCGGGCGGCGCTCTTATCGGGCCCGTCCAGGATCTGTGCGACCTGTGGAGGAACGCTGACCCCCCTGACCTAGAGGCGCTCGCGACCTTTGACCTCTCGACCTGGAGCACCTTTCAGATCGTCCTTTTCCTGGACCGCATGCTGGACCACTCGCCGCTGCTGCACAGTAAGTTGCCGTAGAAACACTGCAACACATCATTCAGAGCCTGCAATAATCTGCTCGAGTGCAAAGTACTCGAGTATTTGTACTCCGCAGCATGAAACATACGAGTACTGATGAAAGGGGTCATGTGACATCCTGTTTGCTGCAAATGGTTGGTGACGAGGACGTGGGCCGTTTCTCAGTACTCACGTCTGTACTGACGTCCTCGCTAGTCTGGACTCCGTAAGTTCACACGGGAGTTCGGACGTCCCGAGAACGCAGCGCGATCGTTCTGCTATTGGAACGGCAGTGTACGTGATGACATCACAGCTCCACCCCCTCTTAATTTAACTGTTACACATGATGCAGCAGATTTACTTCAGGAAAAAGATATTTCAAAAAGTATCTTCAGCACTTTGACGGATCATCAGTTTCATACAGTGAAGCACGATCACTACATGACACGTGTCTCCCAATCAACATAGCGTTAGTAAACTCTCAGGGCAGACAGCTGGTTTGGAACAAATAATCAGATCATTGTTGGAGCAGCGTTCAGGATCTCCACGCATCAGCACGCCGTTTCTGCTCCCGGTGAAACTGCTTCCTCCTGAATTTAAATATTTTGATGTTAGATTTGTTACTTTGACGGGAACAGTACTGCGACTGATGCCGGAGCACAAGTACAGATGTTGAGAAACTGCCTTGATGTTCCTCACCGCGCAGAACACAGGAAGTGATGTGACAGGTGTCCACTGAAGGTTCAGTGATGAATGATGATGTCACTGCGCAGGTGTGATGGCGAGCCTGTCGGACTCGTACTCGTCGCTGTTCGACGGGCTGAACGCCGAGGTGCAGATCCGCTGGCTGCAGATGGTGGTGAGGAACAGCTTCTACCCCGACCTGCCGCGAGTGCGAGCCTTCCTGCACAAACACGTAAGTTCCGCCCACCTGCCTGTTGCGACGTTGAGCCGATCAGAACAGACATAGTTTTAAGGGGGTCGCTCAGCTACTCTGTCACATGTTTGCCCCTCCCTCTCCGCAGACGTCCAGGATGTACACAGTGCCGCTGTATGAGGACCTGGTTGCTGGGGTGATGAAGTGTGTTGCCGTGGAGATCTTCTACCAGACACAGCGGCGGCTGCACCCGAACCTCAGACGCACGCTGCAGCAAATCCTGTTCCAGACCAGCTCGACCAATCAGAATGGCTCCGCTCTGCCTCCCTCCTCCGGCTCCACCCCCCCGCAGGAGCCAACCGCTGCCGTGGCGACTGCCTCCCCTGGCGGAGCCACCGGGACAACTGCCACCATTGCTCTGCGTGATGTCAACGTCTCGGCGTGATGCCCGGACTACAGGAAGTAGAAACAATCAACAGGAAGCCTCACTCCAGATGTTTTAAAAGGGTTGATGTGGGTCAAAGGTCACTGCTTGAAAGCTTGACCTGTGTCTGGCGCCCCCGAGGAGGGCCCTGGTTGGACCCTAGAGTGTTTTTATGCGACTGACGACAGAGCAGAGGTCAGGTCGTTCTTCTCAGCTTCTGGCAGAAACGCGCCACCAGAGCGGCGTCGTGTAATTAGGTTGCGTTCGTGCTAACTCGCTCAGCGACTAGGCTGTGTGGGCGGAGTTCGACCGGGCAGGGACGGAGACGCCATGCTTGCTGATGATTCAGTGAGAAAAACATTTCAGCCTTACGCTCGTTCTCTGCCCGTGCGCTCACTGCTGGTTGGTTTCGCCGTGAGTGCCTTTGCCTTGTTGAAGTCTCTGCCCCCATCACTGTGTGGGCGGAGCCTCTGTGACAGTGTTTAAACTCTACCTCCGCTTGTGTGGACTCACCTGAAGGACCTCAGAACACCAGCAGATCACCTTAACGCTGCCTTCGTGCAGCTGGGAACACGCGGCCTTCTGTCTGTCCTGGCTCTGAAACGTCCCACCAACACTGAACGCCTCCTCGCTCTCTGAATGTTGAAGATAACCTCATGTTTACCTGACCTCTGACTAAACGAGCCCACGGACCGGTCCGATGGGCGAGCTCGTGTTGCCTGTTTGTTTTTACTGTTTTATGGACGTTTGTTTTTATGAACTGCTGACCCTTTAATAAACACCGATATCCAATCAGAATCCATGGAGAAAATTCAGAACCGAATGAATGCATCTTTTATTTATATTCATGAATTAGCGTGTCAATAACTGAAACTGTTTCCTGTGTGATCACGTGTTTGATTTACAATAAAATGATTGTCTCTATGGGTGCTTTCACTCTCAGATCAGGCCGGAAAAGTCGGACGTGTTAGGCGTTAGCTTGAAGGGGCATAAGTGCCGGAAGCTCTGAGGCCTTCCGTTCACAATAAAAGCTGGAGGAGCGGTCCGTTACAGGATGATTCAGCGGTTCGTTTGATCTCGTCCGAGCAGCGGAAGCCGGAAACTCGTCACGGGCTCGAGTTTATTCAGGGGTTGGATTCTGCTGTGAGCTCATAAATTCAGCCCGGATACAGGTGAGGGACGTGACGTCACAACCAGGACGGCGGGAAAAAGAAAAGAGTTTCTGGGTCGAGGACATTTGTTCTGTACCTTCAGGGAGTTTGAATATGCGGACCTACAAAATAAATTGGTAAACGTAATTTAAAAAATAAGATAAAATAACTACATAACATATAATTAATAAATAAAACTGATTAAGAACAAAAAGCCCCAAAAGAAACATGACCTTTAACGTGGAGACTGAACCTCTGACGTTGTGACGTAATAACGTGCAGGGGTGTGTGTGTCATCATTTCTCAGAGTCCAGATATTCTTTTTATTTTTGCCTGTGTTCATTCAGCTCTTATTCTGAAGGGTCCGAGCGGAAGTGTGTTCGTGCGTGTGTGTGTGTCTTGACGGCGTCGGGAGGAGACGGAGCATCAGACACGCAGAAGCTGGACCGACACATCTGGACCGAGAGCGAAATCTCTGGAGCGGAGACGCGCACGAACGGAGCGCGGGCGCGCGGACAGGTGCACAGCTGTGTCTCCTCAGCGTCATCCCGTGACCGCCAAGCCGGGCTCGCGGGCATGGCGGAGGAGACCCGCGTCATCTACCACCTGGAGGACCAGGACACCCCCTACCTCGTCCGCATCAACGCGCCCGCGGAGCGCGTGACCCTGGCGGACTTTAAGCACGTGCTGAACAAACCCAACGTGAAATTTTTCTTCAAGTCCGTGGACGACGACTTCGGGTGAGTCACGTGGTCCGTGCGCTCATTGATCCGTGGTCGGGTGAGTGTATTGTTCCCGTCACGCGATGTTTGTTATTCTTAAGGTACAATCACCCTCCTGCGCATGTCAGGGTGGAGCAGCTGAAGCTGACCCTCAGCAGCAGCAGCAGCAGCAGCAGGACCTCAGGCACCTAACAGGGAGCGCCCCCCACCTGCCTCCTGTCCAGGTGGAACAGGTGTTGTCCCCTCAGAGCTTGAGGTCAGAGGTCAGCCTGGAGCCACGCCTTTGGCGCCATCGGGGGTGCTCCGCCCTCTTTCCAGTCCTACACTTGGAGAAACCTTAAGGTGGCAGCAGCAGAGCCCGGTCGGAGCCTGGTGCTGAGCTGCTCCACCCGATGCTGCACCTGTGGCCTCGGGGTCAAAGGTGGGCAAGTCCGCTGTACCGCACGTGTGCAGCAGCTGTGGTGGACAAGGCGGAGACTGGGTGGTTCTTCCTGACAGGAAGTTCTCTGGAGAACATGTTGCTCCGCTTCATCCACCCACTTTCAAATCTGTTCACATCTGTGGCGTCCCCGTGACATCGGGCTCCCCAACATGTTCCCGCCCTCCGGTCTGAGGGTGGTGCTCCGGGGCTCCTTCTGCACGTTTCACTTACTCTGGTTTTTGCTGTTTTCACGTGAAAGAGCTTTTATGGAGCGGCGCTGTGACGTGGGCACGCTGCAGCAGGTTCCACGCCTCAAACTCGTCTTTGTATTTGTGTGGTTGTAAACCCTTCTGCACACACAGGTCACAGTCTGTGCAGTTACACACTGCTGTGTGTCCAGCAGTCCAGCCTGTGTTTCAGTTTGAGCTCTCCTCATTTTTATTCACTCATTTACTCTGAACCGCTGATGAAACAACTGTTTAATAATCTGAGCTTCTATAATCCCACACACACACACACACACACACACACACACACACACACACACACACACACACACACACAGGGCTTTTATGACAGACTGTACGGCTGCGTGGAGATGCAGAGCTGGTTTCAGGGCTCGGATTATAACCAGGTTCAGGTTTGGGGGATGGTGTCTGTGACTGTGTGTCCTCACAAAGATAGGCAGACCAGCACATGTGTGTGACCCCTCTCAGCTGATGCTGCGATGATCGATCGTTCTGCTCAGTATTGATCTGTGACTCTGAGTGTAACAAAGAGGAGGAGAACACCCGGCGGGGTTTGTGTCCCCGCCACAGCTGCAGTAATACTCAGATTGTGAATATGAGATGTATGTAGCAACCATAACACCGCCCACTTTAGACCCTCAGCGTTGTTGTCGTGATGTTAGTCCAGTTTGTTTGCATCTCTCTCCTTCTAATTGGCTGCCCCTCACAAATATGAGGTTTTGATAGCAGGTGGGTGTGGCTTTTGTCTACCTGATATGCCCACATGTGCTATTAGATATTTTTAGAGTACTTATGTTTAATTTTCTTTCATGGCTAATCCTGATGTGTTACAGGGTGGTCAAAGAGGAGATCAGCGATGATGACGCCAGGCTGCCCTGTGTGAACGGACGGGTCGTCTGTTGGGTCAGTAACACACGAACATGGTACAGCTGAGTTTATGAGGACTGTTGACGATGATTGAGGACAAACTCTAAAATCGTTCCTTTGTCTCAAAACGACACAGTCAGCCAAAGCACACACCTGCAGGCACACCTGCAGGCACACAACAGCTTTTTTCAGTCACATTAAAAGACTGAAACCACATTTTGTTGTGTTATTTATTGGATAACTGGAAGACACTGAATGGATTCTAATTAGAAGCTTCCCCACTCTTAAACCTTTATTACAGAAAATTCTTTGTCCCCACAATGTCAGTTGTAATTTGTGTCCTCACAGTGGTGGTAAACAGGCACAACTCGCACACAAACACACACAGGTGTGTCCTGAGCCTTCAGGTGTTCATCATGTCTCTCCTTGCAGTTGGTGTCATCAGACACCTGCCAGCTGGATTTCAGAGGTTCAGATGTCCAGTCTGTGGTCACGCCCACCAATTTAGCCCCGCCCCCTATAGAGAGGACAGGTGGTATCGGAGACTCCAGACCGCCATCCTTCCAGTGAGTACACCGGGGCCCAGAATGCAACACGTGTTGTAGTGCAGGCCTCAATGCTGACAGGAAGTGATGTCATGTCTGTCTCAGTGCTGCCACTGTGAGCCATGATGAGCTGCAGGGGTCAGAGGTCAAACCTGCTGTTTCAGAGAGGCTGCAGAGGAAAGATGTGGGTGAGCAAGGTAAGATGCAGAGAGAGAGAGGTGTCACCTGCACACCTATTAAACAGTGACAGGCATTTCCTGCCATCTGCTGATTGGCTGTGGTCTCTACAGGTGATCGCCTGAATGGCCACGCCCACTGCCCAGCTGATAAGAGGGGGGTGGAGCCAACAGGTGGCGGCGACAGTTCATCGACCCAGCAGAGCAGCGAACTGGAAACAACCAGTTTCTGCTCCTCTGAGGAAGACTCAGGAGGAAGGTCAGTCTCACTCACAGACACGCCTACCTGTACCTGTGAGGACCCTCAGTGAACTCTGACCTCTCGATGATGCTCATAATCAGCAGGTTAACACTTTCCCTCTGCTTTAAGTATGTAAGGTAAGCTCATGACATCATCAGCAGACCTTGCTGTGATTGGTGGGTTTGCTATGACATGCACTCGCCGCCCTTGGGTCTGCTTCTTCTGCTCCAGTAATCCTGTTCACACGCCGCTCTCCTTCTCCTGCTCTGATTGGCTGCTGCAGGTCAGGTGACTAGCGCTGCAGTCTGTATTGTCCCGCAGATAAAAGCGTCCCAGCTCATCCATGAGCAGAAATAATGTGTTCCCGCCTCTGTCCGTCCGTTTTTGCAGGTTTTCTCTGGATTTTAGATATTTTTTTTAGTTTTAAATTTGAGCCTCGCAACATTTTTATGAAACATCGCTCACAGGTATGTGCATGTCACCTTTCTTTTAATGATCATAGTGATAAAAATAATCATGTATTTATTTGGACTTAATCTGTGAACAAATGATGTTTATTTTGATGACTGTTGTTAAACTTTCATCAATAATTTTTAATATTGATGATAATAATAAATGACAGCGACGACTTTTAGTCTCACTTCCTTTTATTCATTTTATTAACATAAAATCAGACCTTTCAGACGTTTCCAAAAACAGACAGTGAGTTTATGTCCAGTGAAGGTAACAAAGTGATACCCTCGGCACAGCGGTGATGCTCTGTGGCGTGAGTCGTGACACGCTCGTTTCCCACATCCTGACCAGACAAAGAAATTAGTTTGGCGAGGAAACGTTTCCCCCCGAGAGCCGACTGAAGCTCAGCCAGCGAGGCTCGATGTACAGCAGGCGTGGCCAGCTTCAGCTTCCCGATGACGTTCCTAAGCCAGCATTCGGGATACACACAAACACATATACACATAAAGGGGGAAACAGGGGACTGAGAGAGGAGCCGAGACAACAAACAAGACACAACAGATCTCAGTGAAGGCGCGTGGGTTCGTGCGTCCGCTTTCCTTCAACACATCGAGCTTTTTTCCTGTTTGTTTGTACAAATATTTACATTTTGTCTTTAATTTTTCCCGACTGAGTGACCACGCCCAACCACACAGGTATCTGTAAGCTGTGAAGTCAGTCGGACTGAACCAGGTGTGCTTCCCTCTGTGACATCATTTCAGGTTCAGCCAATCAACAGAGCAGAGCAGCTCCTCACCGCGTCTCATCAGGCGTCAACGCCGCCGCCACCGGAAACCCAAAACACAGCGGATGGAGAGGGTAAACACACACACACGCACGCACACTGACATCAGATGGCGTTATTGACAGAGTTCAGACACTTCCTATTTTTTCCTGTAACAAACGACTTGATTGGTCGGAGGCCATCGGCGCCTCCTCAGCTGTGGCGGCGCTGCACAGGAAACAGATGTGAGTTTTCAGGCGACCTGTGGGAGTGTGCAGGGTTCAAAGGTCAGACAGACGGACCAACAATGGTCAGGGTCACTGTGTGGAGGCCTGTGGGGTCTCGTGCGTTGGTTACCATGGTGACAACATTCCTGCTCTCAGGTGATTTGTTAATCCTCACAGGTCAGGTGACAAACCAACTTCAGTGAAAGTCTTTTCTACTGAATTCTAATGCAGCGGTTCTACTCACATCTGCAGGCTGGTTTTTGCCTCCTCGTACCTGTGCGCACACGCAGGTGCTTTAATGTGGGCGGTCTTTGTGACCAAAGCCGTCTGACCTTTGAGCTCACGGAGGTCAGTCAGTCATGTGACTGGTCCAGGCTGACAGCAGGTGCCGCTGATGAGTCGGTCAGCTGACTCAGGACTGCGGACACCTGTGGACTCTGTCAGTGACGTTACCTGATGAACTTCCTGTCTGAGGGGGCCGTCCTTCACCTTCCTCTACTGTCTGTCTGTCCGTCCGTCTGTAACTGTCTCCTCTCTCTGTCCGTCTGTCTGTCAGTCTGTGTCTTTCAGCAGTGTCACTGACTCCACCATGTCGCTCAACATCATCACTGTAACTCTCAACATGGGTGAGTACGCTTCAGTACGGGTGAGCGCTGCTGCCGATCACACCGTAGCCCCGCCCTAAACCCTCCCCTGCTTCCTGTTTCTCTGAAACTCCAACTGGACCAAAAGTAACTTGCTGCTTGTTCAGTCACAGCTGAAAGCACGAGCTGAGCAGCACGCTCATGCAGGAGCACAGTCAGAAGTCGCCTCCTGCAGGACATTAGAGAGAACGCAGGTTTAAGAAGCTAGAGTTATTATGGAGCGGCTGTTAGCTCGCAGTGACAGGGATGTTTGCACGTAGCAGCAGAGCTCAGGGTAACCCTGCTGTGTGCCTGCCTGTCTGTCAGAGAGGTACAACTTCCTGGGCATCAGTATTGTCGGTCAGAGTAACGACAGAGGGGACGGAGGCATTTACATCGGCTCCATCATGAAGGGCGGAGCGGTGGCGGCGGATGGACGCATCGAGCCGGGAGACATGCTGCTGCAGGTGCCGCTCATGCCGTTTAATCCGCTTCCTGTTTTAAAGGTGGTGGTGAGAAGGCTCACGATGCTGTGTCGTATGTGTGTCCGTCAGGTGAACGACATCAACTTCGAGAACATGAGCAACGACGACGCCGTCCGAGTCCTCCGAGAGATCGTCCACAAACCGGGGTGAGACCTTTTGCTTCATCCGTAAGTTCGCCATGGTAACCAAGGCCGATCACGTGGTTTAAAGTCAGCTTTGATTTATCTGACAAATGAATCCGTGCGGGAGCTCAGGTGTTTTTCCTGCGTCGCAGTGGAGACGCTGCATCAAAGGAACGCTTTAACCAGACCGTCGAGTCTGTCAAAGCGGTCAGCTCCGAGTTGGGGTTCATCCGATTCTGCTGCTTTGGTCTGAATGAAATTAACAGCAGGTGCTCTGAGCTAGTGTTCGCCAATCTTTTGGAGCCACGGCACATATTTCACATCAGAAAAATCCATTACAGTTACTGTTTAAAAAGGTGGTATTCAGAATACAGTTACTTGAAATGAATGGATTACACAACGGTCTTTTCCTGTTTCATAACTTAGGCTGTCCCCTCTCCATCTTTGGTAATTTCATGCCAGTGGAAACCCAAATAAAACGCTCATTGAGAGGCTCTAATGCCTGTACAGCCTTACCTAATGTCCACCTGCTGTTACTCGTTTATATTAAGATTTAAACATCTAGTTGGTGTTGGTGTGGAGAGTAACCTTCAGTAATGAATCACACAGCAATAGGACATTTATGTAGTTGTAAAAAGAATGATATTAAGTAATCCAAAGTATTCAGAATACGTTACAAAATACATTTTGGGGCATGTGATCTGTAATCTGTAGTGGAATACATTTTAAAAGTAACCTTCCCAGCACTCCTCCTGGATGGCATCTACGTATCGTTGCTAGAAGGTTTGATGTGTCTCCCAGCACGGTCTCAGGACCATGCAGAGAGATGGGCAGTTATGGGTGGACAGGGCCGTAGAAGGCCCTTAACCCATCAGCAGGACCGGTAAATGCTCCTCTTTGTAAGGAGGAACAGCGTCCTCAGAGCTACAGACCTCCAGCAGGACACTGGTGTGAATGTCTCTGACCAAACAATCAGAAACAGACTAACGAGGGGGGTCTGAGGCCCCGACGTCCTCTAGTGGACCCTGTGCTCACTGCCCGGCACCGTGGAGCCCGACAGGCATTAGCCATAGAATACCATAATTGGCAGGTCCACCAATGGTGCCCAAACTTTCCACAGACGAGAGCAGGTTCACTCTGAGCACATGTGACAGATGTGAAGGGGTCTGAGAACGTTATGATTTCATACTGGGTATGGTGGGTTTGGTGATGGGGAGAATAGAATCACATAAAATAGAATAGCCTTTTATTGTCATTGTGCACATACAATGAATATTTTGGGCAGTCATTGGCTGTGCTCTGCCGTCACTGATGGTCTGGGGAGGCATATGGTAAATGGACTGATTCTTATATAGTGCGTTTTTACTCTCCTGGAGTACTCAAAGCGCAGTACTCCAGGTTACAAGACGAACTGCCAACTCTTGAGACACGGTCGCCCCATCCGAACGAGAGGGGCACAGGTGGAGGGAGCAGAGGTAGTGATGGTGGAGGACTTTGAATACCTGGGATTGACCATCCACAGAGAGGTGAAGAGGAGAGTGCAGGCAGGGGGGGTGGGTGGAGGTGAGTGTAACCGAAGGAGAAGTTTGTTTGTTTTCTTTTTATTGAGCATCAACAATGTAGTACGAAGATATACATGTAGCAAGGCCACAATGCTCCTTCTATATATCTACCCCACCCCAAGAACATGTTGGACAGCGATCCAGAGGGGAAAAATTTAAATACATAAATGAATAAAGTGAATTTAAATGAGGTGCAAGGAAATTCACCATATTTGAAGATGTGCACTTAAAGGGAAGTTTGCACAAAATTAATCACAATCACACAGAAAAAGGATGTACGGCAGCTGTCAAGCATCTATCAGGTGGGTATGGTTTTAATTTTCTCTAAATGTTTTAGCGATGTATCCCAAACAGCAAAGAATCTCTCCTTCGACCCCTTGAGAGCGTACTTATCTTTTCCAGCTGTATGAACTGTGTCAGGTCACTGAACCACAGAGCCGCTTTGGGTGGCTTCTTTGACTTTCAATGCAACAATATCCTTCTGCGTGCAAGCAGTGTAGTGAAAGCGATTGTGTTTTTATGACTTCCTTAATGTTCCATGTCCTCTATCTCTAGCACCAAATATACCCATAGCTGCATTGGGTTGAAGCTCAACATTCAATGCTTCAGACAGTGTTTTGAAAATTGCTTTTAAAGTTGGACATGACCAAAACATGTGTTAAATCTGCAGAGGGATTTCTACATCTCTCACAGCTTGCATCTATGTTTGGAAATATTTTGGCCAGTCTTGCCTTGGAGTAATGAATGCAGTGTCAAATCCTGAACTGTATGATGTTTAATTTGGCACAGAAAGTGCTGTTGTTTACTCTTAAAAGAGCGCTCTCCCAGGTCTCCTCCTCTAAGTCCACCCCCAGCTCATCCTCCCAGTCCGCTTTGATCTTTGGCATTGTTATTCTGAAAGGAGGCTATACAATTACTAGTTCTTCAGATTAGACCTTTAGGCTTAAATGTCAGGTTCAACAGATCATCTACAGCAATAAGTAGAGTTATATTTGGAAAGTCAGGGTTATGATGCTGAAGGAAGTGGCGAACTTGAAAGTATCTAAATAAGCTGAACGAGGGAGGTCAAGTTTGTGTGACAAATCCTGAAAACTTGCCAAGACACCGTCTATGTACATGTCAGAGGCTGCTGTGTGAATAAAGTTACAGTTTGAATAATGACCGATCTGTGTCATCTTCCTTTCAGTCCGGTGACGCTAACCGTGGCAAAGTGTTGGGATCCGAACCCGCGAGGCTGCTTCACGTTGCCGAGAAGTGAGTTATCGTCGGTATTTGTTTGGCACACAAGAGGTGTTACATAAAGTAAAATGATTACATGACACATCCAAATCTCCACAGGCGAGCCAGTCCGTCCCATCGACCCTGCTGCCTGGGTGTCTCACACCGCCGCCATGACGGGGAGGCTCCTCCCACTATACGGTATTACACCCACCATCCTCTGCACCTCCCGTCACCTGTCCATCAGATGCTAACCTGCTACTTTTTTCCAGGCGTGAACGAGGAGAACCACCTCAACATCCACAGTGACATGACCATGGTTGTCAAGGCGATGGCCAATCCCGAGTCTGGCCTGGAGGTCCGAGACAGGATGTGGCTGAAGATCACCATCCCCAACGCTTTCATCGGTAAGAAGTCCGGCTCATATTTTGGTCTGAATCCTGGAACCGTGACCTTTAACCTCTGATGACCATCATGTGTGGGTTCAGTCACTTAGGAAACCTCATCGTCTCGTCTTCACGTACTCGCTCTTCGCTCTGACCTGGTCTCCGCCCTCAGCCGATCCAGACCGTCCCTCCACTCTGTGACTTTTTACACCACCAATGTTAGAGCTACGAATGACGTCCGTCACACACAGTGGCCCTTTGTGTGGTACCCTCAGCTCGTTTAGCCTGCGAGCCAGCGCGGTTTACCGGGACGTGGCCGCCGGCCGAACCCACACTCCCCTGTAGGAGCAGGCGCTCGCTCTGGTATCCCCGTGTTGGTGTTGTTCCTGAATCGTCAAAGCTAACGTTGGTCTGGGTTCAACATGGCAGGTGACCTGTCACGTTGTTGTGATGTCATTGTTTTGGACCATGGGAACAGCACCGCCCCCTTTTTGGGATTTTTTTCCCGAGGGGACAGCAACAGGTTTTTTTCCACATTGCTATGACATCACAACAATGTGATTGGTCACTGGCCATGTTGAACCCAGACTAACGTCTTGATGCATTCTCAATCATCCAGGAAAGTAAATCTCCAAAATGTTGGTCCAAGTGACTTCTTCAGAGAAGACTGAAGAAGTCACTTGGATGAGTGACGAAACGTTTCTCCCACAAAACGCTACGTCCAGATGAACACAATCAACTTTTTGGAGAACCCAGACTAACGTTAGCTTTGAAGTTCCAGATGCGACAGCAGCTAGCAGTACTAGCGTAAGAGTACGGAGAGGTATGTCGCCCGCGGGGTGCCATGGTAGCAAAACCATCATCATCAGTGTGCCAGGCATTTTTTAACCACACTGAAGTGTGCGGGTCCCGAGATAAACCCTTATCAGCTTTGAGATGAGCAACTAAGGTTCTAACCAATGAGAGCACAGGATACTACACTGGTAGTAAATACGCTGGAGGGTTACCTAGGCAACCACAGTGTGCTAGCGAGGAGCCGTCAGACAATGAATGGCGCCCTGTGAGGACGTTCACTCCACGAGGCTCGGAGAGCGAGCAAGTACCAGTTAGAGCTGGTTCTGGTTCCAGGGACGTTCCTCGGATCCCCGCAGAGCTTTGGTGGCTGGACTGCAGCGAGGGCTGGTTTTAGGAAAGCGGGAAGTTATGTGTGCCTCACCTTTGACGGCCTCCCTCCGCCCCTGCAGGTTCAGACGTGGTGGACTGGCTGCACCGCAACGTGGATGGCTTCATTGACCGACGTGAGGCTCGCAAGTATGCCAGCAACCTGCTGAAGGCCGGGTTCATCCGACACACCGTCAACAAGGTGACCTTCTCCGAGCAGTGCTATTATGTGTTCGGAGACCTCTGTGGAGGTGAGGGCAGGAAGTTAAAACCATTTCATAATAAGAGCGTGAGTTTGAGGTTTCTGCTGCGCTGATCATGACTCTGTGCTTCCTCCTCAGACATGGCTGTGATGTCACTGATGGATCAGGAAGGAGCCTCCACACGAGGGTCTGACTGCGACCAGCTCACCTTCCCCTACCAGTACCCCATCCCCCACCCCTACAGCTCCCCCCACCCGCTCCACCAGCTGCCGGCCCTTGGAGGAGGCCCATGTAGTGAAGGTAACAAACATGCTCGTGTACAAACACTCGCAGTGGGTTCTGATTGGCTGTTACTGATCAGCTGGCCGCTCTTGTCCAAATATGGTCGCTGTGAAATGACTGACATCATGATGTCTGAAGTAATGATGGTTTGTTGTGACCTCACAGGAAGCTGTAGCAGCGGCTCGAACTGCAGCGATAATCAGGAGGAAGGAGCAGGAGGGAGCGAATTGAGAGCCTCCAAACAGGAAGCGAGTGCCTCTCCTGAGAAGCGTCTGGAGGCGGAGCCTCTCAGTGACAGTCGTGTCCAGCGACCTCTGAGCTGCTTTGAAGACCTCCTGCCGTCATCTAGAGGTCAGCACCATGACCTTCCAACAGCCCAGCCTGGAGTCTCCGCCTCCCGCCAGTCCTTCCGCATGGCCATGGGAAACCCCGGCGACTTCTTTGTGGATGTCATGTGATCACATTGGGAACTGGAAACGTTTCCGTGATTATAAACTGTTGAGTTCGTAGTTTGAATGAAGCTGATTCAGGAAAGTTTGCTCTTCGTCATATTTAGATTTTATTTATGAACCTCCACTGTGAAGCGGCACACCTTTGACCTCACCTGCCTCCAGCACTGTCCAACCCGCCATCCTCACGTGTTTGAAGATCGGAGCAGCTCAGAGGCCGGGAGCGTTTGATTTGATCCGTTATCACGTCAGGACCTCGCTCTGAGGCTCTTCTGTTCTCCATCGACGCGGGGTTCTCTGGTTCCTGTCCGTGAGGATGTCGCAGAGGGAAAGCTGAGCTTCGTCTCCAGAAGTTGCTGGATGTTGAATCGTGTGCCGGGTTGGGCTCGACAGGAGATCCAAACCGGAAGCAGAAGCAGGTTCAGGTCAGCGAGAGGAAACGGGAACTAACTGCAGATACGCCCTGCCAACCCGGCTGTCGTCCGCAGGCCTGCAGGTCCAGCAGGTCCAGCAGGTCCAGCTCACTGACGGTTCCTCGAGTCCGTGCTGACCCGGTTTCCTGCGCACACTTCAGCTGCTCGTGTCTTCGGGTCACTTGTTTATTAGTGACAGCAGAGTGAATGAGACGTTTGAAAGTATAGAAAAGCATAAACACCAAACCTGAAAGAAATAAAAACCCAGTGAAACCAGCAACATGGTCGGAGGATGGTCCTTCTTGCTCCATCACAGCTTTCAGAGAAACGCTGTGTGTCCTCTGCAGACATTTGAGTTGTTTAAAACAATAAAAGTCTTTGAAATGTGTGAAATGCTTCTCTCCGATCTGCACGCTGAGCTGATTACAGTAGGCTGTTTGAACGATGGGTGGCGCTGGACAAAAACTACAAAACACAGAGGCCTCATGGGCCGTGAAGGCTCTGTGAGACAGGTGAACACCACCCAGAGTAAGAATCTGGTTAGATACCAGTGTGTGTTACCTGGCTTCATGGACAGATAGAGCTGGGTGAAAATGTATGCTATGTCTTCTGATGATACTGCCTAAGGGAAGCATGTATAATGTAGGGCAGAGCTGGTCAGAATTGTTTTGTTATTTTTTATTCATGTGGATATAGTGCATATGACATAAATATCACAAGTTTATTTTTAAAACAAAATAAACGTGTTATTTTTCATGTGATGTGCATTTATAGACATACATGTTCAATATCCACATGAATAAAAATAATAAAGTAACTTATTCATTTATACCGGTAGTGTAAAAGTCAAAGACTAGGAAATATTTTCCACGTGTGTGACCAATAAAGGTTATCTTATTATTTGAAAAAACAATCTAGAACATGTAAAAACAGAGAATTGTGTCAGGTGACCCCGAAGAGCTTCAATCTGAACTTTTCCACTCAGAAACAAAACACGCCTCTTTCATTACTGCGTTGTAGTGAACACCAGTGGTGGAGCGGGGGGGGCTTAAGCCCGGGTCTTTTTGTCAGAGGCCCGGGGTCTTTTGGAGTGTAATTTCTTCATAGTTAGATGTCTGGCTGACAACTGTATAAAACAAAAAGTACACACAATATTCGAAGCACATAGTGCACACTGTGGGAATTTACGACTGTGTGTAAATCCCCCCTGATATTGGTATGATCCGAGCTCAGGCACTAACCGGGGCGGGGCAGCTGCTGCCTACGAGTGCTCTGTTAGAGAAGCGCAGACAGAGGAGAGCTGAAGTTTGACCAGGTACCAAAGCAAATCATTCGTACTGTACAGATAATGTAAATATGACGGTGCATCACTAAAGATTGATATCAAACTGATCACTTGACCCATATTACGTTACTTGTTCTTCAAGTGAATCAACAAATGGCGAAATGAAAAGCCGAACAACAACAATGCTGTTTGTTTAGAGAGTCTCAGCTTACATGTGTTTATTTCATATTTTCAGTTGTTTCCCTCCACGGCTAAATAAACTCTCTAAACTGGTTTCAGTAATGCACTGATGTACAAGCATGGACATAAGGAGCTTCTTTCAAAGAAAAAACTCTGGCAGATGTTATTTTATATATTATGCTTTGTATGTTGTTCAGTATATTTCTATGCAAAACAAGAGGAACTTCAATACACAGCAGGATATTCACAGCTGAAACCAGATATTTACACTTTATGGAAAACACAAGAACAGTTTTTACTGTACAACATCAATTTAGAGTCAACTTTTGTTTTAGATAAATATTGAAACATCTTTTGAATTAGTTAAATGTCAGAATAAAGAGAGACAGAGCTTCTATTTTTATCACTTTCATCAAATGTAGGAGTACAAGTACACTAAGTTTATTGTTAATTAATAAGAAACTCCAGACGATTCCATTCTGAGCTGAAGAAGCTTCTGATTGGTTCGTAGAGTCCATGTGAGTAAACTGGTGGCACAGCTGTGGATGCATATAAGGCAAAACACAGAGCCTGTTTCTGTGACATGGGAACATCAAGAGATGTCAACAAAACACCAGGAACAGAACTGTGGAGCTCCATAAGTGTGGCTCAGTTTGAATACAATTTGGTGCCATTTACAAGAAATACAGACAGTTTCTCTCTTTACGCTTAAAGTTAACAAATATGTTTTTATATTTATCTAAAAAATAAACATTTAGTCTGATTTGATGTTACAATTAAAAAAGTGTTTTTATCTGAAGAGTTTGTAAATATCTGTATAACTGTGTATTTGATGATTGTCAGCACAAAGAGGAAGAGAGGGAACAAGAGCAGGTGAGACTCACATGTCAGTCAAATGGTTGTTTACCAAAAGTATCAGCGTATCACAGGTCCTCATGTATCTCGTACCTCGTGTTTCTTTTTAGGTTTGTTATTTTTCAAATTCTATATTTATTAAGTTCTGCAGCTTGTTTGCACAACAAGGCTAAATAATTATATAAACTTTGGTAGAATTAAAAAAATAAGTGTAGTGCAGGTCTATGATGATTTTTAGTGCTGCTATCATCTAGTTCTGATTCTGGTTCTGTCTTGGTTAAGTCCTCAGTAGTCCTGATTTTGCACTTGGCTGTGGCTCAGGGGGTTGGGAATCGCATCTGTAACCGGAAGGTCGCCGGTTCGATCCCTGGGCTCTCTGTCCTGGTCGTTGTGTCCTTGGGCAAGACACTTTACCCTACTTGCCTACTGGTGTTGGCCAGAGGGGCTGATGGTGCGATATGGCAGCCTCGCTTCTGTCAGTCTGCCCCAGGGCAGCTGTGGTTACAACTGTAGCTGCCTCCACCAGTGTGTGACTGAATAGTGGCGCTTTGGGTGCCTTGAAAAGCGCTATATAAATCCAATTCATTATCATTATTAATTCCGGATCAGTTCTGGGTCTGGTTGAATTGGGGTTTAGTCCTCGTGTCTTGATACAGCCCTGACTTTGTTCTGCCTCGCTGCTTAATTAAAAAACTAGTTTAAGGTGTCCTGCACATGTGATATATATTTTTCCCTATATGAAGTCATTTTTTTTAACAAAACTCAAAACAGAGCCAATTAATCTTTCAGTCATTTCTAAACCCCCCCCCCCAAAAAAAAAAAAAAAAAAATCCCACATACATACTACCCTTTAGGGCTAAGCCCCGGGTGTTTCAAATGTCTGGCTCCGCCTCTGGTGAACACGTTCTCCCACGGTCACCCTGAAGCCTAACCTTGGTCTTTGGGGACCCCTGATGTCTGGGCCCGGACGGTGACGTCACTGGCTCGCGTTCACGGTTCGCTCTTTTCTGCTGGGACGCGTCCCAAACCGTTCAGCTGCCGCCTCGGGCTCCGGGAGCGGGCACGGCGGGGTCCGGGACGCGCCGGTGTTCGAACCACACCGACACCAGGCCCCGGGCCGCTGGCACAGGGAGCCGCTGGGGTCCCGCAGGGCAGGGAGTGTCCCGGGGGAGGAAGGCGGTGCTCTGAGTGGGACGCGGCCGGCGGGGCTCCGTCAGCTTACGCGGAGCTCCGCCGCGGCGCAGACATCTTGGCACCGAACGGTGAAGACGGAGGGTCCGGTCCTGACGCCCCGATGGATCGACGGTGAGGCTCGCGGTCCAGGAGGAATCCTCGCCGGGAGCCAGCGGCCTGTCCGCGGGGCCGGGGAACACCGGCAGCGGTCCGCGCTCTGCCCGTGAGTCCGTCCGTCCGCACTGCAGCAGCGGTGGCTGACCGCTGCGGCAGCGCTAGCAGCAGCTGCTAACGGCTAGCTCCGAAGCAGCCGTCAGAAATCCCGGTTTTCGCTCCTGGCGCTGACCGCTCCCGTCTTTCCCGCCTGAGCTGCGGTGTACTGTCCACAGTGAGAGCCGAGGAGCCGCCCTTCAATTCGGCTCACCCATAAGGAAGCTTCGTGTAAGACAAACGAACCTTTTTAGCGTTTTTATGTGTCGCTGTCGTCGATAAATACCATTCTCGTGAGCGGCGCCGAAACCTACGTGACTGGGTAGAAACATCAGTCCTCCCGTCCAGGTACAAATAACTGGGGGGACACACGAGGCTGCCGAAAACAGCGGCACAGCCTGCCGTTACCGGCCGCTAAACGATCTGAAGGGTTTCCTTCGCCATCCCGGGAAATTTAACACCAACGTTAAAACGGAGATTTCTTCAATGGAGTTCGGAGTGCGCCCCTTTTAAGGTTTATCAGCGGGTAACTGCAGGCTGTCAGCGTACATTTTAACCTTCAGTGTGGAGATGTTCTTGTTGTGTGCACATATGTGAATATCAAAACGCCTTTTCGTGTCTACGATTAAAATAAATATGTCATATGAAACAATAAAAGGGGAGAACATGTCCGCCAGCATTTAAACGCTTCATCTTTATAATCTGAAGCATCCGCACGGAGTGGTGTAGCTTGACGTTTACAGGGAAACCACAAATGCATCTTCATATTTATACAAACGAGCTTTCTTTAGAAAAGATGATGTATATTTATAAGAAGGTAAACTGACAGCTGGTCTCTGCGTGTGAAATTAAAATAATGATGGACTCTGCTTTATTTACGACGCTCTGTTCAGGTGCTGCTCTGACAGTCAGATTTCAGAGTGTTCAGCTGCCTGCCTGTCATAAGGATTACTGCGGATTCATTTCCAGCTGAGCGATGTTTCTGTGCATGGATGCCGAGGTCCACATTTCATGTTGCAGTTTAACATTATGTCATCAGCTGGCCAGGGATGGGAACTGATAGGAATTTAGCGATTCCAGTATTGATTCTCTTATGGATTGTTTTTCACCAGCATCACTAAGACATTACAGTCATGTAAATGAATCACACGCTGTGGGTCGCATGTTTGAGCGTGCTGAGGTTTCCTTCTTCTTTGTACTCGGTAACATATTACACAGAACACTTCGTTCTACTATTCGTTACTTTCATGTTCCTCTGTAAAATGATCTGAAGCGCTTATAATCACCATCTAACGATATAACCATGAGGCTACAGCCCCACATAGCAGCACGCACCTCTCTCAGGTCTTTTTCTTAGTACAGGGGTGGGCAACTCCAGGCCTCGAGTGCCGGTGTCCTGCAGGTTTTAGATATCACACCTGAATCAAATGATTAGTTAATTACCCGGCCCCTGGAGAACTACAAGACAGGTTGAGGAGGTCATTTAGCCATTTGAATCAGCTGTGTTGGATCGTGGACACCGGCCCTCGAGGCCTGGAGTTGCTCACCCCTGTCTTGGTACAACGCAAAAATGAAAACCAGCACAAAAAGCGGTCGCCACGGTGATTCTGAACAGGTAGAGGAGGCTGCAGCCTGACGGCTCATCTGTTTGTTACCTGGTGCACTCTGTGTTCTTGGCTAGCTCAGCATTAACATGCTGTCTGTGCAGTTGCTTGTAAAGAGTGAAGTTGTATTAGCAGCAGACTGCAGTTTGTATCTCGCCCTTTTGTGCAATAAAATAAAAGTGACGTGCATATCCACGCTGGAGACTGCACCGCCGTTTTCCTCCTCCGACACGCCAACTAAAATCAGCTGATCATAGCACGAGTGCAAGAACCGATAAGCGGGATCGATAGCTCAACGACCAGGAGGAATGGAGTTTTCCGAGTCGGGAACAGTGCCCTCTGCTATGTGAAGTGTTTCCCAGGCGCTGCCTGTAATAACTTGCGCCCTGTTCTTGTCTGTGCAGCTGCAACTCTCCGTTATGATTGGCTCTGACTGACGGTGTCAGCTCCTCATCCACGATTGCGGGGGAGGTGTTGATCTCCAGAGCTTGTCACCATGACAGCATGCTCAGAATCTTTTACTCAGGGCAACCTAGCATGATTCAGGGCTCGAAGTCATACTCCGAAGTTACTGTAGCCCCTCCCCTTTTAGACAGCTGGCTTCTGATTGGCTGACCCTCACAGGCATCTGTATGGTGCTTATGATGTCATATAGATCCCAGAGTAGAAAAGTCTTAAACGGCCCTCACTGTTCATCCTCCAGCAGTAACCATGGAAACACGTTTCCATGGTAAAGATGTTGGAGTGTTTCCACACCCATACAGGATGTAACGCAGCGAGCCCGCTGAGGTCATCCATACAGATTCATTAATGTTGATTGATTACTGATCGATCCGGCCCAGAACTGAAACCAGGAACACCTGGTCATGTGACAGCTCGTCAGTAGCTGTAAATGCAGAATGAACCTAATCTGTGACGGTCAGCTGGGGTCAAAGGTGAGACGCTGCACCAAACGCTGCTTCCTGTGATTGCCCTCTGCAGCGCTGTCACTGAAGCATTCCGAGGTTCAGCTTTCCATTTAATCTCGAATCCAGCCATCTGTCTGATGACGGTGAGTGGAGGAAGCTCGTTGTACCGTCGGCCGTTTCCCGTGGTTACCGCAGCCTCGCTTCACTCTCTTTTTGGATGCTGAGTCTGCGTCAGGAGGCGGGGCTGCTTCGATGTGAAGCTGATCGTTTAGATTTAAACTCTGATCTCACGGTTGCACCACGACTCTCCTGGACCAATCAGAGGCAGTGTGGAGTCACACGGTGTGCTGTGCTGTTCGATGGTGATCAAGTCAAGTCAACTTTATTTGTCAATTCTGCCACATGTACAGGACATACAGAGAATAGAAATTTCGTTACTCTCAAACCCTAGTGATTAAAAAATGCGATGGAGCCCTGAGGCAGGTGCTCTCCCACCGCCGTTGCAGAGCTGCGTGCTGAACGTGACGCTCTGCAGCTTCCTTCGGTCCTGCAGACATGCAGAGGGAGCCTGTTGCTAGGCAACAGCAGCAGGGCTGCGGCGCTGATGGAAAGCTCAGTGAGTGACGCCGGGCTCACAGGTGAGCTCGCTGGTCCAACCTCCAGCCGATGCACAGCGTCTGCTCCGACAGGCCCGTCAGGACCTCGGGTATAATGGAGACGTCTGAGCGCAGCGTTCGAACAGCTGGAGCGGCAGCGGCGTGGACGTTAGTGGATCAAACACGTAGCGCACTCTGACCCGGACGACCCCGATCACCTCGTGTTCAGGCTGAGGAGGCAGTCTCAGATGACGGAGAGCTTTTTTTACGATGTTGGCTCAACTGTGCGTGTGCATCGGGGTCTGTAACGATCACCGCGGTGTCGGCCATGTTTGATATCTGGATACAGTCAGGTGCAGGTGACAGGAACAGGAACCCCAGAGTGCTCACCTGTCCTGTTCAACCACCTGAGGACTGACGTAGCGACGCCAACCCGGCGACCGTGCGGTAAAACCCGCCGCTCAGCTCCACAGGTCACGTCTGTGGAGACGTGACCTGTGGAGACACTGAGTTTTTGGCACGCTGCTCTGACCTTTTATTACTGAGTGTTTCTGACATCGAGCGAGTGGTCGCGAGCTCTGACCACATTCCTGCATCGCTGCACGGATGCCGTCAGGAATCATGGCAGATCGGGGCTGGAGGACATTTCCTCTTTAAGGGAGGGCGTGACCGAAAACTGCGGCGCTGACCGACGTGTTTGGAGGTGTGGCTGCGGGGGAGGGTAAAGTGTGATTTCAGGTATTACCTCAGCAGTGTTTCTGTGACCCAAGCTGTGTCCCAAAGCGTAGGCTGCGTCCTCCTGAGGACCCGGCCTTTGCGGTCTACGTGGGCCGGGTCCTTTGAAGACCGAGAAGGCCGGAAGAGCGAGGTTGTGAAATTGGACGGTCCAGCCTTCAGATTTGCGTCATCGCTGTCTGGGTGGGGTTTAATGAACTTGGCCGTCTGCTCCGTGCTATCTAAATATAACAGGACACTGGAGTAAACTCTCGACCGTCTCACACTTCTGTTTAATCAGTTTTCTGTTTGACGTTTATTCAGCTGTGTGAAAATCCTGGAGGAACCCACCCGATGGATTAATAAAGTTTTATTTAATCTAATCTAATAACTTTGATCTCAGCCAAACCGATTTACTTTTACGATTTAAGTTATCCGAGTGACTTAAATATCACGTTTAACCTGAGTAGCGAAAGACAGCGGGGATCCGCTGCCCTCGCCAGCTCGAGTGACCATTGAACCCCGGCTAGTAGGGGTGCAACGATACTCGTATGGATATTGAACAGTTCGATACAGTGCTTTCGGTTCGGTACGCATATGTATCGAACAATACAAATTTAAAAATTTTTTTTATTTTATTTTATCAACTTTTCTTCTGACTATGCTGTCTGTGTTGAGCGCTCAGTGGATCTGCGTTCGACTACTCCGCCTAGGCTGCACTGTCGAGCGCAGATCCACTGAGCGCAGCACAAGCACAGAAGCGAAGCTCATTGCAACATGGCAAATTTATTCAGATTTTGGTTTTCATGTGACGTATGACCCTGAAGGTAAGCGAGTCATGGACTAAAGTAAAACAGTATGTTGGATGTGCCATGCAATGCTCAATTACATGGTGGGAACTAGTGTGTTAGCGCAGTTAGCTCGTTAACGTGTTGGTCGTCCAGCCCCACGCACGGGGCGATCCGCGGTAGCTCATTAACGGAGATTTGCCGTGTTGTGGCGTTAAGGTCATTTCAGATTAACGCTGACAGCACTAGTGGAACACAACGAATATGACTGCACATTTACTCCGACATCATCCTAGTGCAAAGACAAGTGGAAGCAGACAAAAACAACAAGCAGCATGCTACAAACTTTACCCGAGTCATTTACAGCCGTTAGCACAGGATTCTCCTTATGGGGACCTGATATGTTTAATATGCTGCTGAGAATATAGCCCAGAAGAAGCGTATAGTATAGCTTTTATTTTGAAAGAGCCATTTCTCTGTAATAAACTCTCTTTTCCAAAGATGAGGGATTCCTCCATCAAACTGTACTTTTGAGTTAAAATATATATTTATAATTTTAATAAATGTCAAATTAAAAAGGTATGAACATTTTTTGTATCGAAAAAATATCGAACCGTGAATTTTGTGTATTGTTGCACCCCTACCAGTCAGCTGTCGAGCTGGTGGGTAGCAGACGTCTCTGAAAACGTCGGAGCACTTTTGCAAATATGTGATATCTTGATAAACCGAGCAGATATTTGAAGGTTACACAGCTGCATTCACGCGAAAATATGTAAATTGTCATTGTTGGAAACTGGAATTGGCTGAGCTGCGCTATGAATTCTGGGATATGGTGGGCCACGAAGGACGCACCCGACCCATCCTTCAAATTCGGGGAAATAAAGGGCGTATCTGTCGGCCGCATTTGAAGGAGTCGACGAATTGGGACAGCCTTTATCGCCTGGCTGTGACGTAATCAGCCTTCAAATGCGGCCTCCGAAGGATGCAGCCAACGTTTTGGGACACAGCTCCAGTGTGTGGTTTGTTTGTTTTTTCCTAAACAGGAAGGGGCGTGTCCCATGGTGCCGCTGTGCTGCTGCTGCGGCTCTGTGGTTTTTTTAGGTTTTGATTTTTGTAGCGTTGGACAAGAAAATCAAAACCTAAAGAAAATACAGCGCTGACAGAACTTCCTGCAGGGGGCGCCAAGCACCAGGCTGCTGGACATGAGGAGGTCTGCACACTTCCTGTGACCTTCATCAAGTTTCAGGTGAGAACAGGAAATCGTCACATACACGCTGAATTTCACTCTTCATCATCTGCTGCTGATTAACTCCTCCTCTTCCTCCTCCTCAGGTTTTGTGGCTCGTTCAGGTGTGACAGTCTTGGAGGCGTCGCTGACCTTCGGCGATCACGCCACAGCTGGATGTTTGAGGCTGATGTGTGCACTTCCTGTTTGTGATCGCTGTCAGAGCGTTTCCATCTTCCTCAGTAAAGCAGAGTGAAAATAAACTTTCCGAGTGTCTCAGTCTGTTTACGTGAACCCGCCCATCACGCTGACGATGTCATCATGCTGATTAGACTCCTTTGATTTGACATTGCAGCCTGTTTCAGCCACCAGTGCTGACTGGTGCTGGACCAGTGAAAGCGGCGTGACGCGTGCTTACTCACAGTAGACTGTAAATAAAAGATGGACTCCAGGCTGCTTTGATCCAATCAGAAATGACAGGATGGAGTCATCAGCTGACGCTTGGTACCACAGATACCTGCGCATTAGTAACATCCAATCAAAATCCTTGAATTTCACTAAAACTGGAGCTCCGCCTTTGTGGACGCTCTGTACAGTAACCTCACAGCAGCCATATTGTTGGTCACATGATGTCATTAAAAACAGCACAAACACGTCCAGTCCTGATATCACAGCAAAGCGTGTAACAGACACGCAGTCCACAGTGTCCATTTCATGCTGTGACCCTCCAAATGTGCAGTAAGCTGCAGAGCCAGCAGAGGAAGACATTTCAAGCCAACATGGAAATTATGACGTGAAACATTCAAACAGACATTAAAACTTTTACATGTAAACACAGGTTAGCGTGTACACGCTTTGCTGTAATACTGGGTTGGTCCAGAGGTCCACACTGCAGATACCATCTACCTGTCAGTCAAAGAGGCCACACCCCTAAAAATGCAAAGAGGTGAGTTATATAAACATTTCCCCCGCCTTCATAACACCTGTGGGGCGTGTTATGACTGTCTGTGTTTCAGGCTGTAAACATGTTTGTTTGTGCTGCGAACCTTTAACATGGAAGTCTATGGAGACGGACTCACTGCTGCCCCTGCTGGACATCTCAGGTTCAGTCTAACAGCAGCTCACACTGAGGCTGTGACACTAAAGACAACACAAACCTGAAGCTGCTCTACTTCGCGACACACACACACACACACAGAGTTTTTGCAGAGGTGATAATCTTCAGTCATAAAACTGGAGCTTCAGTTAAACTGAGCAACCTGGTTTCTCATCTCTGCTGATGGTCGAGGCGTCTAGTTTGACCTGCAGGACATTTTTTGGTCGCTCCCGGTCACCACGGCAACCAGCAGCCTGTAAAAACAGAATCGTTTCTTTTCATCGACCCGAAAAAATACAAGAAAAGAACAAGATGGAGGGGCTGTTTGTGAGGTGTGGGAACCTGCTGACGAGTGTGTGTGGGTGTTTCTGACTGTGTGTGTGTGTGTGTGTGTGGATGGACAGATGAATGGACAGAAGTGTAATTAAATCGTCATCCTTCAGCTCCGGCTGAAAGTCTGTCTTCTCCTCCGTCTCTCTGAGTGACGTGCCGTCAGGTTCCCAATGCGCCGGGCCTCCGAGCCAGCTGGACTCGAGCCAGGAAGCCGTGGGCCCCGGGCAGTGGGCCAGAAACACTGAGACATGATGGGATACCCAGCAGGTGTTACCTGAGAGGCTGTAAGCTGTGAGGGTGTTTCCTCAGGTTTGTTTAAAAAGTATGAAAACAACAGTTCAGTTTCTGCTATGTGGGGTGGAGATCTCCATTCATAGTTATTATACTCAAAGATGGGAGACGATGAGCCCTCGGGTGCACCTGAACAGGAAGCCCACCTGTTGGCACCTGGCTCATTTTCTGTACTCATTGGGCATTTGGTTGAACTTCCTTCAGGAAGCCTGCAGTCACTCCAGCAGAGCTGCAGGAGCAGAATTCTTCATTTAGCATCGATGCATCTGAAGTCACGCTAAATAAAACCCAGTAAAAATAATTCAAAGTGCTTTTAAAGGAGAACTAAGATGGATAACACTTACACGTCCTCCAGCATTGCAGGTGCTCCTTCAGCTCAGAGCACAAGGCAGTGAAGGTGGTGCAAGGAAAGGAAGCAGAAGTGAGGTTGCAGAGCTGGAATTACAGAGACAACCTCATAAACCAGCGCTTCCCGGTCTTTTCATCAGCAATGCCAGATCCCTCTTCAACAAAATGGACGAACTAAGGCTCCAGGTTGTGACAGATTGCACCATTAGGGATAGCTGTGTACTTATGATCACAGAATCCTGACTTCATCCATTCATCCCGAATTCAGCCATCAAGCTAACGGACTTAACAACATGGTGCTAAATCAGGACCGTGGTTAGAGAAGAGTAGGTGGGGTGTGTGTAGATCAACAATAACTGCTGTACAGACACAGTTACTGTGGACAGCCATTGCTTCCCTGACCTGGAGTAAATGAATTGCAGACCCTTTTACGTACCAAGGGAGTACACTGTTGTTTACCTTCCACCAACTGCTAATGCTAACTATGCTAACCTTTGCTGACAATGACTGGGACTCAATTCCCCCTGAGATCCGGAGGGACACGGACTCTAATTCCACCATACCACCGCTGAAGTGGCGTAGGCGACGGAGGCACAGGAAACAGAAGAGAGCAGGGCTGAGTGCTAGGCTACGTGCTAACCCACACAGACCGGCTATTCCGAGTCTCTTCCTCACCAACTCACGGTCACTAAATAACAAGATGGATGAGCTACGACTGCGGATCACCTTACACTGTTTGGATTATTCTGTTATGATCATTGAGCTAGCGGGCCACGCTACATTCAGAGCGGACAGGAACAAAGAGTCCGGAGGAGGTCTGCTAGTGTTTGTGAACAATAACTGGTGCACCAACAACACAGTTAAAGTCGTCCACTGCTGTCCGGACACAGAGTACATGATGGTTCAGTGTAGACCCTTCTACTTGCCGAGCGAGCTCACAGCGATCACAATAATAGCAGTTTATGTGCCGCTGCAAGCTAATGCTAAGTCAGCCATGGAGCTACTCCAGTGCTCCATTAATAAACAGCTAACAACACACCCGGACTGCGCTGTGATCGTGGCTGGAGATTTTAACCATGCAAACCTGAAATCTGTCCCGCCTGGATTTTTTTTTAAAAACGTGAGCTTTCCAACGAGGGAAAACAACACACTGGACCAAGTCTGCACCAACATCCCAGATGCTTACAAAGCCCTCCCCGCCTCATCTCGGACTCTCTGACTGTTAGGTATTTTAGTACCATGGTAGCATTTACTGGATATTGTTTTATAGTGACATTATGCAGGAAAACTCTGTCATTCAATAAGGCCCCTTTGTTTTAGTTATTTTTCTCTTTGACCCAAGAATTGATGTGTGAGAATCACAGGCTGGTACAAGGTTGAAATACCACAGAGATCACTCCCTCAGCTACATTAGTTTCTTAATCTTTTAGACGCCTGTTGAAGGCCAAATGGTTTGTTTCAGATTTCACTAATGAAAGAACTCTTTGTTTTGTGCCTTGAAAATATGTCGCTGAGATAATCACAATTGTAGCTGAACTGATACACTATACAAAGGATGCTTCTTCACCCAAGGGCAGGAAGACGCTCCCTTATCTTGGTCTGTACTGGTTTAAACTGATAATCTGCTGTCTCATGAATTTTACCCTCTATATAAACTGTTGTACTTGTGAATAAAGTTGAGTCACTTTGGGAAGACAATCTAAAGCAGTCTCTGTTTTCTTGTTCTCCCAAGCTGCTCCCGAGCTCGTACTAACACGCTGAATGGCATGCTTGAATATTGCTTGAGAATATATTTGACTGTGTTACAGACTAAGGGACATTCTCTGCTGATAGGTGAAGGTACATTCTCTGCTGATAGACGTCCACGCCTCGAAGGAAGTCGATCCACGGATTAGGCCTTGGAAACCGTTTCCTTCAATTTTGGTGTCAGAAGTGGGATCCTGACGAAGGTAGGCACTCGTCTTTTATTTTATAAGACTGTGTTATGCCTTTCTCAGTGATCCACATAGAAACGGGATACGCTGACGAGGCCTTCTTCAGTGGCCCACATAGTAACAAGTGGGATACGCTGAGGAGCCTTCGTTAGTGGCCCACATAGAAACACAGGAAGTTGCCTGTTGTTTTGTAAATAAAAGCAGAAAGGACACAGGAAGTTGCCTATTGTCATAAACTAAGAAGTTGCTCACCAGCAGAAAGGACACAGGAAGTTGCCTGGGGTCATAAAACGAGAAGTTGCTCGTTAAAAAGTGAGAAGTTGCTCACTAAAAAGATAAAATTGCTAGCAAAAAATCAAGTAACCTCAGGTGTGCCACAGCAAAAATAAAAACTAACTTAAATCCTTCAAAGCGTCTAAACCTCTCTGGAAATCACTGACCATGGGTCAGAATAATTCAAAGACCTTAGACGGGTCCGATAAAAACTCAAAATTAACTGTAAAACCGAAAAAAATAAAATATAAAATCACAAATAGCGGCTCAGTACGACTCCCACTTCCGGTTACGTTTAACCCACGCTCGTGAATCAATGAAGACTTCCATGATTACGTATCCAGAACATGCGGAAGTGCTTACGTGACTGATTTCGTCTCGAACTTAAGAACTGTAAGTTTAATGCATCCTAATTTATTTCCGGAGCCCTATCCCGAACGATTATCGCCAGAAAACAGGTCAGTAGAAATGTTAAATACTATTTGTGATAAGGAAAGTAGGCTGATTAAAAAGTCCTGTAAAAAATATATGATAGAATGTCGTGATGTGATCAATCGCATGCTACCACTATGGAAAAAGGGACCCGAGCCAGACGTAAATGCTTTAAATCAAGCCAGTGTAGGCTCTAGTAAATCCACTGCAGAAAAAACTAGCCTTATATGCCCATCCGTTCAACCTACGGCTCCGCCGCCTTATGATGCACACTCCCAGACTATTTAGAAACAAATGTTGACCTAAAATTCATACAAGTGCAAGCCTCTGCCTTAGATTACACTTACTGGGAAAGTAATGATTGTACCTTAGATAACAGAGACGGCTTATACAAAAACCTTGAGGGTTTGATTGCCCTCCCATCTTCACTACTGCCAATCCTTGTCCGCCATTTTCACGGTGTGAGTCATGTCGGACAAAGAGGGGTAATAGGAGCAATAAAATCTAGATTTGTAATCAAGAAAACATCACACGCAGTAAAACGCATATTAGCAACCTGTCTAACATGTGCACGAACTAATGTAGGAAAACCAAAAGCAAAACATCAGCATTTACCACAACCAGATTTCCCATTTCATACATTACAAATTGATTTTACACACATGCCAGCACAAGGAAGCATCAAGTACTTACTGGTAATAGTGGACCAATTTAGTAAATGGGTAGAAGCTTATCCAACATCAAAAGAAACTGCAGAAGTAGTCTGTCAAAAGTTGTGCAATGAAATAATACCCAGATTTGGAATACCTCACCAAATTAACAGTGATAGAGGACCTTCATTCACATCAGAAGTAATTCAAAAGTGTGCTAAAACTCTAGGAATAGACTGGAAATATCATGTGCCATACCATCCTCAGAGTTCAGGAGTTGTAGAAAGAATGAATAGGACCATAAAAAATCGCCTGACTAAAGCAATGATAGAAACAGGAATGACCTGGGCCAAACTACTTCCTCAAATCCTCTGCGAGATTAGAATGACTCCATCCGCAGCAACCAAATTATCTCCATTTGAAATAATCATGGGAAGACCGTTTCCGACACCATGGTCAGCCTCCAGAGGGGCACCGCTATTGGAAGGGGACATAGACACTGCATTGTCTGACTATGTTCATAACCTGGTAGAAACACTGAATAATAACTATCAGAAAGTTTGTCTCTCTCAGCCTCTCCCTTCCATAGATCCAACCCATCCGTGGAAACCAGGAGATGCGGTGTTGGTAAAGTTGCTAAAACCAAGGGCACTCAGGGAGGCCGCGTGTTCCAGCCCCCAGACTGTACTTGCAGTGACGAGAACCAGCATCCTAACAGACGGACAACCTCAGTGGATTCATGCCAGCAGGGTTAAGACCAGCCCAATCAGACCACCTAAGGCGTCGGATCAAGTAGATGACGACTCAGGCGAGCCAGCGCCCGGATCCAATACACCTACACACACACAATCACTGATTAACACACAACGCCTGAAAGAGCCACAGCAAGGTACTCGAACATCCAACAGGAATAAAAAGCCTAGAGTACCACACAATGTCTAACCTGATAAAGATAGACTCGTTTCATCCTGATAATGGAGAAAATGAAATGCCCATTGTCATCACACGATGCTTATACGGGGTCTCTCGAACCTGGGACCAGGCCAGGAGACGACTAAAGAACTGTCTTTTTTATATATTTAGGTTATTAATCATATCTACTGCATTAACCTTAGGATTTTTATTTACTATTTCGTATTGTAAACTGCAACCCTGTTCACATTTCTGCAAGCCACATTTTCAATGATAACCCATATAGCTACCAGTACAGCTACTTCAATGTATTTGCAATTAGCACAAATTGATCCTGAGGATGTGCCAGATGTTACCAATGATGATCCTGGTGTGTATATTGAACATTAGGTTGTGAACTATTACATTTTATGATTTGCTTTTTATATTATGTTATTACATTTGTGATTTTTCCTTTCTATTTGAGTTATTATTTTTAAAAATAATAAAAGAGGGGAACTGTTAGGTATTTTAGTACCATGGTAGCATTTACTGGATATTGTTTTATAGTGACATTATGCAGGAAAACTCTGTCATTCAATAAGGCCCCTTTGTTTTAGTTATTTTTCTCTTTGACCCAAGAATTGATGTGTGAGAATCACAGGCTGGTACAAGGTTGAAATACCACAGAGATCACTCCCTCAGCTACATTAGTTTCTTAATCTTTTAGACGCCTGTTGAAGGCCAAATGGTTTGTTTCAGATTTCACTAATGAAAGAACTCTTTGTTTTGTGCCTTGAAAATATGTCGCTGAGATAATCACAATTGTAGCTGAACTGATAAACTACACAAAGGATGCTTCTTCACCCAAGGGCAGGAAGACGCTCCCTTATCTTGGTCTGTACTGGTTTAAACTGATAAATCTGCTGTCTCATGAATTTTACCCTCTATATAAACTGTTGTACTTGTGAATAAAGTTGAGTCACTTTGGGAAGACAATCTAAAGCAGTCTCTGTTTTCTTGTTCTCCCAAGCTGCTCCCGAGCTCGTACTAACACGCTGAATGGCATGCTTGAATATTGCTTGAGAATATATTTGACTGTGTTACAGACTAAGGTACATTCTCTGCTGATAGGTGAAGGTACATTCTCTGCTGATAGACGTCCACGCCTCGAAGGAAGTCGATCCACGGATTAGGCCTTGGAAACCGTTTCCTTCACTGACCATCTCTCTCTGTCCCTGATCCCTGCTTATAGACCTCTAATTCAAAGGCAAAAACCATCTGAAAAAACAGTACGAGTGTGGACCGTGGAAGCCACCACAGCCCTACGGGACTGTTTTGATAACACGAATTGGAGTGTATTTGCAGAAGACTTGGAGGGCCACACATCTGCCGTACTCTCATACATCAACTTCTGTAGTGAGAGTATAACAACAACAAAGACTGTTACAGTGTTCCCGAAACAGAAGCCATGGCTCAACAGTGTGGTGAGAGCCCTACTAAGAGCACGTGACAGCGCCTTCAGATCAGGAGACCAGCAAGTCTACAAAGAGGCACGCCACTCTCTGCTTAAAGGCATAAAAGAAGCCGAGCGCAAATACAAACAGCAAGGAACACAAACAACTCCAGAAACCTGTGGCAGGGGATCAAGACACTCACTGCTACAGTCGGTAGTACCATCCTGCCTTAAGTCAGCCACCATCGTTCCAGTGCCCAAGAAGAGCAAAGTGAGCTGCTTGAATGACTATCATCCAGTTGCTTGAACACCCATAATTACCAAATGTTTTGAACAGCTCATCATGTCGCACATTAAAGCTGCCATCCCTGCAGACCTCGATCCACACCAGTTTACATACTGGGCAAACAGGTCGACAGAGGACGCCATAATAACAGCTCTTCACACAGCCCTCACCTGGACAGTAGCAACACCTGTGTGAGAATGCTGTTTGTGGACCAGCTCTGCCTTCAACACAGTCCAACCCCACAAACTGGTTAATAAGCAACTCATGACTCAGCAGCTCACTGTGCAGCTGGATACTGGACTTCCTGCGTGACCCCAGAACATCAGGATGGGAGAGCACACCTCCTCCACCCTCATCCTGAATGTAGGTGTCCCACAGGGGTGTGTCCTCAGTCCCCTCTTATACTCACTTTTCTCCCATAACTGTTCACCAATCCACACCAGTAACACCATTATAAAATTTGCTGACACCACCATCATAGGACTGATCGACAACAGCGATGATTCAGCTACAGAGAGGAGGTTCAGCATCTGAAGCGATGACGACAACAACCTGCATCTGAACACAGCCGAGACCAAGGAGATGGTAATCGACTGAGCACTCCACCCTCTACATTGATGGAGGAGGTAGAAAGGGTGGAGAGCTTTAAGTTCCTCGGAGCCCACATCTCGGCCAGCCTCACCTGGTCCACAAACATCTCCCACCAGGTAGGGAAAGCACAACAATGGCTATACTTCCTCAGGAAACTACGTCAGGCCCAGTTACCCCAGAGACTGCTAATTAACCACAACCGCTCCACCATCGAGAGATTTCTGACCTCCTGCTGCACACTCTGGTTCAACTGCTGCACCATGGAGGGCAAGAGGAAACTGCAGCGGGTGGTGAGGGCAGCAGAGCGGGCAATCGGCACCTCACTAACCCCCTCAGAGACATTTATACTGGCAGACTTCAGCAGAAAGCCAGCATCATCATCAAGGACCCCTCACACCCTGGACACTCACTCCCCCCCTTCCCTCTGGTAAACGTTACAGGTCCATCAGGACGAAGACAAACAGACTCAACAGAAGTTTTTACCCACAGGCTGTCAAACATCCCCTACCTGCACCCTGATCGGAGCATAACTGCACTGCCAACACCCATGGACATTACACCTTATTTATAAACCGTATTTTTATTCATACTATAATGGAACCAACAGTCCCACCTCCTAAACTGTGCTTATAACTGTATTTATTGTAGTAGCACCCCCCCCCAAATGCAGTTTTATTATTGCGGGGACTTCAATCATGTGGATCGAAGATAGCGCTGCAGAAATTCCATCAAGGTGTAAATTGCACTACCAGAAGATTCAACACGTTGGACAAGCTGTACTCTAGCATCAGACTGGGCTACAGAGCTAAGCAGCTCCCACGTCTGACCCAGTACGCTCCTGTTACAGGATGTCAGGGCTCCACATTTTGTCAAAGATCTTGATGGCAGCAGACTCTAGAGAGTAAACACAGCTCTGGTTCAGTTGGACCTCAGCTTAAATACTGTAGATCACAGCATCATGATAAACAGGCTCAAGGACCTGTTTGGGATTACTGCTGTTCATTTTTTTCTACATATTTTTATTGAAATTTTCTGTTGTACAATACAAACAAATATTTGAACAACCTCACATTCACACACCCATCCATACATCAAACCTGCCTACATCATATTCAAATGTAGAATGAGCATAGTTCTCACAGTAATACAAAAATACAAGGAATTACAGATAAGGATAAACAAGATTTTCCCCTCCTTCCCTTCTTCTTTTCCTTCTTTCTCATAAACATCCTTCACCTCCACTCCCTGAAATGTCCATATATGGCTTCCACATATTCACAAAGTCCCAGTTTTTGCAATATATGTTAGTCTTTCCAGGCCTAGAGCCTGCAATTTCCTTCTTCCAGAGTCCCATGGAGGGAGCATCCTCTTAGTGCAATGGCTCTTCTGGCTTGAAGTAGTCCATAGTCCAGTAATTTAGTTTGTTTTTCCAGTTGCTTAAATCCCCTTGGGTATATTCCAAGTACACAGAGTTTACCATTTAAAGGAATTTTTACCTTAAACACTTCAGTCAGACATTTGATGACATCTTTCCAAAATTCCTGGATTTTAGGACATTCCCATAAACAATGGAGAAGAGTTCCTCTGCTGATGATTTAAAATGGTTCATGTCACATTTTTCTGAGAGGTGTTTTGCTGTTCTGCTTTGTGGGGCCCTCAGGGATCTGTCTTTGGTTCAGTTCTCTTTTTTTAACAATCATATTTCCTATCACCTGTATGCTGACGACCAGTGTTGGTCAAGTTACTTGAAAAAAGTAATCAGTAACTAATTACTGATTACTTCCCCCCCAAAAGTAATACTTTACTGATTACTTATTTTTGAAAGTAATTAGTTACTTAGTTACTTTACACCCTCAATAGGTAATGACGCGATAGATCAGGGGTCCCCAATCCCAGTCCACAAGGGCCGGTGTCCCTGCAGGTGTTAGATCTCACCCCGGGTCAACACACCTGAATCACATGATTAGTTCATTACCAGGCCTCTGGAGAACTACAGGACATGTTGAGGAGCTAATTTATCAATTTAAACCAGCTGTATTGGTTCGAGGACACATCTAAAACCTGCAGGGACACCGGCCCTCGTGGACTGGGATTATGGACCCTTACGATAGATCTTCAATCGCTTCAATCCCAATTCTACTTTTTCTGCATAATCCATCATACAAAATGTAATCAAATGGAAAAGTCTCTTTTTAAACTTGTTTTATTAGTTTTAATCTTTTAACTTTATGCATCAAGCAAACATTTAATTATCTGCAACATTCTCTGACTGGAAGAAATTAGTTTAACATTTAAACCTATTTTCTGCACATTCCAGCTCATAAAATAAAATGTTTTTTGTGTTTACACTCAGTCTTTCAAATAGATGCAAGTAAAACACAGCAGAAAATAAATAAAGTCAAAGACTCAGCGGTCCTGTTGCTCTATTTTCACCTGTTTAGCAGGAGTGGGGCAGGCGGAGGGTTACCCTGGTGCAGGTGTGCTGCAGCCGTCAGTGGAAGAATCCGCGAGTTTCTCTGTGAATTTTATATTCCCATCGTAGCTACTCGGTGCTTGTTGGAAGTTTAGGGGGTTTTTTTCGCTGTAAAAAGAAGTTTTCTTCCCACGCACAGCGGACACAGCGGAAACGCTGCACGCTCATACTCTCTCCCCTTGATATATGATCCACTGTTGATCTGCACACAGCTGTTGTCACGAACGGCGCACTCGCTTACGTCACTGTCGTGAGACATTCTCGCAAAAAATCACGGTTTTAGTAACGCAGTAACGCAGCGTTCCTACGGGAAAGTAACGGTAATCTAATTACCTTTTTTGAAATAGTAATCCCTTACTTTACTTGTTACTTGAAAAAAGTAATCGGATTACAGTAACGCATAACGCGTTACTGTCTTGTCTGAAGAAGCTTCTTCAGTTCTAGGGTCAGGGGGTCCTTTTGTCCCTCTTTGGGGGGTCACTCCCACTGGGTTTAAATCTGGGACTCTCCACCATTTGACCTTAGAACTGAAGAAGCTTCTCGGATGAGAGGTGAAACGTCTTCAAGTAACTTAAAGAAGTCCAGACGCTTTTCTTTGCAAGCTCCTTTGACCATGTTGTTGCAGTATATGAATCACTAACCTCATATTGTGGATGGATTATCTCAGTTGTTCTCCTGACTGAAGTTTGGTCCGTTTACAGCATCCTGCCATGCGATTACATTTGTCTCTAACCATCAGGAACCTTCACGTTAACTTTTATAAGTGGAAAAGTGTTAGTGTTCGTCCTCCAGCTTCACTGTTTATGTTATGCTAACATAGCTGTGTCGCTAGCGATCACGTAGCACATCATTATATAGCAGCTAGCCCAACTTCAGTAACCCTACAAACGTCACTGCTGTTTAGTTTCCTGTCTTCATTTATGCTGGAAGTGATAGCAGAGTGTGTGTGGGGTCCTCCACGATGCTGGTGGCTTTGCCGATTCAGCAGGTGTGACAGGCCTCTGTGATGGCTCCAATGATCCTCTCAGCTGCTCTCACTAACAGTTGTAGAGCATTGTGATCCGATACGGTGCCGTTACCATCCAGACAGTGATGCAGCTGCTCAGGATGCTCTCGATAGTCTCTCTGTAGATGGTGGTGAGAATGGATGGAGGGAGATGGGCTTTCCCAGCTTCCTCAGGAAGCAGAGCTTAGTTATGGAGCTGGTGTTGAGGGACCAGGTGGACACCGAGGAATCTGGAGCTCTTGACGACCTCCACAGAGGATCCACGATGTTCAGTGGGCAGTAATCTCTCCATGCTCTGAAGTCAGGTCTCTTTTGTTCTGTTCACTTTGATAAACACACGGCGGAGGCGAACACATTTCAATACTTTTCAGGATTCTGTTATTACTCTGTGGCTGTCACGATGCGCGCGCGCGCACACACACACACACACGCACGCACGCACGCACGCACACACACACACACACACACACACACACACACACACACACACACACGCACGCACACACACACACACACACACACACACAGCTGAACACTTCCCAAAAACCTCGTTCACCCTTTCAATGCAGGAACAGCGTGATCGTTTATGCCGCTCAGGTGCGTCCACCTCGTTCTGCCACCGTCACATGTGATGGTGTCACATTAGAGTTACAGGTGCAATGATGTGAATGACTGTTGTCAAAAGGATCTCATTGATCTCATTATATTTCATGTATTTATAGTGACAATAAAGACAAAGACAGGTTGGATGGCACTGCGTGTGATGTCAGCAGTCTCAGTATCAGCAGTACCTGCTGCAGAACCGTCTCCTGGCCGGAGAGCACGGTGTGTTTGCAGCTCTTCGAGAAATGTGGAAAATACGAGTCCTGCAGACTAACGTCAGGGTGAAGAAAGAGTGATGATGAGACATTCAGGGACCAAAGCGTAATCACGGCTCTTCTCTCAGTTTGACCTTCACTTTCCTCAGGAGATCACTGACTTTCTAACAAACTGCCTCTCGGATGAATTTTGGTTTCAGGTTTCTGTCAACGTATCGATCGATTCTCACCCTGCCAGCACAGAGTGAGTGGGTGTGAGGTCACAGCAGTGTTGTAGATAAGATAAGATAGAACTTTATTAATCCCTCGGGTGGGTTCCTCTGGGAAATTCGACTTCCAAAAAGCACAGCACCGACCGAAGTTACAGTTACAGAATTGTTATATATATATACACACACACACAGACACACACACACACACACACACACACACACACACACACACACACACACACACACACACACATATATATATATATATAAATACAGAGACAATATAAATAAAATATACAAAGGGGATAAATAGAATAAATAGGAATAAAAATACAAGTGAATTGCACATTTCAAGTATTGAGTCTATTGCACCGTTGACTATTTACAAAAGTATTGCACAAGGTATTGCACAGTGAGGTGAAGAGGCACTACAGCTTAGTTGTTCCCCCCTACTTTGTCCTCCTGTTTCCCCTCCCTCTCCCCTCCAGGGAGGAGTTAAACAGTCTGATGGCGTGTGGGACAAAGGAGTTTTTAAGTCTGTTAGTTCTTGTCTTGGGGAGAAGCAACCTGTCACTGAACAGACTCTTCTGGTTGTTAATGGCTGTGTGCAGAGGATGCCCAGCATTGTCCATAATGTCCATCAGTTTCTTTAATGTCCTTTTCTCTGCCACTGTCACCAGAGTGTCCAGCTTCATGCCGACCACAGAGCTAGCCCTCCTGATCAGTTTCTCCAGCCTGGATGAGTCCTTCTTCTTAGTGCATGATGGGAATCTGCCAGGCCGCTCAGCTGCCAACATTCAAACCTCATTCAGCTCACAATGCAGTGTTAATGAGCTGCTTAACATGCACCATATGATGAGCTCCTCTAAAGATGCCTCTGCAGGCACTTTGTCAGAGTGAAGGTGACCGCGAGCTGGACAGAGACGCCAAGTGTGGGCGGAGAGATAAACAAGACAACAATGCAAGCCGGGCCGGGGGGGGGGGGTATTGAGGGGGCTGCAAGGAGTGATTAATTCACCCCTCCCAGATTAATTTAGGCAATAAGACATCCAGAATTAATCCATCAGCAGGGCTTTGTCTTTCTGTTGCTTCAGCCACATTAATCAATACTTTAATATTAATGACTGTGGGTGTGTAAAAAAGGTCACAACCACATTCAGAGCACAAGTCTCAACAGAAAACGTGACTGGATGTTTCCATCGCTGCTGTGTGAATAAGCAGCTAACTGTGGATGCTCCTCAACCCCAAACTGAAAGTCTAAACATGTAAGGCCCATCAAAAGATGGCATGAAGCAGATCAATAAAGCCAGACCATCAGCATCAGAGGACCGATGACGGAGCCTTGGGGAACTCCACACGTTGTTGAGTTTTATCGCAGGTTTCTCTTCTGAATCCTCCCACATCATGTTTTTTCTCTTAATTATTTCTGTAAAGTCATAAACGGATAGAAACCTGCAGCGAGTTCAACCTGTTCAATCGCAGGACCTTTGTGTGTGTGTGTGTAGTACTAGTAGTGCAGTATTTGTAAGGAGTTTTTGATGTGTGTATTTTTAGGTCTACAGGTCTGTTTTGTTAGTATTTCTCAGTTTGTAAACGATTTTTGGTTTTTGCTGTTTTCGTGTCTCCCTCACAGGAAGCTGTTGAGTGTTTGGACAGATGTTCTTAGCAGAGACGAAACAACTGCTGCACATCTGGACCGCTGCTGCTGGGAAAACACCTCAGGGTGGCCCAACCTGCAGTCTGGAGCCCTTGAGGCCCCAGAGGGAAACACCGGGAGCGGGTCTGGTTTGTTTATCCGCTGAGTGAGCTCAGTGCTTAAACAGAACTGTGGTTCCGGTGGGAAAGGGTTAAACTGTTCTCCTCACCTGACCCCGCCCCTCCGGACCAGCCCCGCTGCAGCAGCGAGCGGACACTCCGGGAACTTCACTCAGTTTGTTCCCCAGCGGAGCGCGTTCCTCCCACGGGTCCCGGACCACGCTGAGCACGCGCACGGAGCGGGTCGGATCGGGTCTCCGGGGTTCGGATCTTTCCCGCTTTTTGATTTTCTGCCTGAAGTGGAGCTTGCGCGACTTTTAGCTCCGCGGAGTGTGCGTGCGTAAATCTGCGCGCCTGGAAACTCCGTGGGATGACGCACGCGCTCACCGATCGATTGTTTGACTGATATATTGACGGGCACGCGGTCCGAGACTCGCCATGGACCCCGTTCAGCTGCTGCTGCTGCTGATGATGATGGTGATGATGAAGGTCAGTGTCGGGACCGACTTCAGACAAACTGGTAGAGAACAAAGAGCGCGCAGTCAGCCCGAGGTCAGACACAGGTCATAACCCTCCTCCTCTTCACCCTGGCGCTGGAGCCGGCTCTTATTCGCTCAGACTTAGAAATGATGAAGTTTCTGAGTTCAGATGATTTTGCGCTTTTCTTTCTCTCTGACGATAAACTGAAGATGAATCTGAGCGTTTTTTACTCTTTCACACATCAAACTAAAAAAAAACACGTGATTGGAGTCACGTGATTGGCTCTCAGCTGAGGGACCCTGAAGGTCAGACAGCAACTGACTCCAACATCAGTTTGCAGCTTTTGTGAGAGTGGGTGGGGAGCTGATTTCTGGGTCTGAAAAGTCACTGAAACGTAAATCTGTGAAACGGTTTTACAAGATTTTCTTCTATTTAAAGTCAGGAAACAAAATTGAAACGTGATGAGAGTGTGTCTGCGCTGTAATCTTTTTATTCGCTGCGTCTCTTTGTGATGTGGTCTGAGTCTGTTTTCCACAAAGCTCTCTGAAGACGTTTGCAGACGTTTTGTGGTCTCTGTGGTTCTGCCATTTCTTTGTGCTCATTAAAACTTTTGGAATGATTCTTTAAACATCTTAAGTTGACTTTGCTGAGATGATTTTCCATGAAATAGCTGACTGGTTTGGTTTGAATATTTAGAATGAGCCTTTAAAAGCCTGCAGAGCATAGAGGTGACCTCACACAGTCCTGCACTGCTAATTAAAATGTTTACTGCTTCGTGTCTCAGACTCAGTGTAGAAACGTTCACACTGTCTGAAATCTGATCAAACTCTGTAAGTCTGACGATTCCTGTGAAACGGACTCCAGGCAGGTCTTAGGTTTGTTTCCTCAGTCACACTCAGGTCCCCGGGGTGTTAGCATCACCTGCAGTCTGCTGTCAGTCTGAACTCACCCGTCGTTATCACAGTTTTGGTTCCTTCAGTCGATCCAGATCAGAAACAGATCAAATATTCAACTTTTGCTGTTCGGTGTCACAAACGTGAGGCTGCTGATGTTATCTGTGAGCTGATCTGTCAGTGTCAGCACTGATAACAGGAGAAACACCATTCAGCCAGGCTTGGAGTGTTGGTGTTGCACAGTCTGTCCACCAGATGGCGCTCTGCAAGTTTCCTGCAGTAACAGCAAACAGCTGCTGGGAGCAGAGCATAAACGTGTGAATGAACAGCGCCAAAGCAGAACCTGTAGGTGGTGTCCACATAGCAAGGGGCGCTGGGTGGAGCCTGTGGGGTCCTTTCTGTCTGAGCGCTCAGATGTGTGAGCAGACTTTCTAGCGAGTGAAACGTGGAGGCAAAGGAGGTTCAGCCGAGTTCACATGTGGCTGACAGAAACGTGGGGAGGGGGGAAATCAAAGCACATCAAAGCCACACATGAAAGAGACAAAGAAGGAAGTGTTTCACATCTGTATGGAATCACCCTACTGCCACATCTGTCCACATCTGTGCACAGAGCCTTCCAGAGTCTCCTGTTTCATTAGAGCGCTGCAGTATTTCTGTTTCTGTTTGAACAGCGTATCATGCACGGCTGCTGAGACTTGAGCTTTTATTTTGAAATAGTCACAGGAAATCACAGAGGTCAGGAAGTTATTGCTAGGCCAAAACGCTGCAGCTGCATCAGCTCCTGACTTTGGTAAAACCAGTCATTCATGTGACCTATGACCTCCTGAAACTACAGGTGGTGTCAAATCATCAATAACAGAAAACCTCCAGACGGAGCTCGCCGTGCTCGATAAAACAGCCTCAGCCAGCAAAGCCAGCATGGCTGAGTCATGAGCTGGTCTGCATCCACAGACACGGGCCAGTTAGGGCTCAGTACTATACAATCAAAATCCTCCAGTTTGCCGCATTAAACCCAGAGCTCAGCCTTGTGGACGCTCTGTTAGTACAGTGACCTCACAGCAGACATATTATTGGTCAGATGATGTCATTACAAAGGCCCCAACAGCACAAACACGGTCCAGACGTCGCGTATCCACAGAGACCAAACAGTTTGTGTATCTGGCTGTAAACGTGTTTAATTCTGCTGTAAAGTTTAAAAACGGGAGTCTATGAGGACTGACTCAGTGCTGCCTCTGCTGGACGCTAGAGGCACTGCAACTGATTTTAAGGAAGCTGATTGGTTATTAACTCTGCATGTTTGCTGTGTTTCAGATGTCTGACAGCAGCAGATCAATGGAGGTGTTCGGGGACCGAGCAGCAAGAAGCAAACGCTATGCCATCAACCCTCTAGGACACAAGTGGACTCACCATAACATCACGTACAGGTAGAGAAACACCTGTGCAGACTTAGTAACATCCTGTAATTCATTCAGTGAAGCTCTGAGGTCATCACGTGTGCTTTTACAAGGTCAGGAACTTCAAAATGCTCTGTTTCTCTAATCGTCCTCTAAGATCATGTGTAAGTTAAAGATTTAATGTCGTCATCGTCTAATTCTGCGTCTTTCTATTATTTTGCTGCATTTCAGCGTTTATTGGTTGGACCTCTGCCACAGCTTGTATTAAAGCACATTCTACGTGTAGAATATTTAATTATGAAGGTAAACATTTGGAGCCTGAAATTCAAGCTAATACTGAGGGCCTGCTGGCTGTCATATCTACAGTGATTCAGGATGTCACCCAGCAGGAGCCTGAACAGAGAAAGTGACCCTCACACAGAGCCTCGTGTTCGGCCTCCAATTTATACAAGTCAAAAATAAAGAGCAGAATATAAACCACAAGGCAGAGAATAATCTCTGGTGTCCGAGAGTCTAACCAATAAACAGCGCAGGAACCAACCCTTCCTCCTCCTCCTCATCGTCGGCAGCAGGAGCAGCAGCCTCAGGTCAAAGTCTAGAAACAATCTTGACACTCAGGACCCTTCGCTGTAACGCCTGCAGGCAGTTATTTGGGTGGTTATTTTCATTCTGGCTCCTTCCATGCAGGTAAAGGGCCTGTAGTAGCAGGCGGAGCCCGGGTGACTGGAACAACATTTTGTCCTTTCTTTGACAACCAGTTTTTTTTGGGGTTTTTTTTGTTAACGACTGAAAAACGTTCATAGATGACGATGAAGAAAGCGAATGGCGCAGCATCGTGATTGGCTCGTTTGTTTCCTGATTCCATGCTGATGAGTACCTACCTCACTGATTGCCCTCCCATTGTATTTCTATACCAATCACACAACTGAAATCAGAGGAGGCGGAGCATCATTCTCTGAGGACCAATCAGAGTCCAGTTATCTGTCTGTCTCTTCCATCTCAGGATCATCAAGTTCCCCAACACCCTGAATGTGGAGGACACCAGGAAGGCCATCGGCATCGCCTTCACAAAGTGGAGTGACGTGTCTCCGCTGACCTTCACCGAGGTTACTGACGGCAACGCTACCGCTGACATCACCATCGGTAGGACTGAACGTTTAACTGGCTGTGGACCCACAGGGTCAGGTTAACACGCACCTCTCTCTGTGTGGGAGACTTCATTTGAAAAGGGCCAACTTCTGCTTAAAGTGATGGATTAGAGCCCTAACCCTGGCACTAAACAGGTCACAGGTACTTTATTTTAATACAAGATTAGTCCATATCATTAAAAAATTGCCTCGTAATTGTAACTGCCTGTGTTCAAAGTGATTCAAACCTTAGAAAAACCAACCAAAGTATCAACAGAAGGTGGAGAGACGGCATCGATGTTGTGTTGAACAGATATCAGCTGATATTAAAATGGAGACAGGCTGTTGTTTCATGTTATACCAGTTTGTACCACAAGATGGCGTAGTGAGTCAGCCGAACCTTTACTAGTGGGCTGGACAAGCTGAAGGTTCTGGACGAAGCGGCGGTAAGAGTAAAACTCTGCCCCCTGCTGGTGAAGGCTGCAGCTACATGTTGCTGGTGGTAATTAAAGAAGTGCGTTCAGTAGGTCGTCCTCATGAAAGGACACGAACACGTCTGCAGGATGAGGAGCTCTGCTTTCGTCCTCTGAGATGTTCCACTTCAGTTTCCTATTCCCAGGTTTCTACACCTTCAACCACACGGACTGCTGGTGGTCTCCTCTCCACCCGTGTTTCGATGGGCTGAACGGCGAGCTGGCGCACGCCTTCCTGCCACCACGGGGAGAAATTCACTTTGACAACCACGAGTTCTGGATCCTCGGGAAGTCGCGCTTCAGCTGGAAACAAGGTTGGAGCACGTAGGATGGTTCTGTGTGTGTTTAGTGTGTTCCTAGAAGGCCACCGTAGTCTGAGAGATGAAAGAAACAGCACAAATGTTGTTTTAGGTGTTCCTCACTTTTTGAGTTTATAACATGTGTGTGTGTTATAAACAGCAGCGCTGGTATTGTGACAGGATTTATTCCTCAATGCTTCTTAAATGATAAAAATCTAAACAAACTCCTGAAACATGACAGACAGGAAGAGCACAGCAGAAACCTCAGAGATCATTGTGCGAGTGTGGTGGGCGTGGTCTGTTTGTAGGAGGCTGCAGCAGGAGTGACGCTCCTCTGAGAACACGTCATTACCATCCTGCAGCCGGCGCTCTGAGGATGATAATGATTGGATGTAAAAATCTCCTCCTGCAGGAGTCTGGCTGAACGACCTGGTCCAGGTGGCGGCACACGAGATCGGCCACGCTCTGGGTTTGTGGCACTCCAGAGACCCTCAGGCTCTGATGCATCCCAACGCCACCTACACCGGACAGAGGAACATCGCCCAGGACGACGTGTGGGGCATCCAGAGACTCTACGGTAAACCCCAGCGCGGCCGGAAACGAGCTCGTCCTGCTTCAGTCAGGTTTACAGCTGTTCGCTGCAAAGCTGGGAAACAGCACATTTATGCATTTGAGATATTTAAGGTGGACTGAGGGGAAACTGCTCTGACCGATCAGAAATAAACATCCCCTGATGCAGACAGGCGGAAACACGCCGCTGCATCATGTGACGTGTGTTTGTTGTGTTTAAGTGACTGGACACGTCTATCGCTCTGCAGGTTGTCTGGATAAGAAGCGAGTCTGCGACCCGTGGGCTCGGCTCGGCTTCTGCGAGCGAAGGAAGACGTTCATGAAGAAGAACTGTCCTCAGCGCTGTGATTTCTGCTACGGTGAGGCCCCTCTGACCTCTGACACCCTCACAGAAGCCCGCACGACGCTCATTGCCCGTCTCCATCCTGTTCCCACTGCAGAGCCTCTGGAGGTGGTCACTACAGCAACACCGCCGGCAGCCAACACGAAGATCAAGATGGTTCCTCGGGGAAAGGTGGTGGGTTTCCGCTGTGGGACCAAAAGCACCCGCTCACCCCCCAAAATCAGGTCAGCTCATCAATGCTGGCGTAATCATTATTGTGGGTGATTTTAACATGTAGATGCTAAGAATGACAGCCTCAACATGGCATTTAATCTGTTATTAGACTCAACTGGCTTCTGTCAACATGTAAAAGAACCCACCCACCACTTTAATCACACTCTAGATCTTGTTTTAACATGTGGCATAGAAACTGAACATGTAACAGAGTTTCCTGTCTGATCATTTCCTGATAAAATTTACAATAACTGAGCCTTCAGTTTTCAGGCCCCTCTTCTGTGGAACCAGCTTCCAGTTTGGATTCGGGAGACAGACACTATCTCTACTTTCAAGATTAGGCTTCAAACTTTCCTTGTTCATGTTTTGAAGCTAATGCTGCGGCGTCACTGGTCATGGACACAGCTCGTCAAGGTTAAAATCTTTCTCGGAGAGTTTCAGGAGCCAGGACGAGTCACAGTTAACGAGCCGGGCTTGTGGTCATTTTCTGTACAGCTGTTTGAATGATTGTGGGCGGAGCTGAAAGCTTAAAGGTCTGTGGTGTCTGTGGTTTTCCTGCAGCTGGTACAAAGATGGCGAGCAGATCCTCTCATCCATTCCAGGGTACATCGTCATGAAGGACCGAGACTTGCGCATCGTCGCCAACGAGTTCAACGAAGGCGTTTACACCTGCCGCGTCCATCGCCGCGGCGACATCGTCTCTGCAAACTCCTGGGCTATCAGACTGAAGCCGGAGCAGGCATCCAACAGCTGAAGACGACAGACAGGAAGTGACCTGACAGGAAGCATGGCGTCTGTGGACTTTTTTCCTGACTTCAAGGGACTTTAAACATTAAAGAACAACGAACCATTGGCAGCTCTGTGATGTCACGGCGCCCCATCCTCATGACTGCGAATGACATCACAATGTGTAAAGTGGTGACTGAGCTGACTGGATGGCGTTTTGGTGATAAGCAGCCTGCTGCTCATCTACGTGAGAATATTTCTGTAGCCTGTAGGAACTGTGGCGTTTGACCCCGCCCACTTTAGTTGCAGCGGTTGAGTTAATTACTTAGCAACGACAGTCATGTAATCCCTCTTTGCCCTTTGACCTTTGCTTAGACTTGTGTCCTGTCAGACGCTGTTCCTCTGTCCTCCATCATGGGGAAGCTGTTTCACATCTTTGTGCACTTCCTGTTTCCCCCGCCGGCCCGTCCTCACCGCCACGATTTGAGTGCTGGACTGACGTAGAGCAGCTTTGCATGATTCACAGTTCAGACTAATCCCGCCTCACAAACAGCATGGCAGCGCTCTGAATGCGAGTGATGGGCACTATGACAGGTGTGAGTCCTTCACCCAGTAAACTGGTGGTGTCCTCTTTCTGTCCTTAATGTGTGAAATTTGTTTGTTGTTTTGTTGACAAATTACAGAAATAAACAGAAACATTTTAGTAAATGTTCTCCTGCTGGACGCAGCTCGTACGAGGTACGAGTTCTCAGAGGTGGAGCCCCCTGGTGGCCGTTAGAGAGAACGCAGGTTTGAGACGCTCTCAGGTCGTCCATGCTCTCTTTGGGGGGAGGGAGGGGGAGGGTGCTCCAAATATTCAGATGAAAACAGGTCAGACTTTAAAGAAATGGGTTGGATGATGAATGTGTGTGTGTGCGTGTGTGTGAGAGAGACACTGATGTCTGTGGAAACAAAGGCCTGAGAACAAAGAGTGTCTGCAGGGTTAGCGTGGGTCGCTCACCCTGCAGACACAAACAAACCGACAAAATCATTTTAAAAATCAAAAACAAATAAAGTTTAACAATCTCAAGTTAAATATTATAAAATAAATAACTACAACTAATAAATAAAACAAAATAAACATCTGAAATATTAATATTTTAAAAGTAAATGAAAGATTTGTTTTGTGATATTTTTGATTTTTACACAATTATCAATAATAAACAAACAAATCAGCAAGAGCTGCGAGAGCCAAACAGGAAGTAAACTAAAAACAAGAAATGACAGCATTAAAACACATTTACTAAGTGATGCGAGTGGCTTCCATTTACGTGAAAGGCAAAGACCATCTCTGAATGGAGGAGGGGCCTAAGGGTTCATCTGTCGCCATCTTACTTGCTGTGATTGCAGCCATTCCCCAACTCTCTGTGAATGGGACTCGTGGTTATTGATCAGTGGTTGTTGATCAATGGTCATGAGAATTTGCATAATTATGATGAAGGTGACCTCCCAGCCCTTTGTTCCTTCAGTGCTGCTGGTTTCAGTCATTGTACAAATGTCCTGTTTATAAGGTTGGAACCTGCAGTCAGCTGAGACTGAAGACGTCAGCTGATGATGACGAAACGTTTCTCCCACTGAAACCATCCAGATGAACAGACTCAACTTGTGTACATTTACATTTAGTGTAAAAAGATACAAAATAATATTTATAATAAAATCTATGAAAAACAAGTATTCACAGTGAAGACCAGCTCAGGACAAAAGTGTACATAACCAGTTTGACACACACACACACACACACACACACACACACACACACACACACAGTCTTATGTGTGTATTCATGTTGTTGTTGTTTCTATATCGTATTTAATAAATGGAAACATTTTATTATTTTCATGTAATTATGTAAAAATACGTTTGAAATGTTCAAAAGTCCAGACTGCAGATTATTGACTGATCAGCTGTTTGTTTACGCTGATCAATGAGGCCTGAAAACATGGTTCACACTCACACAGCACCACCTGGTGGGCCAACAGGGACACTGCAGCAGCTCCCTGCTGCCACCTGCGATGTCCAAATTCATAGGCTGCATCGTCCTGAGGCCGATTACAGCGACGCAGCAAAGGCTGTCCAAATTTGTAGACTCCTCCAAACGGGTCCTCCTGTTCTCCAGATTTGAAGGATGGGTCCGGTGTATCCTTCGTGGCCCGCGTTCCCAGCATTCATAGTGTTTCCAACAATGGTGGCAGCTGCTCAGTTTTAATATTACTCTTACTAATCTTTCTGGGTCACAAAATAAACGTTTAAGATATTTTCAGGCGAGAATGTTTCTGTGTAAACTTCAAATATCTGCTCGGTTTATCAAGACGTCACATATTTGGAAAAGGTTAAACATGATACATAAGTCACTTAAAAATGTCATCGTCCATCCATTTTCCTCCGCTTATCCGGGGCCGGGTCGTGGGGGCAGCAGCCCAAGCAGAGAAGCCCAGAGGGAGGTCTGTTCGTGAGTAAATCGGTTTGGCTGAGATCAAAGTTATTAGATTAGATTACATAAAACTTTATTAATCCATCGGGTGCAGTGGCGGTCCTAGCCTGTTTGGCGCCCTGGGCGTACACTCCCTCTGGCGCTCTGTTTGGAAGCAGCATGTCTCCTCCCCTTTCAACGACCTTTACTCCTGGTCCTAAAGTGAGGGTTAGGGTTACCCTAGCTCTAACCCTGCAGCGCCCCCTGGAGGATGAACCAACTTAGCCAAAGCTGCTCAGATCTGATTGGTCACAGTAACAGCACAGTAAGAGGTCAGAGGTCAGCACAGGCCTTGATCCAGGAAGCAGCTTCAACACTGATCAGCTGATCAGTCAGTTCATGACATCATCACAGACTTCAGAGGAACAGCTGCCGGTCCTCGTCACAGAGCGTGAATCCTAACGGTACCTTTGATTTGAAATCTGTGACATCACTCAGCGACTGACTCTCCACCTGTGAGGTTAAATGTAATCTGATTACACTGTAAATAGTTTGCAAATAGTTTTATCGTCTTTGCGACTGTGACACCGTCACACCCACCAGTGACCGCCGACTGATCGCTGTGATGTAATCAGGGACTCTACAGTAAGGCACAGTGAGTGTAATCTGATTACACTCACAGATACAGACGTCTGACTCTGACGGAGTCGCCGTCTCAGGTCTGATGACTGATTAGAGACGATCGTGCCGACAGCTTTGACTTGGTGAGCGAGGAAAGGCGGGGCTTAGACACGACACACACACGGCGCTCCGTATTCAAAGTGAACTTTATTGAGTGATCGGGAATGTTCAGGTGCAGCTGCACACGGTGCAGGCTCACCTGTGAGCTCCTCACTACCTTCTGATTCAAAAGACCTTCATGTCCAGACGCCACCATCACTTTGGTCTGCAGCTGGCCCCGCAGGGGGGCGGGGCCAAAGCTCAGGTAAACACAGAAAGGCACAGAGTGAAACATGAACACTGTGAGAAGGACAGCGGGTGGCGACAGGTTAAATCAACAGATAACAGGCTGGTGTCAGGGGGCGGGGTTTGTTTGAGAGGGGGGCAGGGGGTTGGTCTGCTCAGGTGACGGTGGTCAGAGTTCAGGAATGTTTTCGTCGGGTTGGGGCGCCAACACGGTGTTCTGATGGTGCTGGCGTTCGCCGCGCCTCCGTGGCCCCGCCGCCGTCGATGACATCACTCTACATGCCCATCCTGATGCTCTGGATGATCTGGAAGATGGCTGCGGGACAGACGAGGCATCAGCGTTACTGCGTTTCACGTTTGTCTTTAATCCGTTCAGAATAAAATAATCACTGGTGATTTTATTCACACCACTCGAGTTATGTGAAAAACGATTTCACGTGGAAAATGTGATTCTTCATCATTTTGATATTATTTAAAGGGTTTGTTTACATTTTTATTCAAAAAACAAACTTATTTTTAGTATTAATGCGATTTTTTTGCCCTAAAGTTAAAATATTCAGTTTATTTAAATATTTATGACATTTTCAGAACTTTTTAAAGCATTTTTCTCCCTTTGATTTTATATTATTTTAAATATATTTTTTAAAAGTAGTTTCCATTAAAGATAACCTGACACGACCTCTGTGATCACGTCTGAGCGTGCTCAGATCACCCTGATCAAACACACCTGAAGCACCAGGTGCTCGTCATCAATTAAAGGTCACAGCAGCACGGCGTGCCATGACATCACAGGGACAGGCCCCACCCATTTCCAGCTCTTTAGGCAACAGTTATTTAAATCTTTCATAAACCAGAAAATCAAAGGACACGTTTATAACACACAATGAACGAGCCGTCAGCGTGAAGCAGACCTTTATGACCGAAGAAGAAGAGGAGGACTCACCTGATCCACAGACGACGAAGATGAAGAGGGCGAGCAGCCACGGCCCCACACCTTTGTCATCAGTCAGGCTCCTCTGAAACACACACACAATTTATTGATCAGCCCATCACGCTCATCCCGATCTGTGTTTATTGAGGATTGGGTGGAGCAGCGGTTATCACGGTCGCCTCGCTGCAGGAAGGTTGTGGGTTTGACTCTGATTGTGACTAAAACTAGACCTGACACCTGTCCAGGTGTACCCCACCTTTCTCCCAGGCCTGCTGGGACCAGCTCCAAGTGCGCTGCCTTCACGGACAGCCCGTTTCTCTGGAATTCTCAGACTTCTGAGTCACATTGGCTCTAAACTCGATCACCTGTGATCAATACCTGCGCTTTACTCTCCTGTAGAGACACTTTTAAAGCGTCTCACCTTTAAAACAATCATCTTTGACCTTTGACCTTTCCTGTTTTTAAACACATCTGTTACAGCCTGTCTATAGGGGAGCTGAAGTGCTCCTGAAGTTGGCCTGACTGGACCTGACGACGGATCCTCACGCGATCGATCGGTTTCTGATCGTTTATCGATCAGTTTCGGCTCGCGCTCTTCGCCCTGACGATGATGATGACGGTTTTACTCACCGTGGTCTTGGCCACGTTTCCTCTCTGCGTGATGTTCTTGCTGTGTTTCTCGTTCGCCATGCGGATCCTCTGTTTGGCCACCATCTTGTCGTCGCTGTTGTTTGTTTGTTTGTTTGTTTGTTTGTTTGTTTGTTTGTCGTCGTTTCGTCCTCGCGCTCGTCGCTCCGCTGTTTCACGCACTGGGACCGACTCTTGTTTGTCGACGTACTCAAAAACCTGATGTCCCGCCCCCTTTCGTGCTGGTCACGCCCACACTCCATGGAAAGTGCCTTACTGCGCAAACATGATTTCCTGCAGGACCTTTCAAAATTAAAGCCAGTTGTGGTCTGCCGTTCAAGAGGACGTGGTTCCATTTTTATCATGTTTAAATCAAGTTTATATCCTTTCTGTGTCGTAATAACTTGTGATGTAATATCTGTTAGCTTTTATTTTGAATCCTTTATTGTTACTTAATTTGAAGGCTGTAATTTATAAAGTATAAAACAGGTTGAATTGTTTATTATCAGTTTTCTTTAATGACTTGCAACCAGTCAAAAGGAAAGGTTCACATTTTTTCATCTTTATCTTTTTAATAGCCATACAATTTATTTATTTACAATCATATAAAACAATTACAGACTCAGTGAAAATTCTGATAAAATGTGTGTTTGAAAAAGTTCCCCTCTCCACTGTGGATTTATCAAGGTTCAAGGTTCAAGGTTCTTTATTTGTCACATGCATAGTTATACAAGTATAACACACAGTGAAATGTAGCCTGACACGCTCCTCGACATGTGCAAAGGGGGGGGGGGGGGTAATAGTATATACACTGGGTGAATGTGCAGTAGTAGCAGCAAGCAGGTGAATTCTGTACATTAATATGAATAGATATCTGACTATTTTACAGGATAGACAATATCAACATATTTAAAATTAAAGGAATTGAAATGTACATTGTGCCTTGGTTTAGTGTCTGGAAGAGTCCTGTCTCAGTCAATTATAGATGATGTGAGAGGGCGGGTGTGTGTGTTTAGGGCACGGATGGCTTGGGGATAGAAGCTCCTCTTGAGTCTCTCTGTCCTTGCCCGGAAGATGCGGAACCTTCTACCAGATTGCAGAAGTTGGAACAGTTTGTTGCCAGGATGGGACGGGTCCTTCAGTATCTGCTCTAGTCCGGCATCTCCTGGTGTAGGTGTCCTGAAGCGGGGGGAGAGCAATCCTGCAGCAGCGTTCTGCTGTACGGATCACTCTCTGGAGAGCTTTTTGGTCCTTCACACAGCTGTTCCCAAACCACGATGTCATGTTCTGTGTGAGGATGCTCTCCACAGCGCCTGTATAGAAAATCCTGAGGATCTTTGGAGAGACCCTGAACTTCCTCAGTTGTCGTAGGTGATACAGGCGCTGCCTAGCCTTTTTGGTCTGGACCTGAATGTGGGCAGCCCATGTCAGGTCTGAGGAGATGTGGACACCAAGATACTTGAAGGACTGCACCCTCTCCACTGGAGCTCCATTGATGATAATGGGCTTGTAGTCTCTGTGCTGACCCCTTCTGAAGTCCACCACCAGCTCCTTGGTCTTGCTGACGTTCAGCTGGAGGTGGTTGTCCTGGCACCACGATGCCAGATTCTTCACTTCATCCATGTAGGCCGCCTCATCGTTGTTGGAGATGGCACCCAGCACCACTGTGTCGTCAGCAAACTTCACAATGGTGTTGGAGCCATGGGTGGCCACACAGTCTGAAGTGTAGAGGGAGTAGAGCAGTGGCGAGAGGACACATCCCTGAGGTGCTCCTGTGTTGATGGTGATGCTGTTGGAAACGCATCTACCCACCCTCACCACCTGCCATTTCAGTGTTACTGTTTAAACTGTTGTTTTTATAAAGCTGATTTAAATAAAACCTTTCGACTGAGGTCCTTCATTTTTCCTACCCTTCCTTCGCTTTCAGATGCCTTTTATTTTGAAAGCAAAAGCGGAATCCCTTTTAGTCAGTTTCCGACATTTTTGATGCAACTTTGACCTCAAATTTACATCAAAAAGAAATGATATTTAATGATAATTGTTGAACGTGGCTGATCTTATAAGCTCGCGATTATCAGAGAATAGTTAATTACATGTTAATAAATGATAAAGTAAGCGTCTTCTTTTCAGTTTTTAACGACGTGTCACTGACTGTCTGCTGACGTGGCGCTGATAGACCCACCTCTCGGTGGTCTGAAGCATTTCCGGGGTGCTGTTTTCTTCTTCCGGCACAATAAACATGGCGCCCCCCGTCCCGTTGCTGGCAGGTGGGTACATTTTTGTTTATTTTGATTTATATAAAAATGTCTGTCTTTTTAAAACCCACGGACAACGACACAAAGACACATCCGCCACGACCAGCGTAAGCCTCCGCGCTGTTAGGTAGAGCCAGCAGCCCGCCAAACCCAGTGAGGAATCGGATAAAATATTAATTTGTGCGAATATAACAAAGTCACGTGCGCTCGCAATGAAAGTGTTGTATGTTTTTAAATCGGTGGAGTCTTTGGGTTGATTCGGCTGTAAAATAACGCCCGTGTGTGTTTCCGTTAATAAAACTGAGCTGGTTGAATTTTACCACGCTGTTTTCTGTTTCACGTCAGTGAGGTTTCGGGTACAAAGAGCTTAACAACAGCAGAGCAGCAGCTACGTTAGGGTCTGTGTTAGAGCCGATGTGCGAGGCGATGCTGTGCGCTTCAAACGCCGCGTTTGCTGTAAACTCACGTGACACTGTTTTGGTTCAATCGGGATTACGTTACATTAAGGGATTTTTAAATGGAGCTCTTTCAGGGCCTCTTTTACTCTTCGGTTTATTCCAAACTGCGTTGATATCTGAGACCAATGGTCGCAACCCATCTATCCATTCGCTTCCGCTTATCCTTTTCAGGGTCGCGGGGGGCGCTGGAGCCTATCCCAGCTGTCATAGGGCGAGAGGCGGGGTCCACCCTGGACAGGTCGCCAGTCTGTCGCAGGGCCAACACGCAGGGACAGACAACCATTCGCACTCTCATTCACTCGCACATTCACACCTAGTGGCAATTTGGATTTTTCCAATTAACCTGTCCCCACAAGCTGCATGTCTTTGGACGGTGGGAGGAAGCCAGAGTACCTGGGGGGAACCCACGCAAACACGGGGAGAACATGCAAACTCCACACAGAAAGACCCCGGCCTGATGATGGAATTGAACTCAGGACCTTCTTGCTGTGCGGCAACAGTGCTAACCACCGTGCTGCAACCAAAGGGGTGTGCAACTCCAGGCCTCGGGGCCGGTGTTGGCAGGTTCTCACCCTGGGTCAGCACACCTGAATCACATGATTAGTTCGTTACCAGGCCTCTGGAGAACCTCAACACATGGCGAGGACGTCATTTAGCCACTTTAATCAGCTGACACATCTAAAACCTGCAGGACACGCCCCCAAGGCCTGGAGTTGGACACCCCTGATGTAAAGCATCTGTTTTCAACAGCATCTCACCGCTGAAGGAGCGAGCCGCTTTAATCTGACCTGTTCACAGTAACAGGTGCAAGAATAATTTGTAATTTAATTTCAGTCTCACAGATTCTCAGAAGCTCCGTAAACACGAAGACATGTTGACTCCTAACAGTATGACTACAATCCAGCGAACGTAAAGAAAGAACTTAAAATGTTTACATTCAAATGACAGTTAAATAAAATAAAAGCTCCGATGAAAATCAGTTTTACATTTGAGGTCTTAAGGATAAACATTGTAGGAATGAACAACTAAAAAAAGTTCAAAAATATTGGAGAGCATTGACGACGGTGAGACCGTCCCTCACAGCGCTGAGCTAACGTCAGTGCTCAGGAGTCACAGACGCGTCAGTGAGCCGTCCACATACTTCTGGTGTGTTTGTGTTTCAGTGCGAGGATCCGATGGCACGTCTCTGCTCCGAGGCCCCCCCCACTGTGAGCCACATGCAGCTTTCCAGAGGTAACCCTGCCCCCTACGCACCCTGTCACCAACACACACGGACACAGTTTGTTTGTTTACAGTGTGTGTGTGTGTGCGTGTGTGTGGCAGGGACTGCCGGCCCAGCAGATGTGTGACCTTCAGCACAGACGGGACACTCTTTGGTTGGTGTAACGGACAAAAGTAGGAGCTTCTCCATCCCTGTGAGTAACATCTGTCTTGCACCCTGTCTGACCTCTGACCTCTAACCCTCTGTCTGCCTGTACATCAGTGTCTCCATCGTGAACCCCTCAGATGGCGCTGTGGTGTCGACCTTTGACCTCCCGAAGACAGCCCTGCTGGAATTTTCTCCACTCAACAACATCCTGGTTACCTGGCAACTGTACACGAGTAAGAGAAGAAGAGGGAGTTTCACGTCCGTAGAGAGATTAGAGATAAAACAAGTTCACATGAGGTCACGAGTCCTTCTACATCAGGGGTGTCAAACTCAAACACACAGTGGGCCAAAATTCAAAACTGGAACAAAGTCGCGGGCTAACGTTAATATTTATTGAAATATATTTATTCCTCCAGATATAAGAATGAATCTTTTCTTATGGACTCAAACAGGTTTTGCTGAAAAACTGAATATGGAACAAGCAAAGCTTGATACTAAACAATATATATATTAGCTGTATAATACCAGTAGGCCAGCTCTGATAATAATTTGGTATGGCTTCGCGGGCCAAATGTAATTAGGCTGTGGGCCAAATTTGGCCCGCGGGCCAGAGTTTGACACCTACGTTCTACACCCAGACAGGTAGACTGATGTCATGTGACATAAACATTTCTCAGCTGTTTGCAGACTCTCCTCTGCACTCGGAGTTCACGCTCAGTCGCAGAGACAGTGACACTAGACCGGTTGCGCAGATACTCCTTTTTGTTCCCCTGTGCAGGCAGGTGTGCCTGTGTCTGCACGGAGCCTCTCTCCTGCAGCATGGCATGTTTAATTTTATCCAAACAAAGAAAGTGAGTTCTGTAGGCGTTTACAGGTGAGGGCTGTCTGCACACCTGGTGGAGCTGTTTTTACTTTTTTATGTAAGAAAAATTCACAGGTAAAGACTTTCTGAGGTTAAATGACTGTTTTTGTGAATGGAGTCTGGTGGAAAGGGACATTTCCTGTGTGGGCTAAACCCACACTGACCCTTTCAGGTGTCAGCGGCACGTGGCTTTAGTTTGTGTGGGGGTGTGGCCTGCTGCAGATAACGGTTTTTAAGGAGGAAAGCTGCTGTGTCTGAATCTAAATTGTCAGTTTTTCTGCTGATTGGCGTGTTTCAGTGTGTTCGGTGTGTCGTGCTGGTGTGAACGGTGCTGTTTAAACAAAGTTGACTCTGTGACGCTGCAGAGACTCAGGACAGTCCTCAGGGGGAAGCCAACCTCCAGCTGTGGGAGCTGCGCAGCGGACGACTCATCAAAGCCCTCTATCAGAAGAAGGTCGAGTCGTGGTGAGTCCTGACGCACCCTGACTGATTGATTGATCGACTGATTGGTTGTTGCCTGTCAGTGTTGATGTCTGTGGTGGTCTGCAGGTGTCCCAGCTGGTCTGAAGACGAGAAGATCTGCGTGAGGATCGTCAACAACGAGCTGCACTTCTATGAGGACAACGACTTTGGTAAGGACACGTGCAGCGGTAGCCAGCGGCTCTGTCGCTGTGAAACCAGCAGCTGATGTCTGCGCCATCGTTTTTCCCAGACTCCATCGCCAACAAGCTCCACATGCAGAAGGTGTCCGACTTTGCGCTGTCGCCTGGAGGTCAGCCCAGCAAGGTGAGCGGAGCGTCCAGCAGCATAGTTCATTCTACCTGAACATGGTCCCACCCACCGTCTGTCCCCGTCAGGTCGCCGTCTACGTTCCGGGCAGCAAAGGAGCTCCTTCGTTCGTCCGCCTGTATCAGTACCCGGCGTTTGGAGGGCCGACTGCTGCACTCGCCAACAAGAGCTTCTTCAAGGCTGACCGAGTGATGATGCAGTGGAACAAGAAAGGTAGGTGTCCCGAGTCCCGACAGCTAGAACCGTGACCCCTGTGAGCGCTGACTTTAACCCGCCTGTCTTTCCCGCAGCCTCGGCCGTGCTGGTGACGGCGAGTACTGAAGTGGATAAAACTGGCGCGTCGTACTATGGAGAGCAGACGCTGCATTACCTCGGCGTTAACGGAGAGACGGCGCTGGTCCAGCTGTGTAAATCCTCCTTTTACTTCCCAGTTTAGCTTCTCGCTGCAGCGCCAGCGCTGGTCACCTGAGGGGTAAAATATGGCGATAGCGACAGGAAAATGTTTGTGTAACGACTTTTCTTTATCGCTTTGAAACAGCGAAGAACGGCCCAATCTACGACGTGGCGTGGAGTCCAAGCTCCACAGAGTTCTGCGTGGTGTATGGCTTCATGCCGGCCAAAGCCACCGTCTTCAACCTCAAATGTGACCCCGTCTACGACTTTGGGACCGGACCGCGAAATGCAGCGTACTACAGGTGAGAATCCGCCTGTGCTCGACGGCGTGTTGTCGCCTCTTTGGTCACGTCTGTTAATGATGCCACCGTGACGGGGGCTCAGCCATACGGCGTCTTCAGGAGGAGGTCGGTACGTGATGGAAAAGCGTCGTATCACCGCAGCAGAAAACGTGGTTGGCTCCTCGGTGGGTAACGGCTACCAAACCTGCTGACCTAGTGTAGTCAGTAGGATGGGATGCTTCCTGTGAGAGGCTGCACCTGATTGGTAGCTTTTAACTGTGAGGGGAAATCAGGCTGGATGTCAAACCTTAAACTGCTGGATGTTGTCTGTCTCCCTGTCTGTAGCCCTCAGGGCCACATCCTGATCCTGGCCGGCTTCGGTAACCTGCGAGGTCAGATGGAGGTCTGGGATGTGAAGAACTACAAACAGGTGAGGGAAAAACACCTGCGGAGGGAGGGTGGGGGTGGGTCGAAAAGCAACAGGTAAATGGACCTTCAGCGGTGTTTCACTTCCTGTGAGCGTCACAGCGCCATGCGGTTAGTGCTGAAGCACACGCCCAGCGTGAGTTTCATTCTTCAGCAACACGCTGTCGGCTCACACGATAGTCATAGGGGGCGCTGACTGGAGCCCTGAGGGACACCAGGCCAGGTCACAAAGCTCTGACCCCTGCCCCGATGGTGGAGCCTCAAACCAAGAACACCAAACATGTAAAAGAGACCTGTTTGATCCCGGCTGTTTGGTCCCGGCTGTTTGGTCCCGGCTGTTTGGTCCCGGCTGTTTGATCCCGGCTGTTTGGTCCCGGCTGTTTGGTCCCGGCTGTTTGGTCCCGGCTCTTTGGTCCCGGCTCTTTGGTCCCGGCTCTTTGGTCCCGGCTGTTTGATCCCGGCTGTTTGATCCCGGCTCTTTGGTCCCGGCTCTTTGGTCCCGGCTCTTTGGTCCCGGCTGTTTGATCCCGGCTGTTTGATCCCGGCTCTTTGGTCCCGGCTCTTTGGTCCCGGCTCTTTGATCCGGGCTCTTTGGTCCCGGCTCTTTGGTCCCGGCTCTTTGGTCCCGGCTCTTTGATCAAGCCGCTCCATCTGTGGTTGTGGATGGTGTTCAGTCTGATTTGACTGTTACTGAAGCTTTTTTTATTGTAACTGTATCATTACACAGTTTTATTGTTTCGTACGCATTTTCCGTCACGTTTGTGTGTTTCTGTTATCACATGTCAAAGCGATGCTCTTATTTACAGCTCGTATCATCACTGATTCAATTCAGCTCATTTTTGACTCAGACTGTCAGAAATAATATAATTCTGATCATTTAGATGTGTGCTGTCCAAAGAACCCTCTAAACCTTGGAAATTTAAAAGTAACTGAGGATCCAACAGAGAAACATGAAGCAGGTTTTCCTGTTCTGGCTTTTTATAGCAGAAAACCTTAAAAATATTCTGCAGTCGATCAAAAACTGAAGCAAACCATGAATCAACATGTGAACATGACCTGATGAGGTTTGATTACAGACACAGCTGAGCAGTCATTTGTTTCCATTCGTTCAGTTTGAACAGCAGAGACGAGGCTTTGCTGTCAGAGGCCGACAGCACTGAACACAGCAGCAGACTGGTGGCTAATAAACAGAGAATAATGCAGGAAGCAGAGATTTGATGGTAAACTGGTCTCTGAGTGCTGAGAGAGAGAGAGCTGTGCAGGAAGTACAGCAGCCAAAGTCAGAGGGAGCTCATGAGCATGGTTATCAAACGTGAAGCGCAGTTTGATCTTCTTTTGCTGCTGGTTCAGTCAGTGTTGGTCAGAGTGACGAAACCTGCAGCTTCAGGATCTGTGAGCCGTCGACTCTCAGCGCCGACGGCGTCTGTGGACGATCCACGCTCTGTTTCCACGTTTTTACCTGCTCTTTAATTGTTTGAGCTAGAGCAGGGCGATATGGCCAAAAATATTTATCACGATATATATTTGAAAATTTGCGATAACGATATAACCGACGATATAATTGATGCGAGACAAAATACAACTCCACAACATTACTAGTGCAAAAAGACAACCTTCCATTTATTTTCACTTAAACAAGAAGCTGGTTTTATGTACACTAAAGCTTTATAAAAATGTAACAGTGCAAATGCAAATTCCTTGCTGAAAGTTTAACCAAAAGGCATTTCCAGTAGAAATGGGCTGACATGTCCTGAGCATAACCATGTATAATATCCACTGAAGTTAAAAAGAGCTGCTTTGCAACATTAAACTGCAGTGTGCAGTACGTATTTTTCGGACCATAAGGTGCACGGGATTATAAGGCACATTAAGCGAAACAAAGCAGTCAGATAAATCAAACTTTATTAAACTCATTCTTCTTGCTTCCTCCACTTCTGTACCATTGATTCATTAATGTTGAATTCTCTGGCAGCTGAGCTATTCCCATGTTGTTGCAGTATATTAATGACTAACCTCGTATTGTGGATGGATTATCTCAGTTGTTCTCCTGACTGAAGTTTGGTCCGTTTACAGCATCCTGCCATGCGATTGCATTTGTCTCTAACCATGAAGAACCTTCACGTTAACTTTTATAAGTGGAAAAGTGTTAGTGTTCGTCCTCCAGCTTCACTGTTTATGTTATGCTAACATAGCTGTGTCGCTAGCGATCACGTAGCACATCATTATATACCAGCTAGCCCAACTTCAGTAACCCTACAAACGTCACTGCTGTTTAGTTTCCTGTCTTCATTTATGTTGGAAGTGATAGCAGAGCTGTACGTTTGAATTTTTCCAGAAATCTCTCAGTCAGAACATGCTATATCATGCTTAGCTAACTAGCGAAACTAGTGCGCTAACTCCCGCTAGCTTCCTGCTAACTTCTAACTCCGTTAAATGTAATACATTTTTTTTCATGGATGCCTGGAAGTTAAACTTCATAGTTACACCTGGTAAAGCAGCAATGCTGATCGTTTTATTAAAGATGAAAGAATTTAGACAGTTTTTAACTCTCAGTGATGCTGCAGTGTTGTTTGACCTGAAGTATACGGAGTTTAGGACCCAGATTACTCCCAGATTTAAGAGCATCTTAGTCCGACAAATACGACAATAACGACGGCCGCTTGCATGTTCTGCAAAAAAATGTGCTTTGTTGTGTATCTGACGGACAAACACCAAACCAGTTCCACATCACGGAAGTTGCACCATTTTTACAAACCAATTCTGGTTCATCTGTTTCACTCAACAATCGGCCATGTGCGTATGAAAACAAAGGCACTGCGCACGCGCGTTTTACTCATATTCTATCGCGATATTTCATTTTCCTATCTTTGCCTAACATTATACCGGTATTACCGTGAACGGTATAATATGGCCCAGCCCTAGTTTGAGCTGTTTGCTGAAATAGTTTTGTGAGCTTTAACCTGAGATTCTGACGTTTCTGATAAAATACATTTATATGTAAAAGTCATTCAGGATTTAATGAATTGAACTGTAAACCCAGCCCTCATTGAGCTGTCCTGTTACAGGCAGCTTTACAGGAAGAATCAGTGATTTAATCGAACGAGTTGGCGTCTTGTCCATCGGTTTCTCTTTAAACTCCATCATTGTCGTGTTTGGCTTCACCAGTCTCACCTGTCTCGTCCAAGGTGTCCAAATCTCAGGCGCCAGACGCCACTCATTTCTCCTGGTGTCCCGATGGTGAGCATATCGTCACGGCGACCTGCTCTCCTCGGCTGCGGGTCAGTAACGGTTATAAGATCTGGCACTACACCGGCTCCGTGCTTCAGAAATGGGACGTGGCGGCCGGCTCGGAGCTGTGGGAGGTGCGCTGGCAGTCGCTCCCCGACGGCAGCTTCCCCAAGCGACCAATCAAGTACCAGGCAGCGCCCAGCCAGCTGGGGTCCACACAGGCCCCGCCCACACAGGCGTACCGGCCACCCGCACTGAGACACCTGCCCGCCACGCCCAGCTCCAAACTGGTGAGATGACGATGGCTTTCTGGTTTATTTAGGCAGAAGTCGTCGTTATGGTAACCTGACCTCACCTGTCTTTTCCTGTCAGCATGAGGACGAGCCTCCTCAGGACCTTCGTCCCGGAGCTTCGGGAGAGAAGAGTCTCTCTAAATCTGCTCTGAAGAACCAGAGGAAACGAGAAGCAAAGAAGGCAGCGAAGCAGGTGAGACTCGAAAGTGTGACGTACCTGTGAGCACAGGTGCTGAAATCCAGGCGAGCTGAACGCCGTCACACCGTCGCTCGCACGGCGTCGACGTCTGCACTGGAGAAGCAATGGTCACCTGCTCCTGCTCTCTTCCTGCATCAGCTGTTTATACAAACACTACACATGCTGTGCCTTTTTCAAATTAAAAGCACTCTAAAGTTTGGCTTTTACTGTGAAACACTTGTTTACATGAAACATCTGATATTCAGCGTCTGATTAAATTCATGTGTCATCATCACAGAGGATGATGAGGAGACAGACAGACTGATGATGAAGAAGCTGAGAGGCTTCTTCATCATCAGCTGACGTGTGATCATGTGATCTGCTGATATTCATCTGCTAAAAACAGGAAAAGCCTGACTGATGATTTCAGCCTCGTTTCAGGTGTGGAGGATCTTTGTCTGCTCTCACCTGGATCTCACACCGCCTGCCAGCATTCCTCTTACTCCGGGTTCTGCCATGTTGTAAGGTGCTCGAGGCAGTCACGTGAACACGGTCACTGATCTGATTATTTCAACAGGAGGCGAAACCAGAACCAGAACCTCCCACTGACCCCGCCGCTGTCAGTAACAGCCAATCAGAGGCAAGCATCGGTGACCCAGAGGTGGAAAAGAAGATCAAGAACTTAAAGAAGGTGAAGGCTGGTTTATTTCTGTGAACGTCAGTCAGGTGGATCTCAGCCTGGGGGTGGGGTCAGTGGTGTGTGGTGCTCTGATTGGTCAGTCTCTCAGTGACTTTTGTACGTTTCAGAAACTGAAGGCCATCGAGGAGCTGAAGGAGCAGCAGGCATCGGGGAAGGTCCTGCAGAAGAACCAGGTGATGTTTGTTGACAACCCGACACTCATGAGGGGCAAACGCCGCAGTCATCGGCGGGCCCTGGGTGGTGTCTGGAGGAACTGTGATCACGCTGTAGACGATGACTGGTAACGGTTGCTGACATCTTGGTGCTGCGAGCACAGCGGCGCTAACTCTGAGCTTAACCTTTCCTCTGCAGGTGGAGAAGATCCAGAAGGAGGAGCAGCTGCTGAAGGAGCTGCAGGAGCTGCAGATCGGACAGTAAGAGGTCCCTGGGAGCTACAGACCACGCCTCCCATCCTGCAGAGCACAGAGGGACGGTGGCGTCTGTGATTGAGTTTTTAGTTGAGGGGCGGGGCTTATCTGACAGGTGTGGCATGCCTCCAGAGGGTTAGACTGAGTGGATGTTTGTTCCTTATGTTCACGCCCTGCCCGTGGCTGCGAGCGGCGAGCGCTCCTCTGTCTCAGCTGGAGGTTGTCCAGTAATAAACTGTGTAACAGAGCATGAGACCAGTTCTTCTTGTCGCAGTGAAACCTTTGTTTTTATTTGTCACCAGAGTTTTTTTGTTTTTGGCCGTGGGAGTGCTGATAGACAACAAAGTAAGTCGGACTCGAACCCAGGCCTGCTGTTCTGCGACTACGGTCACCTGCTCTCCCACTGAGCCAACCCGGTGCCCCAGAGTCGGGTCCTTTTAATTGGATTCATTTACACAAACTCGGCTACACCTGCCGAGCTTCGTCGCTGCCCTAATATAATACACTTTTTCTCTCTGCCTCACAGTTCCATTTTTTATGGGTAATAAAAAGAAAATAAAGCCGTTATTTCTAATAAATTCAACAAAAAATCTGGTCATTTGTGTAACCCCCGTTCTCTGCAAAGTGAGTCCATTATGTATGGGAAGTGCCCTCTGGTGTGAACAATCACGGAAGCTCCACCACCTCCGTTTCCTGTGATTGGTCTGTGCGAGGCCGTCCAATCACTGCAAAGGACACGGGGATCCCCAGCCCTCTGCCCATGCAGGTAGGGCAGTTGGGTGAGATATCTCACTCGGTGTTCAGAGAACCGGTGTTATGCAAGTGACCAACCTTCTCTTTCAAGCAGCACTCAGTGTCTCGCTGTGGGAAACGGCGCCACTCCTGGATCACGTGCATCAAAGCCTGTAACTCCGCCACCCAGGCAGGTCAGCGCTTCCAAAGGTCTGCGTGTCTCTAGGAGCCCACACTAAGGACTGAGTGTGTGAGTGAGGGTCACATGGATCATCATCATTGTAGCTCCGCGACAGGCACGGCTTCTTCAAGACGCCGCTTTGCTGCATTTATTGAACGCCGTGAAAACTACAAACACAAACGCTGTAGGCCCTTCAGTCAGTTCAAAGTAACGTGTTTCACACAATCCTGTGTTTCTTCAGCAAAATAAACATGAAGTCAACATGTCTGTATCTGTAAATAATAACTGTTATGCCTACGTGTACAAATATATTTATACAAACAAATAATTCCTTACGATACCACATATATAAAAGCTATTTCTGTGACACAATCATGGTCGGCGTGTGCAGATGTGTCCCACAGAAACACCCCAAAGGCCCCACGAGGCTGCAGTCCTGGGACTTGCACACCATCACAGTAGCCTCTTCCACCCAGTGTGATAAGCACCACTGTGACAGGCTTCAGTCCTGTCTGTGAGGAGCAACAGGCTCACCAGTAGGCCTCAACCTGTGGGTCCTGTTCTTAAAGCTTCTCAGAGATGTCGGCCAACTGGTGCAATTCCAAAGCCAATATGACAGGCTGAAGTAGCAGCTAAATACACTTTAATAGTGGAAGATGCTCTCCGCTAATCTAGCAAATCCTAAAGGAAGCATGACAGATTGGAGAGAGAGCACTGATAAGCAATTATATTCCTAGCTGCTCACCATCTTTCAAATACATGCTGTTGGCGATCAGAGCGGCCATGTGGAAAAGGCTTTGGATGGTCTCAGTCACCCTCAGAAGGAGAGCAGACCTGGCTTTGTGCCCGGCTGCGACGATGGCGTTTTTATGGAAAATCCACATGAAGTGCTGCCTGCTGAGCCTCTGTCAGGCTGCTTCTCTCCTCACTCCTCCTCACTTAAGTGCAGTGAACAGTTAAGTGAATTTTCCTGGTCCAGCACTTGTGATCTTTAAGAATCCCTGGTGTGGGGCCGGGGACTGTTGTAAGGGGGCACCCCGTATCCTTTTAAGTGTGTGTTGTGGACAGATGTGGTGGTGTCAGGGTATACCGAGGATACCCGCTATACAGGATATAAGTGAGGTTTGAAAGCGTTTGTATTACTGTAATTGAAATGCAAAGTTAAATGACCAAAAATCATAACAGGCACATAAAGATTCACCTCTGACCGGCTCAGTTGTGTCACCTTCGTTAAGATAGGACAACGTTTAATTTTTTTTTTTTTTTTTTTTTTTTGTCCCGTTTGGATCTATAGCCATCAGAATTGTTGTCTTAAGGCCAAGAAAGATGCCAAGCGGATTTATTTTACCAAGTGGATCATCATGGCCTTGCCATATTGGTCCATTTGATTGACCTTTATTATAATTATGAATTTATTTTATTTTCAGTTGCAAACGGGACAGACATGACTGGGGGATAGGACAGGGGGAAAGAATGAAAGAAAGAGGGGGAGAGAAAGAAAGAAAACCAAAGGGGAGAAGAGACGGTGAGAAGGGGGGGAAGAGAGAAAAAAAAACAAACAAAAAAAAAACAAAAAATAAAAAAAAACTCCTGGGTCACCTGTATGGAGAAAAAAAAAACAGAGGAGACAGCAAACAACAAAGAGCAACATAATAATAGAAAAAAAAAAAAGCACCATCACAATAAACTAGCTAGCCATAGATATCAATAGTTACTAAATAATAAACGATATTGTGCAACACTCAAGATAGACAGCGCACAGTGTGCTTTGAGGCAGCAGCCAAGAAAGCTGTAGTCCGTGTCTGTGAATACCCATGTGTACACCTGTGTGCATACCTGTGTGGATCAGCATGCTTGCATTCCAGAGGTTTCTCCATGTAATGATCTGCTAGGGAGTGTGGGGAGCCACAGCCCTGTCCTTTATGGTATCAAGCAGGTATGGAGGAGATCAAAACTCCAGACATCCAGAGGCCCCCAGAACACAAGAGACCAAGGAAGACCCACAGAGGGGCAGCTGCGCCACTGTCCCAGTAAGAGCTAAGGAGAGTCCCAGATGAGGGCTCATTCAGCAGCAGGACAACGTTTAATTAACAGGTAAAAGCTGAAGTTAAATGTCGGACACGTGATTTCAGTGAAGTCTTTACAGGCCTCGGATACGTGCGTGGGTCCAGGCTGGTGTTACAGGCGTGGCCCTTTAAGGATGAGCCTGATGGGAAATGTGTGCGGGGGGGTAGAGCAAAAAAAAGGAAAAGGAAGAGTAACGGTTAGCTACAGAAGAGACGAAGGGAAAATAAATAAAAGGAATATAATAACTCCCTCGACAGCCAGAGTTGTATCGGCGATGCCCGCTGTGAGTAAACTGTTTCAGCCCACTGTACGCGGTGTTCGTGCCTTGGAGGAGAAATAAAGGTTCGGTAAAGCAGTTTCCTACGCCTCCCTCGATCTTCTTGCTAGCGGAGTTGACCTGTATAGTAAGCTGTTGCCGGCTGCGAGTCAGTTACGGAACCTTCAAGTAACTGCCAGAGGTTTCCTTACTACGGTTCGGGGCCGCGGATCTGGCGCGGTAACACTGGGGGCTCTTTTCCGGGATTAAACTCCGCAAAGCGCCGAGAGAGAGGGAGCGAACTTTTTTCTCTCTTTTCCCTCGGACGACAGAGAAAATGGCGGCTCCGAGAGATGCTGAAGGGGATGGCATGGTAATGTACTTCAGTAAGAGCAGCAACCCATTTTTGTCAGAAACACCAGAGAGTGGCACAGCTAATGTGGACCATGCCACTTATGTAAACAATAGAATCCACAGCAGCAACCCCTTCATCACAGACATAGAGTTAACGCCAGCGGCGAGCATAGCAGCAGTCGATACGACAGAGTTTGAGGCTGCATGGCATCTCACCCCGCCACCTTCAGCTCACACCAACCCTTTCTTAACACCAATAGCGAAGCAGAATGCAGTGTGCAGTGAGTTTAAGCAGTTGCAGTGCTCAGACTGCGAAGGCCCTGGTAACACTGCATCTACACCGCTCACAGTGGGACAGCATGGCCTGCATGATCACCCATCTCGGATTGTTACATCTCGGCCATGCAGCCAGCCATTCACCGCCATGAACTGTACCTGCAGTGTCCCTAGAAAAACACGGTTTACTGAGCCAGCGAAGCTACACATTATGCCGGGTATACCCCAACCTGCGCAATACAGCTATGAAATGCCAGCTCAGGGCTATTTTTCCCCAACACCTCGCATGGTAATACCAGCACCAGATGGGGGGTGTGGGCTTTGTAAGCATGACCAGGGTCACAGTTCAAAACAAGCCATGCCAGGGCCACGCGGCTGTTTTCCTGGTGTAGTGCAAGACGGTGGTTTTGCAGATTGTAGTGCTGATGGACAGACAAGGGGCAAGGAGAAAATTCCCACATTACAACCAGACCATTTCGATGGGTCAGGGTCATGGAAAGACTTTCTCTATCAGTTCGAGACCTGTGCAAAGGCCAACTGCTGGACGGAGAACACCATGGCTGTCCAACTGAGATTCAGCCTGAGGGGCGCAGCTGGAGCCATAATCCACAAAAACCCCAAATCTGCTCGCTGGAGTTACCAGAGGATTGTGGAGGAGGTGGAGGCTGCCTATGGGCCGTGTTCAGAGCATGCAGCAGCCATTGGCATTGAGCTACGGCAGAGAATCAGGAAACCAGGTGAGGCCCTGCATACCCTCAGAGATGATATTTACGAGAAGGTTTCCATTGTGTATGCCAACCGCTCCGAGCTGGAGCAGGACTGTATTGCTGTAGAGATCTTCACTAATGCTTTGGCAGATGCTGAAATGGTCCAGAAATTGTTGGAAGAACAACCACGCACCCTGGCAAGAGCCTATGAAATCGCCCACAGGTTCGAGACAACGAAAAGGGCCGCCAGGGCAGTCACGCAGCTTATGCAGCCAGGGCCACGAGTCTCTACAGCACAGGGGCCCGAACAGCTGCATTACGGGAGAATGTTCATATGCTAAGTTATGAACCACCGGAGAGGGCTCAAAGACCTATCCAGCATGGGCGCCAAAGCTGGAGCACATCCAACAAGTCAAGCAGGAAGGAGGCTGTTTGCCATAACTGCTCCGGCATAGGACATCTACAGAGGAACTGCCCCTCTCCTCGCTCACCTGCCCAAAAGCCTGTAAAAGCTGCTAGAGGCCCAGCCCCTGACCCAGGCACAGTGTTCCACAACGGAGGCCAAGATGTGATGTGTGTCCAGATAGTAATACAGGGACGGGAAATACGGGCCTTGCTGGATTCTGGTGCACGGCGGAATGTGCTGCCCCTCCACTATTTTAACACCATAGGTAAGGTAAGGTAAGGTAACTTTATTTATACCTAAAGGCAAGGTAAATTTTCTTTACAGAAAAATGACAGCATTTGACATCCCTTTAAAAACACATACCTATAAAACTCACTGTGACACATACTTTAATATTTCGAATCAAAAACAGTTCTTATTTAATTCAGTGACAGCAACGGGGACAAAGCTATTTTTATAACGCTTTGTCCCCGCAGAGTCAAGACCCCAGGTGCAGGCATCCATTGCTCAGACTCTACAAGGCATTGGTCCAGAGGGATTGGCCGTTCTGGGCGAGGTCATCCTGCCTGTACATGTGGGGAGCGGTGTTAAAAATGTAGACTTTCTTTTGGCCGACATGGCTGAAGGCACTGAAGTTATCCTGGAGCACCCTTTCCTGCAACAATCGTGCGCTTGCTTAGACTACGGCCGCCAAGAGATAACCCTGTTTAATGAAAAGATACCATGTTTTGGTGTGGGCCCTCAACCTCAGGTGCTTGTTGTTAGGGTGGCACGCACTACGGTTTTGGAACCAGGCTGCGAGTATGTGGTCCCCGGGTTTTCCAGCTCCCACTGTGCCGCTCATAGAGACATGATGCTAAGCCCCACAAAGGGCTTTGTGGAGAAGCACCAAGTACTGGTAGCTCACGCAGTTGTGCAACCTAGTAAACCCTCTAGCATCCCAATCAGAGTCTTTAACCCTGGGGCCGCAGCTGTCACCTTAAAGCGGGGTGCCGTGGCAGGGGTTCTTCAGCCCGTGCAGGTCCTGGAGGGGTCGGGGGGTCACCCACCAAGGGTCTTGGCTGCCCTCGAGCTTAATGGTACTCCCCCTGCTTCTGTACCAAGCCATTTGCAGGCCCTTTACGCCGAGAGCAGCCCCGGTTTGACTCACGTTGCCCGCTACGATCTGGCAGGCCTGCTGAGGTCCTACGGTGATGTCTTCTCCACTGGCCCAAATGACCTTGGTCGCACTGGTGTTGTCCAGCATGACATCCTGACCACGCCAGGGCCACCAGTTAAGCACCTGCCGTGCAGGATGGCAGGGGACAAACAAATAGCGGCCGACCAGCAAGTACAGCAGAGCCTGGAGGCTGGGCTAGCTCAACCTAGCAATAGCGGCTGGGCTGCTCCAATTGTGATGGTGAAGAAGAAAGACCAGAGTCCCAGACTATGCGTGGACTATAGACCACTAAATGAGCGAACCCTTAAAGACGCTTATCCCCTGCCACGCATCCAGGACACCCTTGACACGCTTTCTACTGCCAAGTACTTCAGTACACTAGACCTGACTTCAGGGTACTGGCAGGTAGAGATGACCCCCAGAGCCCGAAAAGCAGCTGCATTTTGTACCCGTAAGGGATTGTTCGAGTGGAATGTGATGCCGTTTGGACTGTGCAATGCACCGGCCACATTCCAAAGGCTTATGGACAGAGTCCTGGCTGGGCTGCAGTGGGAGACATGCTTAGTATACCTAGATTACATCATTGTCCTGGGTCAGGATAGCACCCAGATGCTGGAGCGGCTCGAGCAAGTGTTCATCAGATTGCGTGGAGCCAACCTAAAACTGAAGCCATCTAAATGCTGCCTGTTTTGGGAGCAGGTGGCCTATCTGGGCCATATCATCTCTGCTGGAGGTATTTCCACAGATCCCCAGAAAGTCCAGCAGGTGACGGACTGGCCTGCACCGCGGACCGTCACAGAAGTGCGTCAGTTTGTTGGCTTAGCCTCATACTACCGCCGGTTCGTGGAGGACTTTGCCACAGTAGCCAAACCCCTCCACGAACTCACTAAGTATGCCCGTTTTAACTGGACTGCTGAGTGCCAGGGAGCATTCCAGGAATTAAAAAGACGGCTTACAGCAGCCCCTGTCCTGGGTTACCCACTGGACCAGGGTGACTTCTTCCTCGACACTGATGCCAGCAATTGTGGGATCGGAGCGATTCTCTCCCAAGTGCAAGGGGGCGAAGAGCGGGTCTTGGCCTATGGGAGCAGGTGGCTGTCAGCTACCGAACAAAACTATTGTACGACCAGGCGAGAGCTTCTGGCGGTTGTGGCGTTCACTTCCCACTTCAGGCAGTACCTGCTGGGTAGGCCGTTCACTGTCCGGACTGACCATAGCAGCCTCCACTGGCTGACCAGGCTGAGGGAGCCCGAGGGCCAGCTGGCCCGCTGGTTGGAGAAGCTGGCAGAGTATAACTTCCAGGTGCTGCACCGACCTGGGAAAAACCACCAGAATGCGGATGCACTTTCCAGGAGACCCTGCCGCGCTTCATGCCCGTGCACACTCCCAGAGCCCACCATCAACAGCGGCCGGTTCGAGCATAAAGGTGTGCAGTGTAACTTAGAGGACTGTTGTACCAGCATAACCCCCCCAGGGCAGCCCCCAGTGGGGGTAGTGGGGCCTGATGGTACCGATGGGAAAAGCCGGGTAGCAGAACCAGAGTGTGCACCCGTAGCAGCAGTGGACTGTTGTTCCGGTAGTAGCCACGACACCCGCCCAAATATCCACCGGGTGGATGAGTCCCATCACACTAGCTTGTTCAGTGGCTGGACCCCAGAACAGCTCTTGGCTAGCCAGAAGAACGATGTGGATATAGGCCCAGTTTGGGAATGGAAGGAAAAAGGGGGAGGTCGGCCCGTCTGGGCCGATGTAGCGGCATGCAGCCCCGCAACCAAAGCCTACTGGGCGCAGTGGAAAAGACTGCACCTAAAAGATGGAGTGCTGGTGAGGAAATTCCACTGTACAGAAAGTAATGTGTTTTTCCCCCAAATCCTTCTGCCTCACGCCTATCGTTACTCCGTAATGCAGCAGATGCACGATGGCCCAGTGGGCGGCCACTTTGGGGCAGAAAGGACCCTGGCACGCTTGAAGAATAGGTACTACTGGTACAACATGAAAGATGATGTGACCCTGTGGTGCCGCACTTGCACCAGTTGTGCTGAAAGGGCGCGGCCCCTAAAAACCCCCCAGGCAGCGATGGGCACGGTATTTAGTATTTAGTATTTATTTATTGTCATTGTCAAGAACAATGAAATTGCGTTTGGGGCTTCCATACAACCCAAAAAAAGAAGAAAATAATAAATACCCCTTAAAACCCAAGTGTACATATTTAACCCAGTGTGACTCCAATGCAATAAGACAATCCTTAGCAATAATGTTCGTAGAAATTCAGACAAAGACCTGAGAAACATGACAAAATACAACAATGCAACCCATTCAATATTATTGTACTGTGAGATATGATATCAGATATGATAGTTATCTATTTAAGAATGAGGCGGGGGGGGCAGGAGGGGGAAGAGAATAAAGATATGATGCACCAATGCAGACCAGTTCATTGCTATTAAGAAGTTGGATATGGTTATTGTCCGTGAGAGGGGGGCAGAGAGTTCAGGAGCCTCACAGCCTGTGGATACAGGCTGTTGGCCAGTCTGGATGTTCTGGCCTGTATAGACCTGTACCTTCTCCCTGAGGGCAGCAGATGGAAAAGGTGGCGCGCAGGGTGATGTTGGTCCCGCAGGATACTGTGCACCCTCCTCAGACAGCGAGTGGGGAAGATATTACTGATCTCTGGCAGACTTGTTCCAATAATTCTGCCAGCTTCTTTCACCACCCGCTGGAGTGCTTGCTGATCGGCCTTGGTGCAGCTGGGGAACCACACTAGAAATCCATACGTCAGAACGCTGCTGATGGCACAGTTGTAGAAGTTCAACATCAGAGATCTGGGAATGTGTGCGCTCCGCAGTCTCCTCAGGTAGTAGAGGCGCTGTTGGGCCTTCCGTGCAACTGAGGTGATATGGTTGCCCCAGGACAGGTCCTCGGTCACAGTTACCCCCAAGAATTTAAAACTGCTCACCCTCTCCACCGCCTCACTGCCAATGAAGAGAGGCAGATGGTTGTTATGACCCCTCTTCCGGAAATCTACAATGATCTGGAGCCCACCAAAACAACTCCCTGATAACGACTGTGTGATGACTATTCTTCCCGTCCCATGAAGGCCACCTGGGTTGGCTGGCAGACTGTTTACTTAGCCTGATAGTGCGAAGGACACTGTCTCCGCTGAACTCTGGACACACACACACACACACTTACACTGACAAGCACTCACTCATCCCCCTCCCTTTCCAACGCCTTCGATGCTTGTGCCCTACCGGGGATGATAGCAGTCAACTGGACCAGCGCAGATGCTGCAGGACCGGATGCGCTGTCTACGCCGGCTCTCTCTTACCCTTTACCCGCCCCTGTTGCTTGTCTCGTGTTTCTATGGTGTATTGATAGTCATGTGCTTTTGTGCTGAGGTGTTTTTTCTGTTATCAAACTGTTCTCCCACCAGGAGCTCAGTCTGAGTGGAGTTTTTTTTCTCCTCCTCTTACCTCATGTAGTGTATTTTCGTTGTTTTTCCTATCAGCCTACCTTTCTGACATGTCTCCCCAATGTGATGTTTGTGTAAAGTTGGTCAGAAGGTTCCTTTGTGAGTGCGCATGCGCCATTAGCGTGCTGCCTGCTGTAACCCCTAATTTCCCTCGGGATGAATAAAGTATTCTGATTCTGATCTCCTTGGTCTTTTTGGTGTTTAAGACCAAGTTATTGTCGTGGCACCATGACTCTAGTTGTTGCACCTCTGTCCTATAGTTTGTCTCATCATTGTTGGATATAAGTCCGAGCACTGTAGTGTCATCTGCAAACTTAACAATGAGATTGGACGCGCAGGAGGAAATACAGTCATGGGTGAAGAGAGTGTATAGCAGAGGGCTCAGAACACACCCCTGAGGGGCACCGGTGTTGACCACAAGGGTGGAAGAGGTGTTCTTACCCACTCTGACACTCTGTCTACGGTTAGTGAGGAAGTCCACAATCCAGTTGCACAGAGAGGAGTTAAGTCCCAGTTGGTGGAGTTTGGGACGGAGTTTGTATGGCCGGATGGTATTAAAAGCCGAGCTGTAGTCTACAAAGAGGAGCCGTGCATAGGTGTTCCTGTGTTCCAAGTGCTTCAGTAATGTGTGCAGCACTGTGGCGATCGCATCCTCGGGTGACCGGTTCTCCCTGTATGCAAACTGGTGCGAGTCCAGGGATGGTGGAAAAGCAGCTCTGATGTGTTTAATGACCAGTCTCTCCAGGCATTTGGCGGGAATGGGGGTGAGTGCCACAGGTCTGAAATCGTTCAGACATGTGACATTTGACTGTTTTGGGATGGGAACGATGGTTGCTGCTTTGAAACAGGATGGTACCAGTGAACAGGACAACGAGGTGTTATATATAGAGGTGAAGACGTCCGCCAGGTCCGCAGCACAGTCTTTTAGCACCCGGCCCAGCACTCCATCCGGCCCGGCCGCCTTCCTGGTGTTAATGCTCCGGAACACACGCCTCAGCTCATGAGTGCTCAGGACTGGAGCAGGATCGGTTGAGGGGAGAGGGGACAGGACAGGGTCGGTGTTCTCCCTATCAAAACGGGCATAAAAGAGATTTAGATCCTCAGCCAGAGTAGAACTGTCGGCTGAGGGTGATGGTGTTCTTCTTTTGTAGTCCGTGATAGCCCTGATGCCCTCCCAGACCTGCCTTGGGTTTGTGTTGTTCTCAAACCTGGCCTCGATACGCCTCCTGTGCTGCTGCTTGGCAGTCTTGATGCCTCTTCTCAGGTTGGCCCTGGCAGCACTGTATGCCTCCTGGTCCCCGGATTTGAAAGCGTTGTTCCTTGTTCGAATAAGTTGTTGAACTCCGTGTGTCATCCAGGGTGGATTATTAGGGAACACACGGAATCGTTTCCAAGTTGTTACATTGTCCACACAGAAACAGATGTAGTCCAAGACAGTGGAGGTGTAACTGTCCAATGCGACACGATTGTCAGTGTCCTGCACCTTGAATACATCCCAGTCTGTGCAGTGGAAACAGTCCTGAAGCATCGGAATAGCATCAGGTACGTGTTGGCGCCCCCATGGAGAGGATTGCAGTCGATCTGATGGGACCGTTGAACGAAACAGAAAGGCATAAGCGGTTCATATTGGTGGTACAAGACTACTTCAGCAAGTGGGTGGAGGCTTATCCAGTCCCCGATGGACAAGCACCCACAGTGGCATCAAAGGTTGTTGCGGAGTGGGTATGTAGATATGGAGCCCCACAGTCTCTGCATAGCGACCAGGGCACCAACTTTGAGTCAGATGTGTTCCAGGGGATGTGTGAACTGTTCGGAATCAAAAAGACACGCACCACGCCCTTTCATCCACAGTCCGATGGCCAGGTAGAGCGTTTTAATGCTACCCTGCAGAAGGCCTTAGCCACCACCGCGGAGCGCTGCCACTGGGATTGGGATATAATGATCCTCTATGCTGTCATGGCTTATCGGGCAACTAAGCACAGTTCCACAGGATTGACCCCAAACATGATGCTTCTGGGCCGAGAGATAACCGAGCCTATTGACCTGGTCGCGGGTCTGCCGGCCGACGACACCCCCAACTGCACTGTACCACAGTATGTGGTGCAACTCAGGGAAAGGCTGGAGCTTTCCCACCAACTGGCACGGGAGGCTCTCGGGAAATCTGTTGAGCGCACTAAGAAACAGTACGATAAGAATATCTGCCAAGTTCAGTATCCAGTCGGCGCTGCAGTGTGGCATCTGATCAAAGGGACCAAGAGAGTGCGGCACAAGGTTCGCAAGTGTCTGCCTTCCTATGAGGGCCCCTACTTCGTAGTGGGCCTGTTGGATGATTTAGTCTACTGCATTAAAAAGGGGCCCCGAGCAAAGGCTAAAGTGGTTCATCACGACAGACTCAAGCCTTATCACTCAAGAACGCCGCTGGACAACAGCTGGGTCTTCCAAGACTCCGACCAGGCAGCACCCATCGAGGTGCCTCCTCCAGCGCTCGACGAAAGCGATTCTGACATTGATTTCGGTCCCTTCGACTTGTGGGAGGCCCCAGCCGGGGCAGATCAACCAGATACTGGTGCTTCCCTGAGAACTGGCTCTCCGCCACCTGCTCTAGGAGATGGTAGCGGGTTGCCAGCCAGCCCTGTTCAGCCTTACGTGGATGGGGCTGAAGGACCAGAACAGCACCCTTCCTTCAGGTCCACACCCCGTTCCAGACCACAGCGTGTGCAGCGGGCGCCGGACATGTTTGGTGACTGGGTCAGTCACTAGGCTATTATGTCCTAATTGAGTCGGGGTGTAGGCGGATCGCTGCCCTGCTCAGTAGTTAAAAAAAAAAATAAAATTGTTCATGTTACATATGTTAAGTGATATGACTGTTGTAGATTGAGTTGTTACAGGGGGCTATTCTTATGTGTACTGTTGGGCTTGTTTGTCTTGCTGTTTCCTGGTAACATGGCTGTCGACGGGCTGCAAGTTATTGTTTGAACGAACTGGCCCTGATGAGAAGCATGAACAGAGACTTTGCCTCCTCCTGTGTCTTATGTTTTACGGAGTCGTGGCTCAGTGAGAACATCCCAGACTGCGCGCTCAAGCTGGAGGGCTTTCATCTGCTGCGCGCGGACCGGCAGGCCGCTCTCTCCGGTAAGTCCAAAGGTGGAGGTCTCTGCTTCTACATCAATAGTGGCTGGTGCACAGATGTGACAGTGATTGCTCAGCACTGCTCTTCCTCTCTGGAATATCTTTTTATCCACTGCAAACCGTTTTATTCTCCGCGGGAGTTTGCTTCATTCATCCTGGCCGCTGTTTACATCCCGCCAGACGCAGATGCGCAGGCAGCTCAGTGCGCACTCGCGGAGCAGATTCTCCACACGGAGCGGACATTCCCGGACTCTCTCATCATTGCTCTTGGGGACTTTAACAAAGCCAATCTGAGCCATGAGCTTCCGAAATATAAGCAGTGTATTAAATGCCCGACCAGAGAGGAGAGGACATTGGACCACTGTTACAGCACGATCAGCGGGGCCTATCGCGCAGTGCCCCGCGCTTCACTCGGACTTTCTGACCACGTCATGATCCACCTAATCCCCGCGTACAGACAGAGGCTGAAGCTCTCCAAACCTGTCGTGAGGACTAAAAAACTGTGGAGCAACGAGGCTGTGGAGGAGCTTCGCACGTGTTTGGAGTCTACAGACTGGGACACAATGAAGGCTGCTTCTAACAGCTTGGACGAGTTTACGGACACTGTCACCTCCTATATCCACTTCTGTGAGGACAGCATTGTGCCATCAAGCACCAGGGTGAGTTATAACAATGACAAACCCTGGTTTACTCCTAAACTCAAAAAGCTGTGGCTGGAAAAGAGAAAGGCGTTCAGAAGCGGAGACAGGGACTGCTACAGAGAGGCCAAGTACAGGTTCACTAAAGAAGTGGACATTGCTAAACATCAGCACTCTGAGAAGATGCAGCAGCAGATCTCAGAGAATGACTCGGCCTCTGTGTGGAAAGGTTTTAGGAATATTACAAACTACAAGCCTAAAACCCCCCACTCCACTGACGACTTGCTCTTGGCCAACACCCTCAACGACTTCTACTGCCGTTTTGACGAGCCATCAGGCAGCCTTCACACCTCCAACGGCCCCAACAATAGAGACACTTTGGACACTAATTCCCCCACCTCTCCCCCCTACATAGAGCCATCACCACCTTCAATCACTTCACCTGCAACACCCCCCTCCTCACCCCACACAAAAGAGGATTTCACACCACCTCCTCCCACCACAACTCTTCATATTCATGAAGCAGATGTGAGGAAGCAGTTTAAGAGTCTGAATGCTCGGAAAGCTCCCGGCCCAGACGGCGTGTCTCCTGCCACCCTCAGACACTGTGCAAACGAGCTGGCCCCAGTGTTTTCTGGCATTTTCAACTCCTCACTGCAGGCATGTCATGTGCCTGCCTGCTTCAAGTCCTCCACCATAATCCCTGTCCCCAAGAAACCTAGGATCACTGGACTAAATGACTACAGACCCGTGGCTCTGACATCTGTGGTCATGAAGTCTTTTGAGCGCCTAGTTCTCTCCCATCTCAGGACCCTCACGGCCCCCCTCCTGGACCCCCTGCAGTTTGCATACAGAGCCAACAGGTCTGCAGACGACGCCATCAACATGGCCCTACACTTCATCCTGCAGCATCTGGACTCCCCAGGAACCTACGCCAGGATCCTGTTTGTGGACTTCAGCTCTGCCTTCAACACCATCCTTCCAGACCATCTCCGAGACAAGCTTTCCCAGATGAATGTGCCTGATCCCATCTGCCGGTGGATCACTGACTTCCTGACGGACAGGAAGCAGCATGTGAGGCTGGGAAAGAATGTCTCGGACTCCCGGACCATCAGCACTGGCTCCCCTCAGGGCTGTGTTCTTTCTCCTCTGCTCTTCTCCCTGTACACCAACTGCTGCACCTCCAGACATCAGGTTTCTCCCCACCTGCTCCTTAAACATCGCAGTCTCTTCCACAGTTTCATGTCTTGCCTATAAGTGTCCCCTCCACCCCAGCTCACGGTAACGTGACCACATGTGCACAGCAGAGCTGCTGCAGACATATTTGGACCTGTTTTCTCCAAGGAACTGACACCAGTGACCTTAGTCTTCGGGGACACAATGTCTGCACCTCGTCCTGATGCCCAGGTCCAGATGTGGGAGGAGATCCCTCAGGACAGCTGCTGAGTTGCTGCAGGGAAATTTCAGCTCAGTGGACTCACATTGATGTTGATCTTTGGGGTATCGTTGAACTCTGTGTGAGTCAAACGATGTGGCACCGTTTCCTCCCGATCACGTCACCCAGCTTCGTTTCTCCCAGTGAGATCTGATGTTTGGTTTCTTTACTTTCTCTGATGGGTTTATTTTATACAGGAGTGTTTTTAATGGCTTTATTTCACCTATACTGTTTCTTTTCTGTGACAAATGATGTCATTAAATATGATAATTAATAATCACAGAAATAATAGTATTAATTTGGCGCAGTATGGCTGAGGTTTAGCCTCATGGCTTTTGCAGATGGTTCACTACATTCCAGAACCTTCCGTCATCCTGCCACAACAATGGGTCAAATTCTTTGAAGCACAGAAGAATTTATAGAAGTAAATTAATAAAACATTTTTATGATTAAACATATCCTAGAATCCAACAGTGACAGCTTGACTGCCCTAAACCACCACCCGGACCCCGCCCAGCATGTGTGCGTGTCAGTGGCGGTCCTAGCCCGTTTGGCGCCCTGGCGAACACTCCCCCCCCCCCACGCAACATATTAAGGATTGTATGTTAACATTGTTGTCAGAACCACACTGAATTTCACCAGAGAAACACACACACATATGAAGAGAGAGTGTATACAAACAGCTACCAAACACGTCACACAATGAGAACAGGACAAATCAACAACTGACAAGGACTCATTAATATTAAAATCTGTAACATAATGTATTGTTTGGAGTTTAGTCTGTTACTGTTGCTGTTTTTACCATTTCTTCTTGCAGCAACTGTAACTCACATCATTTCCTTAGAGATTAATAAAGTATTCTGACTCTGATTGGTTCAGGATGAGCTGCCATTATCCAATCACACGTCTGCTTACCTGCATCTTTTGCTCGTTTCTCCTCCTCTTCTTTTCTCTTTTTTCTAAACTGAGCACCTGATGGCTTTGAACGTTTCTTGTCCATCTTACATTGGTTTTAATTTTGCACTCCAGTATGAACACCCATCCCCCAACCTGAGGATCACCACAACATAACCTAACAGACCTACACCTTAGTTCACAGATTCACTTTGTCTAAGGTGCATTTCACACGACCCAGGATTCAAATCATGAATCCATGATGGGCTTGGATTTACAGCATTATAAATGAAATGTGCTCTATTTGGAAGCAGCTGGCCCCGCCCCTTTCGACGGGTTGTGTGTGAGACTTTAAATCATCAAACTGTAAATTTTAAATTGTTATTGATCCTTTACCCCGAGTCCTAAAGTGTAGATTTATTTTCTTACTCTTCTTATATTTGTTTGTTTCCTTGCACCTCTGTAACTGCAGCCTCGTCGTCTCGTCTGTCTCTATGCTGGACTGTCTGTAGCGGAGATGACAAAGTTTACTTTGACTTCAGCACCGCGCAGGCGCACCGAGGGCTCTCGCTCACTTCTCGTGTACAGAATTTCAAAAAAACATCGGTGCAAATTATAAGTCTGCATCATGATGTCTGGTGTTTTCGTGTTTGTTGTTTTGTTTTTATTTTTAAGTTGATTATTAGACGCTGCTCCAGCCAGCCAGAGAATCCCCCGCCGCCCCGCCCTCTCCTCCCTGTGCTGCAAGCAGCAGGCGCACCTTGCAAACGGAGGGCGCCCTTACTCCCAGCAAATGGGCGAGAGAAAACCGATCGGTGCCTCTGACATTCCCAGGATTCGCTGGCTGATGTCGGGGCAGCAGGAGTACGAGCAACTTTTTTTTTTTTTTGCCGATGCCTGTGATGCCGCCCCGGGCAACCGCCCGTGTCGCCCGTATCTAAGACCGCTACTGGTGCGTGTGGACCGAGGGGTTCGTCGTGCTGCTCCAACAGGAGTCCGGGAGGTGCGGCGTAGCAACAACGAGCGTGGAGACAAAGCTGGCTTTCAAAAAAAGATTTTTTATTAACAGGAAACTAAAACCGCCGTCCGCTCACCAGTAAAACACACAGTTCCACAGTGGGCCAGGAGCCGGCACCTGTGGGGTCATTACACTTCAACTCAATGAAAAACAGGCCTGCAGAGGGCGCTGTTGCACAGCTGCTCTATCAGCAGATCTTTTGTGGTTTCATACCATCAGTCATTTTCTTTTTGCTACGAGGTCACAACTTTAACAACCTGCAGGGCGGAGGTCATGTGACTCCAGTTTATCAAAATGAAGAGCGGGTGGAGCTCACTCAGGTTCCACATGATGACTCATCGCGGTCAAACAGGAAGGTTGCCGGGCGAGACATCTTTCTCCCAGCATGCTTTGATGATGACGGCATGAACCAAATATGTGGCGATCACATGATTAAAGACAGCGTCTGTCAGCAGAACGCCACCTGCCGTGACTGCGGGTAAACCCCACACGCTTCGGGCCACAAAGCTCTTCCCGCAGGTAGCGACCTCAGGGCTCGCAAAATTTTAAAATCCCCGGTAGCCCTTCGGGCAGGGACTCTTCAGTTTTTGGTAGCCCAAAATAAATTTAAGTAGCCCGAATAAAAAAAGAGCAATTTTTTGATTGATGCTTTGTTTCCTTTACAATATTATACTTTAAAGTATAATATTGCAAAGGAAACAAAACATTAATCAAAAAATAGTTAAAACACAAATTACAACATTGTATAGAAATTACAATCATCAACTCAAATACTTGGTTCTAATTGAACAGAAATTTCTATGAACTTGTAAGAACTGTGTAGGACATGAATCTGTGTCAGATCCTGACTTTGAAATTTCCACTGAAGTCACGGTAAGAGGCGAGTGGAACCAAGATCGAGGCCGTTTGCTTTGTGAAGTTTGCACAGACGGCTACATTGTGCCAGTGGTAGTTCACTCTTTGCAACATAGTAGCTGCTCTAAACTGATTTTCAGGTTTATTTTTAGTTTGCAATTGGTGTTTGTTCTGGGAAAGATATTGCAGACTGAGCAATAATGCGTTTCTAATGGGGGCCTTTCTTAAAATGACTGGTCCCAGTAACAAAGGCGCTTGTCGACTCAGAAATCGAGGGAAAACCAACAACACACCCGGCAGAACATTATGTTATTTACACGGGTGCACATAAGTGGTCCGCATGTGCGCATTCGCTGTCAAAATAAAAGACGCGCAGCAGATAAGAAGTTGCAGCGCGCGTTTGCGTCCATATAAAGGCAGTGTTTTTGTCCTAGAGTGGGATTTTCACGGCACATTCTGCACCACATCTCTGTGCGTTCATCATTTGTTTGAAGCCAGCTCACCTCCTGCAACCACTTGTCCGAGAATACGCGCTTCTTTTGTGGTTCGAACTCCTTCTGACATTTCTTTGGAGGTGGAGGAACATCACAGTAATTGCTTAAAGGAGCTTCTTCGACATCTTTAAGAGTTCTAAACTTTAAGAGTCTGTCCTCCTCCAGAAAATCGTATGTACCCAAACACACGTTGCAACTTCTTATCTTGTGCGTGTTTTTTATTTTGACAGCGAATGCGCACCTGCGGACCACTTATGTGCAGCCCTGGTTATTTAGTTCGTCATATTGCAGCCACAGAAATTCTTTTGTCCATGAAACCATAAAGCTGCACTTTCTTTTTGCCTCATAGTCTGATTTGTCATAACTTCTCCGTTTTGTGGTAAGCTTTTCTTTGGCTGTCACTTCTTCACCCTGACCTGTCTTATTTGGCTCAGCAGAACTGAAATATATATCCTGCTGCTTTTACACACGCACTCACATAAGCTCAGCGATTCTCTGCGCGATCAACCTCTCACATGTTTAAGCTGCGGGAGATTTCACTTGTCATGTTTGCATAGTAAGCTAACGATTAATAAGACGATGTCAGAGGAATTGGTGCGCAAATTATCATCACTCACAGATCAGTGCTGTCGCTCTCTATACACAGTTCGCACGATTGCAAAGTGAAAGCAAAAAAACAAGCGCAAATTCAAACGCGATTTCAATATGTCACATATTGACAGTGGCTCACCGATGCCAATGACATAATTACCCAGCTACATTTCTGAAAGAATGCAAAAGCACTGACATATATTTTTCCTACAATAGCCCGATGGACAGGGCAGAGATAGATTTTGGTAGCCCGACTGGAAAAAAAGACTGGCAAAAAAAAGATTTTGCGAGCCCTGGACCTCTACGGCTCCGGCGTCCCAGCGGCTGCTGCACGCTGCTGCATCTTCTGCCTGACGTGAGGCAGCACAGCGTCCCTGTAAAACACCTCCAGTTTGGACACTGTCTCCTCCCACAGCTCGGGGTCAAAGGTCACCAGGACCACAGCCGTTTCCTTCAGGGTGAAGACCACGAGGTCGGCCTCCCGCAGCCCCGTCACCGCCAGCTGACACTGGATCTGAGTGTAGTAGCTGTGGGAGGTCTTCAGGCGGTACACTGGAATCTGGAGGAGGAGGACACGAAATCAGAGAGGAAGAGGCGGAGGAAGAGGAGGAGGAGGAAGAATCAGAGAGGAGGAGGAAGAGGATGATGTGTGTTTGCTACCCCGCCGCGCTCCCGTGTGGCCTCCTCATGCAGCTGCAGACAGAAGGCGGGGTCCTCCCTGCAGGCGTCCTCCACCCGCCTGTGTCTGTGCTTGTAGGGACACTTCACCTCCAGACAGAGCAGCCATTGGCCGCTTCGTCTGTCCGTCACGATGCCGTCAGGACTGGCAGCCAACCAGGGCCTCCGGGGGTCGACGAACAAGCCACAGTCCCGAACGCAGACCTGCTGGCCCAACGCCGAGGACTTCAGCCTCTGTGGGGTGATGTAATCAGTGACATCATCAGCAAATGTTCAATAAAGTTTAGTGTGTAGAAAACAGCAGTGAAGGACCTCCTCCTCGTCCCCAGTTTGTAACGTTCTTGTGATCATTGCGATTTTCTCACATATTTTGTGCGTTTTCTGATATTTTTCACTGATTCTGGTTTTCTTATTATTTTATACACATCTTTCTTTCACGTCACTGGTTTAAAACCATTATTTTCTCTGTTCACTGTTGACCATTACCATAATAATTAGTAATTAGTCATTTATTTGTATTTTACCTGTCAGGCGTCGCACTTTTTAGTCTTTTCCTCGTGATACTGAGCTTCTTCGACTTGTTAAATTAAACTTTAACTCAGAGCGCTCATAATGCCCATATATCCTGCTGGCCGTGTTTGTGAGATGGCGGAGTGTTACAAAGACGCTGAAACACACCTGGTACCTGCGGATGACCTCAGCCTCCATGTGGACCCCCCAGCTCATGGCTCTGGTCTGGACTCTGGGCCCCTCACCTGTCGAGACAGTCAGGTAACCAGTTAATGGCTGACCTCTCGGGATCCTGCACTTGTTACAATAAAACTCACACCAGCAGACGTCCTGGTGAAGCTGCTAAAAGATACATTTATATGGAGTCAGGGTACCAGGTGGTAGAAGGTGTGGCCTACCTGTGACAGCAGCCAGGTAGGAGGTGGGCGGAGTTTTGCTCTTGCCGTTAACAAAGCCGGAGCGAGCAATGCTGTGTGCCACCGAGGCCGTGATCCGGTTCTTCCTCCAAGCGAACCAGTCTGGGTTGTTTCTCTGTCCGCGGGTCAAGACTTCCACCTCCTCCACCACACACCGGTCCAGACGGACACCCACATCCAGGGGCACCTGCTCGGGTTTGGGAGGGGCTGCTGGGGAAGGTTTCTGGGGAGCATCTGGATCAGCAGCAACCACCTCCTTCACAGGTTTCTGTGCCCGTTTCTGTCCTCCTTCAGGAGGAGGTCTCGCAGCCGAGGCAGCTTTTTGGGCGCCGCTGTTTCCTGGATCTGCCTGGGAGTCAGTCCCAGTCTGAAGGGGGCGCGCAGCACCGGGTCTGGTTTTACTGGAGGTTCTGGTTCCAGTGATGCCTTCTGGAGTCTGGATGGAGGGGTGGTATCTGACCTGAGGGAGGACTGGTTTCTGAGCCGTGCCAGTACCTGTGGAAGTCTGCTTGGTGTGGTGGTTCCGCATTCTTGTTGGGTCTTGATCCAAAAGGGGACCAGAAGAGAAACTGCAGGAAAGGAATGAAAAGCAGAAGAGTCTGAATCCAGGAAGCAATAAACGTGATCAGATGAAATAAAATCACGAAACGAAATGAATATCGAATCAAACGGGTAATAACAGATTTTTAACTTGACAGAGTCGACCGAGGCTTTTATTTTGAAGAGTCAGATGTTTCGCCACACATCCGGTTCAAACAGCCGAAACAAACCACGTGATCTCCCGACCCGTCCCCAAGCACATACACTCCTGCCGCCAGACTCCGTTCAGATTTGTGTAGAAACACGGAGCTCGGCGCTCCGGTGGACGCAGGCTCACCGGGAGGCGTTTGAGACTCACGGGGAGGAGCCGCTCTGGTTTTCGGCCCTGACCTCACGAAGGCAGCGTTCATCGATTTTCAGGGAAATCCTTCCAAATAATCAGGCCAACTTTAACGGGCGGTTGCCCGGGGCGGCATCACAGGCATCGGCAAAAAAATCCTGCTGCCCCGACATCAGCCAGCGAATACTGGGAATGTCACAGGCACCGATCGGTTTTCTGTCGCCCATTTGCTGGGAGTAAGGGCGCCCTCCGTTTGCGAGGTGCGCCTGCTGCTTGCAGCACAGGGAGGAGAGGGCGGGGCGGCGGGGGATTCTCTGGCTGGCTGGAGCAGCGTCTTTCAAGAAACAACTAAAAGCTCTTATTTTTTAGTTTTTATGCGCTGTTATTTTGTTGTGAAGCACTCTGTGGTCCTTGTCTTAATAAAATTTTACTTACTTTTATAATGTGTTCTTAGCGTCCTCGTCTTATGGGAAATAGCTTGATCTCTTGAAACAGGGAAACACAGAAACGGAAGGAGGCCCTAAAGTGAATGAATTTTGAATAGAGTCTGGTTGAAGCCGCTCCGGCTCCTCTGAAAGCACACGGCGAGGTTAGTTCGTGTTTCCAGACCTCGGCCTGTCTGTTCTACGTTCATTAAGCTGTAAACCAGCGGGCTGGCTCCTTATCTAACTGCCAGGTGAGTGAAAGTGTCAGAATGTACCTTACCTGTCTCTGCTGTCGGTCTGAGAGCAGAAACGAAACCGAGTCTATTTAAAGCTTCGCTGACTCATTGTCCCGGCATGTTTCAGCTCAGCCGGCTCCCAATAATCTGGGGGATCATCAATGAATCGTATCAATAACAACCGGAAACTCGGGTTTGGACTTTGTTAATACAGCCACAGTAGACGCTGAACACTCTTCATCATCACTATCACTGTGTACGAAGGACGAGCTGCCGTCAGCCCACCTGTGTGCAGGTCGCAGTCTCACCTGGAGGCGTGGCTTCGAATCCACTTCTGACAAAACGCTTTGCTCTTGTTTGTTTACAATAGTGAAAAACAGTGATGCATAAAAATACCAACCATGCATTTTAATATGCTGATTCAATTCAACGTTATTTATACAGCGCCAAATCACAACAACAGTCGCCTCAAGAGAGATAAGATAAGACTTTGATCCCACAACGGGGAAATTTTTGCGTCACCTCAGCTCAGGTACAGATATATGAAGGAAATACAAAAATACAATTAAGTACAATCAATGGAAAAAAGTAAGATAATACACTATATACAATGGTAGCATACACAGTATGTGATTATGGATATAGTTGGAAATACGGAAGACATAAACTATATAGCTTGGAAGGTCCATTATGCATGAAGTGGTGACCGTGGATGTTCACAGTGTCCAGTGACTTATGACATCGTGATTGAGGAGTTAACTGCTGTTAGACTCGCTTTACATTGTAAGGTAGACCCTACAACAATAGATCCAGAGAAAAACCCAACCATCATTTGACCCCCATGAGCAGCACTTTGGTGACAGTGGGAAGGAAAAACTCCCTTTTAACAGGAAGAAAGTGCTCTAATGATACTGATATGGTCTCTTTCTAGTCCCTGTCAGCACTCTTGCTGCAGCATTTTGGATCAGCTGAAGGCTTTTCAGGGAGTTTTTTGGACATCCTGATAATAATGAATTACAGTCATCCAGCCTGGAAGTAATAATACTGGTACTGTCTCCAGTCTGGTCAGAGCCCGCTAACTGTCTTTGGTTCTGTGTGGTTGGCTGAACCGCTGCTGGCCTCACTGAAGAGAATTTGACAGGAAGTGGCGAGCTCCTGCTCTTTGAGTCCTTGTTCTGTTAGACCTCAGTTTGTGTTGAACCGCTGTGATGTGTCCTCCTGCAGCGGATCATGCGGGTCTCTCGGGTCTCTGCCGGCCTCTTCCTCACTGATCTGGACTCGGCTCTGAACACCAGCGTGTTGACCAGCAGAAATGTCACTCTCATCGTCAACGCCAGTGGGCTCGAGGACATTTCCTACCCGCAACTGGATGGTCTGCAGGTGCTCCACGTCCCCGTCCAAGACCAGCCTCATGCCCCCCTCAGAGAGTACTTCGACCTGGTAACTGAACGGATCAACCAGAACCAAACGGGGGCAACTCTGGTCCACTGCACCGCCGGCAGAAGCCGGTCCTCTGCGCTGATCATGGCCTACCTCATGAGGTAGCCACAGTGCTTTAGTCTCACTTTGACAGTCAGGTTCTGTACTCTGATGTGGTTCTGGTCTCTGTGCTTCAGGTCTCAGGGTCTCAGCCTCCGTCGAGCTCACCAACTTGTTCTGGAGCAGCGACCATTTATTCGACCCAACGCTGGTTTCTGGAGGCAGCTGATAGACTTGGAGAGGACCCTGTTTGGTAGGAACACGGTGAGGATGGCGAGGACACCAGGCGGCGTCCTTCCTGAAGCTCTGGAGGACTCGGACGCTGCAGCGGTGCACTGCCTGAATGTCTGATGCTGGCTGGCTCTGCAGCGTTTTCGGTGTGAAGCGCTCTGAGGAACTGCTTCCACGTGCTCTTCCTGTTGTTGGGAGGAGCTTATAAACCTGTGCATATTTCTCCTGTTCTCTGGGCCTCAGAGTGCTGCTCTGTGATTGGTTGTGGTTTAAATGCCGCTGAAATCATCTGTTTTCTGCAGTGTGTTATGGTGCCAGACGGTTATTTACTTGTAATTTTATGGTACAAATGAAAAAGTCACATGACTGAGCAACTGGTTCAATCAAACCTTTATTTAAAAAAAACCCCAAAACAAACAAAAAAAAGCATCAGCAACAGTTCAGGTCAGATGCTGCACACAACCCTGCAATCAAGCTGAACTGAGCATGTGCAAGAAACGCGTGAAAACAACGAGTAAGAAAAAGTTTTATCAGGACAGCAGATTGACCACATTAGTCCGGGGGCGGGGCTGTGTGTGTGGGGGGCTGAGGTCTCAGTACTGGAAGCTTCTCTTGGTCTGGATGTCATCGAGGATCTGCTGCAGCTCCTCGTCCTCGAAGCGACCCTCCAAGCTGAAAACACAGAAACCTTTATTGACACAGCAACCGAACAACCACACAGACACACACACACACACACACACACACACACACACACACACACACACACACACAGGTGTCGTCATGGAAACACAGCACCGTCACAGATCACTGACGCCACCTGCTGCTGCCGGTTCTGCTCTGAAGTATCTGCAGAACTGAACCAGGACCAGCTCTGGACAGGAAACTGAATCTCTCTGCAGCTGTGTACCTGACTCCGTGGTAGAATTCTCAAACACGTAGCCTAAAGCAGACGACTCGTAATCTGGAGAGTCACAGATTTAGAGGATCATCATTTAGCCTGGAGAAATACACTCAACAAAAATATAAACGCAACACCTTTGTTACTGCTCCCATTCCCCATGGGATGGACGTAGAGACCTAAAATTCATTCCAGATACACAATATAACCATCCCTCCCAAACAGTGGTCACAAATCAGTCCAAATGTGTGGTAGTGGGCACATCTGCTATATTGAGATAATCCATCCCACCTCACAGGTGTGCCACATCAGGATGCTGATCTGACATCATGAGTAGTGCACAGGTGTACCTCAGACTGCCCACAACAAAAGGCCACCCTGGAATGTGCAGTTTTTTGCGCTATTGGGGGTCTGGGGACCCAGAACCGGTCAGTATCTGGTGTGACCACCATTTGCCTCATGCAGTGCAACACATCGTCGCATGGAGTCGATCAGATACAGCTGCTCTGTGACGCCTTAGAGGTTGTCTAAGAGAACATTGGGAGCAACAACACCATGAAGTCCAAAGAACACAGCAGACAGGTCAGGGATAAAGTTACTGAGACATTTAAAGCAGGCTTAGGCTACACAAAGGTTTCCCAAGCCTTGAACATCCCACGCAGCACTGTTCAAGCCATCATTCAGAAATGGAAGGAGTATGGCACAACTGTAAACCTACCAAGACAAGGCCGTCCTCCTAAACTCACAGGCCGAACAAGGAGAGCGCTGATCAGAAATGCAGCCAAGAGGCCCATGGTGACTCTGGACGAGCTGCAGAGATCTACAGCTCAGGTGGGGAATCTGTCCATAGGACAACTATTAGTCGTGCACTGCACAACGTTGGCCTTTATGGAAGAGTGGCAAGAAGAAAGCCATTGTTAACAGAAACCATAAGAAGTCCTGTTTGCAGTTTGCCACGAGCCATGTGGGGGACACGGCAAACATGTGGAAGAAGCTGCTCTGGTCAGATGAGACCAACATGCAAAACGCTGCACATCACTCTGAACACACCATCCCCACTGTCAGATATGGTGGTGGCAGCATCGTGCTCTGGGGGGCTTCTCTTCAGCAGGGACAGGGAAGCTGGTCAGAGTTGATGGGAAGATGGATGGAGCCAAATACAGGGCAATCTTGGAAGAAAACCTCTTGGAGTCTGCAAAAGACTTGAGACTGGGGCGGAGGTTCAGCTTCCAGCAGGAAAACGACCCTGAACATAAAGCCAGGGCAACAATGGGATGGTTTAAAACAAAACATATCCATGTGTTAGACTGGCCCAGTCAAAGTCCAGATCTAAATCCAATCCAGAATCTGTGGCAAGATCTGAAACTGCTGTTCACAAACGCTGCCCATCTAATCTGACTGAGCTGGAGCTGTTTCAAAGAAGAATGGGCAAAGATTTCAGTCTGTAGATGTGCAAAGCTGGTAGAGACAGACCCTGAAAGACTGGCAGCTGGAACTGCAGCTGGTTCTACAAAGTATTGACTCAGGGGCTGAATAATTACACACACCCCACTTTGCAGTTATTTATTTGTAAAACATGTTTGGGATCATGTCTGATTTTGGTTCCACTTCTCACGTGTGCACCACTTTGTGTTGGTCTTTCACCTGGAAGTCCAATAAAACTGATTCATGTTTGTGGCTGTAATGTGACAAAATGTGGAAAAGTTCAAGGGGGCGAATACTTTAGCATCCACTGTAGGTAAGTATCGGATTCAGTACCACATTCAAAAGTGACCCAGATTGGATTTGAAAATATTACCATGATTGGATACGGGTCGCAAAGGGTGAAAAAAGTCAGATTTGATGTGCTTTCGCCTGCAGTGTGAACGTAGCTTTGCTATTCTGCAATAGACGTAGGATTCCCATGATGCATTGAGTTTTTCCTTTCCAGTCACCTTTCTCACTCACTATGTGTTAACAGACCTCTCTGCATTGAATCATATCTGTTATTAACCTCTGTCTCTCTTCCACAGCATGTCTTTATCCTGTCTTCCTTCTCTCACCCCAACCAATCACAGCAGATGGCCCCGCCCCTATAAAGCTCCTTGAGGTGACTGTTGTTGTGATTTGGCGCTATATAAATAAAATTGAAATGAACTTTCAAAATAAAGCTGCAGGGCTGGTCAGGTCTGTTTTTATGAAGTGTTTTACGTGGCCCGTGTGAGTGCAGCGTCACACGCAGTGCTCTGTTGTCCAGATTCTGTACAATAAAGTTCAGATTTGTCTCATGAAGCTGTTCCACTGTGCCAAAAATCATTATTTCAGTCATAAACTGATATAAAAAACTGGGGAGGTGGTCACAGGTTCATCCTGTGGGCTCAGACTAAAGCCAACTGTCTCACCCAGCTGACTTGCACAGCCAATCAGGATGAGCCTGTGCCTCCACCTCCACCTGCTTTTCCGTGATCTTTTATTTTTCATCTGAATCGTTCAGATTCAGGGTTAGACAGACACGGTCATTAAATCAGAAGTGTGAACAGGCAACACTTCCCGCCTGTGGAGGAAACACGACCCGTGTATGTAATGGTGGAACGGCAGGAAACGCATCACTCTCCGTGCCCTCGCCTAACTGGTTGTTGTTCCATGGGCTTAATCAGAACGGTCCCATTTGTCACTACCCGATCCGTACTGGAAACCCGATCGGTACCACGCATGTGTGAAAGGCGTCTACTTCATTTCACGATAGTTACAGGTCAGAGTATCTGTTGAGATGTTAACAATAAGTATCTCTTAAAACTTTTGCAATAATGAAACATTCAATACAATGTAGACAAAAACGAAAAATAAAAAGATAGTTACGGATCAGGACTCCCCGATGCTTACCGCGCATGTGCAGATGTTTTCTTCTTCTTCTGTTCGTTTAATGGCAGTTTACTCCCAGTGTACGAGGATACCGCCACCTGCTGACGGAGCGAATGAACCCTATTGTAAACTGAATTAGCGTCATTACAAACGTGTGTTAAATCTGATTTAGTGATAATCGAGTGTGTTTATGCTCGTCTGTGAGGAGAGGATTGTTGGAAAAGTGATGATGATGTCCGCTATCACTGTCAATTGCCAGTAAACACTTCATCTGGCTGCTGAATCTTCACGTGACATATTATAAAGTCTGTATTATTAACTCTGTCATTAGGCGCCATTCTTCTTATTTTACGGTGCTGTTGTTCAATCAGGGGATGCTCTCTGAGGAGAAAAGCATGAATTTGTTTGTAACCGGAGGTGTCCATTGTTTAAATGTCCGAAAAAGAGGCAGAGCTGTCGAGAAATGCTAGGAGCTAACTGGGCGCTAACCGTATCATATTAACTGTCACAGTGTTGGCAAAGAGAGAAAGTGACGTAAGATTTGTGCATGCGTGGTACCGATCGGGTTTCCAGTACGGATCAGGTAGCGACACCATCCATGTGATGGTCATGTGACCACGCCCCTCAGCTACAGAGTAAATGGTCTGTGTGCAACGACTTCCTACAGACACACGCAAGGAATTCTTACCAACCCCACTCATGCTGTGATCACCCACCCACAGGTGTGGTTTCTGGATTCCATATGTTGTGGCCATTTTTGTTGAATGTTTATAAAATGCAGTTTGTATTCATTTTAGTTCTTTCTTTAAAGTTGTAAGAATATACTGACCTAGTTTTGTTAAGTACGGCCTTTTTGGTGTTTGGAACATAAAAGGCCGTGACACCAAATGTTTCCACCTGCCGCATCCAACCGGTCACAGCAGATGGCCCCGCCCCTCCCTGAGCCTGGAGGTTTCTTCCTGTTAAAAGGGAGTTTTTCCTTCCCACTGTCGCCAAAGTGCTGCTCATAGGGGGTCATATGATTGTTGGGTTTTTCGCTGTATGTATTATTGTAGGGTCGACCTTACAGTATAAAGTGTCTTCAGGGAACTGTTGCTGTGATTTGGTGCTGTATAAATACAACTGAACTGAATTGAACCTGCCTATGTGTTTAACTCTGCTAGTTATGAACTGTGGAGCAGCTCCTGTACCTCAACACTGCAGCTGTCAGAGGCTTTTATTGTGAAGTTCCTGCTGTGACGTGGATCTGACTTACCTGGGGATCAGGGCTTTGGCCTCCTCTGCGGCTTCTGGACACAGGTTGGCCAAACTGGCGAGCTCGAACTTGTGGAGCTTCTTCTGCAGCAGGAGGCTGAAGACAGAAAGATGACAGGGGTCAGAACCGGATCGCCTCAGACCTGGGTAGGAGCCGGGGCGGGGGCGTACCTGCGCACGGCCGTGATGGTCTCGCGGTTCTTGAAGCGGCTGAAACGGGCCGTGTAGTTGAGGGTCTTCATGAAGACCTCGGACAGCTCCTGCTCGTCCTCGGCGCTCTCGTTCTGCTGCTTTCTGTGCTCCAGCAACATGTGGACCTCCGAGTTCAGCAGCGTCTCCGCGTTCTCGAACTCTGAGGGGGAGGAGGAGGGGTTAACATCTGTCAATCACTCAGCACGCAGGCTCAGAGCAGTGTTGCCAACTCAGTAAGGAAAATCGCTATTGGTTGTGCTAAAAGTCGCTAAATGACGTCATCAAGGCTATTCTATAAAGGCTATTCTATCACCTAATTTGCATAATTGGTCATGCTAATCTAATTGTAACCTACGTTGTTAGAGAGAGAAATAACATCGTGGAAGAGACATAAAGTGAGTAAAAAAACGTCCTAAATGCATTTAGAGTTTATTTAGAACTACAAATTAAATTTCTTTTAGCAATTATTGTTTTTTTTTAATCTCACAATTCCAACCCTGCTCCTTTACCCGGGCTTGGACCGGCAAAAGTGACCCGAAATAGGCGCTCTGGTGGAGTTACTGTGTGTGTGTGTTTATAAGTAGTTTTAAACCTTGTGATTAGGGTTGCCAACTCCCTGAAAAATAAATAAGGGACACCTCGTGGCCAGGGCCGGGGCGACCCAGTTGTCTTCACCCTTCCCAGTGTGGTGAATTTTCTAGCTCTTTTTTTGTGTGTGAAATTATTTTTTTAACCATTTGACTTGAAGTTGATTTAAGTAGATGCATATTCTATTCTTTGTGATATGAACACATGTGAAACAAATGATCATTTAGCCATTTATTTTTAGCTCAAAATGACAACATTAACACAGTAAAACAGGTCTCTTTCTTAAACAGAAGCCTGTCATGCTTAACTTTTGAGAATATAAGTAAATCTTTCTTTAAAAGAACTCTGTCCTGCTTAACTTAAAATTATATAAATTAATAGAAAACAATAGAACGAAAAATATTCTTGTAACAGTGCACATATGCATTTAGTACAGTTGGCTTCAGCTGAGGTATTATTTCAGCTTTTCTAATGCTAATCAGCTGCTCCTGTTTGTAAACCCGCTTGTTCCCATGATTACGCATCTTAACTCATCATCATTATTAAAATATGTATTACTTTTATGTATTAGTCATCTATTTGTTGTAATCATCTATCCTTGCAGTTGTTTATTACACAAAATAAATTATATTATCACACTTCTGGCCACATAGAGCTGATATTCACTGCACATGCCCATATTAACGTTTTCCAGCCAGGTGTTTTCCTTTTCCCATTCTTCCCTTTCTCTGAGGGGAACAAACATTGCTGCTCTAACGCTGGGCTTACACTGTGCGGTTTTAGGCCCATTTTGAGCCGATTTTTGAGTGATCGGACCGATTTTGGCCTTCATCGTGCGTCGTGTAGTATACGTGGGGTAACGAGAAGTGATTAACACCTCACGACCAACTCCCGATCATCAATCGCTCGTGAGGGTGTCACCACAGGCGCTCACACTGCTCGCGCGCAAACACGTAAACGTCGGTGAAAAAGATGGAGCAGCACGGCTGTGCAGCGTGTGATCTGGACACAAGCGATGGAGGCACAACTTGTAGAACTTTGGAAAGCTCATCCGAGCCTTTTCGATGTGGCATCACAAAATTATCACGACCACAACAACCGTGAAAATAATTGGATCTACACTGCTGCTCAATCACAGCTGCCTGATCAATGTTTTTCATTAGCAATTTAGCAAAGTTGATGGTGGTGGTGTGTGTGTCTGTGTGAGTGAGAGACAGAGAGAGCGAGCGACAGATTGTCTGTTATAACCTTAATTTTATGGACGCACAGTGTGAGCTCTCAGGTCGCATCAGAGCATCGGGCGGTACAGTGTGAGAGTACATCGTGACCTATGAACTTCTAACCCCTGCGAGTCAATCGTGCAGTTTGAGCAGGAGCTGAATAACGTGACTGAAAAAATCGCACAGTGTCTGCCCAGCTTTAGGTGTACTGTCATCCGAGACTTGCACCGCAGTGTCGGCGTTTGTTTCCCTGTTGGCCATGCTTCTTGTTGTGGTCATCTGTTGTCTTCCGGTATTTTCTCCGTAAGCGACCTTTCCTCGACCAATGAGATGAGCGGTAATCTGAATTGTCATACTCGAATTGTCATAAGTGTGCTGTCAGCTCATTGGTCACAAAGCAGGAGAGGGGCTGGGAATTATGTTTTCAAACAAAGCGTTAATTCCATAAACATTTATAGACTACTTTTGATTCTCACTGTATTACGGGACAAAGTGCGTCCCTTATTAGCTCAATACGGGACGTGTGCTTTTGTTTCTAAATACGGGACGATTCCGTTTTTTAAGGGACGGTTGGCAACCCTACTTGTGATCCACAAAACAGCATAAGAGTAAAAGAAGAACTGACTGCGTTACAGCACCCGCTGCTTGTTGAGAGTAAAAGCGATAAGCGCTTTCACGTCTTTTTTTTAGCGATGTTTTTTTTTAGAAAAAAGTCGCTAAGGGGTCTGAAAACTCGCTAAATATAGCGACAAAGTCGTTAAGTTGGCAGCACTGGCTCAGAGAGGCTTTGAACCTTCAGCCGAACCCACAGACAGCAGCGCGGTCTGTGTACCCGCGTGCACCCACGGACCGCCCGCGCTGCAGGTACTCACCTTTAGGAAAGAGCAGCTGAGAAGCGTCCTCTTCAATATCACCAACATGCGGAGGAGCCGCGCCGCCTCCAGCCGCCATGTCGAGGAGCAGTCCCGGCTACCGGCCGGGGAGTGTGAAGCCGCCCGGAGGGTGAGACACAGCTGTCCGGTCAAGCCTGGCAGCTCGGCAACAAAGCGCAGGTCGGGGGGGAAATCCCGGGGAGAACGGTCGGGGGGTAGAAAGCAGCGCCGCCGCTCCGGACCGCAAGAAAACAGCGAGAACTACTTCCGGGGCGCCCACAGTCACTTCCGCTCTTTGTGACGACATTAAAGAACATTATGAAAAACAGAAGGAGGGTGCAGTTTGTGCCAAAGAGATGACAATATAAAAAAAAATTACATAAAATTAGAGAATCAGGTCGACAGTTCATTTTCCTGTCTGGCAGGGATTCTTTCAAAGTAACAGTCTCTGCTAGCAGCGCCCTCCTGCGGACGGGAGCGGCAGCTTCGCACTGAGTGTCAGAGAATAGTTTCAAGCAGTTTAAATAAGATTATTTTGTTACATGAGTGCCGGAAGCCGCTGAACCCCGACAAAAAGAAACAGAACAGAATCTGTCTCAGCGGTCGTAAAAAGGAGACTGCGTTGGCCGGGAATCGAACCCGGGTCAACTGCTTGGAAGGCAGCTATGCTAACCACTATACCACCAACGCCTGAAGGCAGTGGCGCTGTACCACAATAAAACACACGCAGCATCAGTATGACTCAAAATGGCGTAACGTGACGGCTGTGACCTCACAGCAGGGAGGTCCTGGGTATCACAGAAACTCAGGAGAGGCTTCTCCAAGCACACCGGCCACAAAGTCAACAACCTAGTGTAGCTGTGCAGTACAGCGACGAGAGCTCAGACCTGGAGAAACCAAACAGCCACTTCATAATATCAGCTATCAATTTTATTTCTACAGCACAAAGTGCTTCACAAGTAGTTCATGAACAAGAGAAAATAGAAAAATAACACATGATATAAGGCAAACGCAACATATTTAACATAAAAACAAAACAAACACAAAACAAGCCTGATGGTGCTCAAACTGAACATTGAGTTTCATCAAGCCAGTGTAAAAAACGTGAGTTTCAAGGCGAGATTTGAAACACTGTATGGACTCTGAAGTACGAATATCAAGTGACAAGTGATTCCCAGTGTTGGGAAGGGTACATTTAAATGTATTCCACTACAGATTACAGAATACATGCCCCAAAATGTATTTTGTAATGTATTTGTAACTGAATACTTTGGATTACTTAATCTATTATCATGCTTTTTATAACTACATGAATGTCCTATTGCTGTGTGATTCATTACTGTTACTGAAGGTTACTCTCCACACCAACACCAACTAGATGTTTAAATCTTAATATAAATGAGTAACAGTAGGTGGACATTAGGTAAGGCTGCACTTTTTGCAGCGATCTCGTATAGAAAACTATTTCTGTATCAGTAATATGTTTTCTTTCTGTCTGTTAATAATCATGTGGAACTGCACATGATTATTTGCAGCTAGCAGGTTGTTAATGCTATCCATTAAAAACAGCATGTTAATACGTGGAGATCCTGAAAGCTGCTCCAAAAATGATCAGATTTTATTTGAAATATTTGTTCAGTTCTCCTCCAAACCCCAGCAGCTGTCTGTTGTAGGCTTTGATTGTTTACTAAAATAATAATAAAAGTGTTCTAACATCTCACTGATTTTATGTGTACTGTGTTTATTAAAAGAGATGAAGCTTGTGCTTCTGTCATGTAGTGATTATGCTTAACTGTATGATGCTTATTAGACATTATGAAACAGATGATACATGAAAGTGAATTTTGCCAAAGTGCTTAAGATGCTTTTTTAAATAATTTTTTATTTTTTTTATTTTTTTATTTTTTTCCTGTCCCATTTGGATCTTTAGTCGTCAGAATTGTTGTTTGAAGGCCAAGAAAGATGCCAAGTGGATTTACTTTAACTGGGTGTCAAAGTATTTAATACTTTGGGAGTAAGTAAAAGACTCATGAAATCAATTCAGACGCAGCTGGCTGTTCACCTGCATCTAAAGGTCAAAGGTCACTCTTTGAGGATGCCAGTGTTCACATGTTGGACAGAGAAGACAGACGGTTTGAAAGAGGAGTGAAAGAAGCATCTATGTCCACTGTGAACGACCATCTTTGAACAGAGGGCGGGGCTTACCACACCAACTGTCGGCCATCTGTAATCTGGTCGTCTTAACGCCCACTCACACCTTGGGTCAGTTGATCTCAGTAGGTCACATGATAGGGGGCAGGGTCTTTGAGTGGTGTCACCTGCTGATGACGACACACCCTTTTCACACCTTGGGTCATGTGATGAGCAGTGTTGGTCAAGTTACTTGAAAATAGTAATTAGTTACTAATTACTGATCACTTCTCTAAGAAAGTAATCCCATTACTTTACTTAATTTTCAAAAGTAATTAGTTACTTAGTTACTTTTTAAAAACATGATACACGACCTGAATACGTAATAAAGAACAGACCTTTCAGCCCAATTCTATTTTTCTCCATAATCCATCATATCAAACTGAATCAAATGAAAAAGTCTCTTTTTAAAAAACCCTGAAGGAAATTGGGTTAAGGCTGTGGGCCTTATGCCAGCGCCGTCTTACCCTTACACAAACATCACATGGGGAAGGCATGTCAGAGAAGTATAAATAATAATAATAGTAGTAAATAATCATTCTGTACATCCTATAATTTTTAATCCTACAACTGTTTATAACTTGCATAGTTCACATTTCTGTATAGCTGTATATCTCACATTCAGAACAGGACACCGTGGGACACAGACGAACCAGCAACAGGCAGGAGAACTCACAGGGCTTAAATACACACACCAGTAATCAGGGGATGAGAGACAGGAGGGCAACACGGCTGGGAGGAATCAGAGCTGACGGGACAGGGGAAACGTGACCTGAACACACTCACGTCAGACAGAGACCTTCACAATAAAACAGGAAACTGACAGAGAATCAGACAGGACACTGAACTTGACAGGCGGACTCATAAGTAGACACAATAACACCATGGACAGACAGAGGGAACAGAGAAGTGGGAGCAGGCAGGCAAAGAACAGAAACCTAACAAATGGCAAAATCACAACAGAATACATACTTGGAATGAACAAAAGCATAAGGAAACACAAAACACTGAGTCCACAGACTCAGGACCATGACAATAACCTTTCAAATGTCTTTTTTAGAGTTCTATGAAAATTTTAAGCTTGCAAAGAAAAGCGTCTGGACTTCTTTAAGTTTCCTTGAAGATGTTTCTCCTCTCATCCAAGAAGCTTCTGCAGTTCTAAGAGCAGTTGGTGGAGCGTCCCTTTTTCACATGACTGTAGCAGCACATGTACCTGTTGAGGTTTTTCCATTGGGACAAAGTCGTGCTGGTCAAAGTCGTCTTTCGTCTGAGGCCATTCATGGTGATGGCGTTTTGATGGGACCCTTTCTTTAAGTAGATGTCGGGGGGACTTATTAAGTCAGTAACTGTATAATGACTGATGATGACGAGCCCAAAGATACTTACCTAGACTTTGATGGGTCCTAAATAAAAGACAGAAAAGATGCATGTAAATAAGACATTTAAAAAAGCATCTTGAGAAGCCTGAAAATATAAAGTCAGACCTTCTTTCTAAGTGAGACTCCAAATCCAGTGAATGCCTGTAACTGCCAGGTGTAAGACTTTCAGAACTGAGTGGACCTAAAAATAAAAACCCTTTATGTGTTAATACAGTTGTAAACAATTATTGGTAACGCTTTATCACAAGAGGCTGTGATTTTTATCTTACCTTTCATATGTGAACTAAACTCTGCCTGTTAAAAGTATAAAAAGAGAGTTAAGCGACAATGCTTGGTGAAATTTGTAGAATAAAATCAAATGTATATATGAATAAGGAAAGCATGTTTATTTTACAGTATTTCTCATAGGACTTAGTTTGTTAAGAGATGGTGAATAAAACGCAAACAACACCTTCTTATAGGTTCAGCATTTTCAGCTACTTACATTTCTAGTGGTCCCGTGCTCTCTGCTGAAATCAAATGACATTAAATAACATGTCAGAAGAGCCTCCAGCATTTTCTGTGATAATCTTTCCAACCAGCAGATGGTGTCATCGCTACACTGTACAAACTGTGGGGTGTTGTTTTTGCTTTACACCATTATTGCAGGGAAAAAGTCACACTGGGTTATCGTCAACTCCAGCAGATCTCTGCTGCCTGCTCAAGGACCACTAGAACCTCTTCAAGGACTTCTTAAACCAGATCAAGGCCATGCATGTTCTCCTGAACCTCTCACAGCCTCCCCATAGAGATCAACAACCTAATCAAGGACCTCCATGACCACCTTTAAGACCTCTGCTACCCCCAAAAGAGTCTCTACCTCCTCCTCAAGGACCTTTCCTATTTTCTCCAGGACTCCCAAACTAAACTAACCATTACAACAGAGAATCCTGTTCTCTGATTGGCTGTCAGCTGTCTATTAAAGACAGAGTCCAGGTAAACCAGTTAAACCTTATATATAAACTACAGCACTACAGGACTGCCTGGAACCTCCTCAATGACCTCTGATGAGTCCTGAAGGACTCACCTCTGGAAACTCTCCAAAGAAAAAACTATGCAGAGAGACAACAGACAATGTAGTTTAGCTTTGTACAATTCGATCTATGAATATGTCACTGATTTCTCCTCACATTTAAACATTTACATTGAATAATACATTATATATGAACATTTTCTGTATGATATAAATCACAGCTCTGTGATGTAAAACATCATCTGACAGTTTCATTTTGTTTTGTAATTTTTAAAAGTTTAAATGATGATATTACTTTTCTCATAAAGAGGTAAAGGAAAACAAAAATGTGATCTGGTCAATGAAAACACATCACCAAGATCTGAAAATATTTAACCACGTCTTCTGAGAAAAATAAGAAACATGATCATGCTTTGAAAACTGACAGAGAAAAAAAAATAAAACAGATCAATTCTCATAAAATGTCTAATAATAAATGAATGAATAAAAATAAAATGTGTTTTCATTGGTTGTCAGTATTTTATGTAAAATATAAAACCAATGTAATCCAGTTTGCCTCAATATATTATACATTTTGCTTTACTTTGAAATGTATGTATATAATATAAGTATATGTATGTATTATGAACTTTATGGTACATTTATGACCATATGTCAGGTCAAATCTTATTTTAATTTTACACTACATTTTATTATTTCTTTTTCTTCAACATTTAATTTTCTTTCTTCAGTTTTTTTGATAACTAAAATAGAAATAAAATGGAGCTAAAGATCCCTCTGACACTCATTTTTCACTTCATATTGTTATCGTGTGATCTCATTGTGTTGTGTTTGTGTTTATTTGATCTCAATTATCTATTCTATCTAAATTTTTAGGCAATTGTATCTTTTTATCTGCACCATCACTCAAGAAGCTGTTAAATGGTGTTTCACTGTTTTGGAAACAATGACAAAAAGTTCTGTTCTATTCTATAATGTCATTTCTACCAGTAGAAGAAAACAGAAAACTCTAATGTCTCTACTAAACCTCAGTGTCATCTGACATAAATCAAACAACTGGAGGAAGTTACATTTTAGGAAAGACACAATGTTCATTTAAAAGTTTATAACTTTTACAGGATCTTTCTGAAGCTGTTTTATCCTCATTTGTTACTTTATTTTGTGATTTTCCAACTTTTCCAGAGAGGGGCTCTGTAACAGTGTTTTACCTGCAGTAGAAGTCAGATCCAACCATCCTGCTCTTTGTGTTTTCTTCTCTTCTATTCCTGAAGGGGTGAGTCCAAATCACACAAACAGGTGTCTCTCTCTCTCTGTGTGCCTGTGGCCCCGCCCCTCCCTGACCTGCCAGTCCCAGCTTGTCCTCCTTGCAGAACAACAGCGCCCTCTGTTGTTCTGCAAGCAGGTGGTGCATCATTTAGCTCAGGGGCTCAAAAAACTTTTTGATAACAAACCACAGAATTAAACATTGAGCATTATAAATTATTTATGTATATGCAGTTTTTCTATAGTTTTATACTTTGTGCCTTTCTTTTCTCCTTTAATCCTCTTGCTTTTTATTCATTCGTTTCCTTATTTATGTCTGAACTCTGGGGGTCAAAGATAAATGTCATTTTGATATTCTATATGTTCTGAACACATAACAGGTTTGACAATAAAGGTAACTTTAACTCTTTTGACCTTTAATTATTCCTCCTCTGTATAAATTTCAGTGTGTAACTATTCCTGAGCTTTGAGAAAATTCAGACAAAATTTACATCAAAATCTGTGGTTCAGTTAGGAATAGTGTTCAGTGTTATTCAATGTGATATAATTGCTCTAACTGAAAAACCAACAGAACAAAAGTGTTTATACGAGGTCTGATACTGAATTGCTCAAACGTAATGTGTACAAAAGCTGTGAAATTGTTCACTTCTGTGAATCACGTTTAAGGCCGATGTGAACAGTTCATAACTAAAAGTAAAGATGGTCGACAAATACCTCCATAAATGATCAATATTTGCAACGTTATTCAGAACAAAATGCAGTCTGTTGAAAAGAGTAAACTCTGTGGGTTTGTGTAATTCAGCAGCTAATTCAGAAGGTTTGTTATATCTGGCTCCAGCAGCTGCACATGTCGATTGTGGGTTTGTCACATTTAAAATGCCTTTAAATATAAATGTAATAAAAATAATAAAATGTACAATAGGAAAAGTTACTGAGGTGAAAATCCGTGAGAAAGTCTCAGAGAGGTTTAAGCTGAAGCGACAGACTAATTAAAAATTCCTCAAACCGAGATGGATTTAATGTGAACAGCTGTTGTAAATATTTTGTTTTTTAAAACCAATGACCCACAGAAAGTATGATCATTAGTTTGTCCTCGCAGGCTTTGTGATATTATCCTGACAAAATATTTGTTTTCGCCAAACTGTAAAAATGAAATGAAATGTCTTTAAAAAATGTGTTTATTTGGCATTATCTTTATTATTGTTTGAATAAATGCATCGTACAAAGTACAAATATAGAATTTTAATTTGGTCATTTTACACTGTTTCACTACAGAATTGCTTTTTAAGCCTGAAACACAATGAATTGATAGATATTAAACTATATTTACAACAAAAATGAAATAAAAATGGAAGACTACTGTTATCTTCATGTGATGGTACAAAGCCTCAGAATAACTCAGGCTTATCGTCTGACAGTTGTCTGGTTATTATGTGGAATTCAGTGATTGAGCAACTGATGAAGAAATAAAGTTAATAGAGTTTTCTGTCTCATTCATTAGCTACATATGTTTCAGTGATAATATTAATGACGTTTGTGACAGCTGTTGTCGTTGTTTATTGGTTGGTCAGTCACTTCCAGTGAAACCGTGGCTCGGTTCCGTAAACTCTCCCTGAGGGCCAAACGCATGTACTCAAGTGGAGTGTCAACAGGGGCTTCATTGTGTGCCAGAGTTGTGCTTTTTCCACTAACACGTTGGCTCTTCACCTGGACCTGCAGGTTGTAATACTGCTGATTACTCCTGTTAAACAGACCCTGTAGGTCAATGCGAAGGTTTCTTGATGTAACCAAGTTGGACCTGGCCTGTTGGCCCAGGCCCCGGCCGTCCCATTTATTAATTAAATTGAATGCTTCGGCACGGTAATTATGAGAGTCTGCGATGGTTTGGTGATTTTCTACTGCTTCGAACATGGTCACTCTCCTCCTGCTGTTGTCCTCCCGAGTACAGATCAGCTGTGGTGGGTTAGTTTGATTGGGTTTCTTGGGTTGCCGTTTGGTGCGGTGTGGCACAGAATACCTGCACTCTCCAGGAGAGATGACTCCACAGTAATCCCAGTCATCGTTGTCTGTTGTGTAGCACCAGCTATATCCCTTGCCATGGTCTCCACAATTGTGATCTGAGCGACAAGGCACACCTCTGTAGGTGACGTCTGGCGCAGGTGAGCAGTAGTCCCAGCTACCATGAATGTGGCACCAGAAGTAGCGAGAATACTGGCAGTCATCAGTGCAGCGTTTTCGGGATATGGTGTCATGAATCACTGCCTTTGGCTCCACTCGTCCACACTTGTCCCAGCCTCCTTTGTCCAAATAGCACCAGTGGTAATCTCGTCCATGTGTGTCACAGGGATGGTCTTGGCGACAGGCGTTGCCTTTGTAATCAACGTTTTTTCTTGGTGAGCAGTAATCCCACCCCTTTGTGGAATGGCACCAGTAGTAGTTCTGACCGCGCGTTTCACAGCTATCATAACACGGCATACCATATGTTAAGGTGTAATGGTTTAAGTCCTCTATCACATCTCCACAGTATCCCAAACCCGAGGCTGTTTCACACTGGTAGTAGCCATTGTTGTGCTGCTCACAGCAATAAAAGCACACGTTTCCCTTGTAGTCCACCCCACTCATTGGTGAACAGTACTGTAGTTCTTCTGTGCCATCTGTCTTGTGTACTGTGCACTGGTATGTCTGCAATAAGCCCTGAGGATGACAGTCGTCGGTGCATTTTATCCCATGGTGGCTGTAGAATGTTTTTCCAGAGGTGGACCATGGAGAGACGCAAAGGACAAGAGTGAGGAAGAGTGAGGGGAGTCTCCTTTGATCCTTCATTTTAGCTCTGTAGAGGACGAGAGAGAGGAGAACAACTCTTTACAATCATACATCAGTAAGAGCAGGAAACACAACACCAAACTGACGTATGTCTGCTCATATTGTTGGGCTTTGTTACAGTGAGACGCTGATGGTAGTTTGGGTTGCGATCATGGACCCTCTGGGCTCTATCCTGGCCATCTGTGGCCACTTCACTTTTCTTTTTTCAACCATTTTCGTTCTGTTAATGCAAGTGGAATGAAACTTCCCAAAGGTGTGTATTTCTTTCAGATTTTTTAATTTTCAACATCAGCTCCTTAATAATGTCAATAATATTCACTATACACCAAATTGTTCCTCTTGACTCTATCGTGGCCATTTGTGGCCAATTGAAACCCATTATAACCACCTTTTTTGATTCCTTGTTACTGACAGTACTATATCATGCGATTTAGGTAAAATTGCTTTCATTCTAAACTCAACACATGAAAATTGTAGTTTTTAATGTTTTTTACCAAATTACATCATTTACCCATTTTTGGCCAAACAAGCGATTTCATGTAATATTCAGAGTTTCTAGTAGCGGCCTTTGATGGCCTACCACACTCCAATGGACCAAAAATAATGACACAATTTTGACATAGGTTTGATCTTAAGGATCTAATAGTTTGTGTTTGTGCATGACATTGCAGCACAAATATGTATTTGCAAGATAGACTGGAATAAATTCAAACATTACATAGGCTGCAGTGAATTTCTGTGGATGCAGGCTGTTGAGCTTTGAGCTTCCCAGTCAAACTCAGCTTTGAAGCACATGTTAAAAACACTTTTACTCTTGTATTTTTCATAAAAAGAGACCACACCCAAAATATCAACTCTAGAAACAAAAACAAAAACAACCCAATCACAGGACATTTTGCAGAGTTCAAACCTGCAGCTGCAGCTGGAGCACAAACAACAACAAACACTGTAAACGTGTCCTGGAGTTTCTGCAGGTGCAGACAGAGCTACTGCTGTAAGTCAGCCTAACAGCTTCCAGATCATTTATTCTGGCTGTATGGCAAGAAGGTCATCACTGCTTCAAGCACTGTCTGTGTGATCTGGTCAGAGAGCAAGGACAGCAGCAGTCCTCTGTCCTTGAAGAAAAGACATCTGCCCAAGATGAAGAAACTTCCTCTCCAAAGATGATGAGTACTAGCCAGTGCCTGAATCCTCTTCTTTGGGGGAGGATTGGGGTTGGGGGGCATGGAGGTGGAGGCCGAGCAGCTGATGGAAAAGAACATAGGAGCATTTTCTGAGACCGAGGAGAGTGACCGAGTGGATCCCTCATGAAAGGAAAACCATGTGGGTCCCACCACTGAAGAGAGACTGCTCTACATCCAGTACCCACTGGTATCAAACCAGGGCTCAGCCTGTATGCAGTTCCCTGCATTAGCAGCCTGAGATCTACTTTTGACGTTTTTATAACAAAGGAGATCTTTTAGCTGCTGTGCACCCTTACAAAGCTGCACGGGAGGCCAAGGTGTGAGGACTGGAGGATCATAGATGAAGTGGAGATGTGAGCCTAAACCAGAATAAAGCAATACATAGCATGTTGGATGACAACACTGGAAGTTCTCAGGAAGTAAAAAAGGGAACAGGGTTCAGACTCCAACTGACGGAGGAGCTCCGAGGACAACGTCTTTCCTTCGGGCACCTTGGTAGAGGAACTCCTCAGATGAAAACTGGCACAGGGGAAACAACCCAGAGCTTCCTCCCCAGCTCCTTCAGTTGCAACAGAGGAAGATTTTGTTGTCTGTCTTTGGCTTCAATAAAACTTCCACAGCAATATCCCACATGCCAAAGCAACAGAGGAATGTGCTTCTTTTGACAGCAACACACAAGGAACCAGCAGTCGATGATGGGGAATAAAGGATGCGTGAAAGCAAGAAGCAATCCTGGACTACAATAGGCACAAATACTGCTTGGATAACTTAGAGAGGATGTTGGCACCTCGAGTTGCAGAAGGAAAACTAACTGATGGCTGCTGGCTCTTCTCTCCAATCTCCTGGATGTCTTGGGATACGATGCCTTTGTCCCACCGGAAACAACTTCACTGAAGTGGGGGAGTGCTCTACAACCTACAGATGAAGAGTGATCCTGGGAGAGCTGGGACACATGCTGGTGACCTCAACAACTGCAAGACACCCATGTCCCTCAGCCACTTCTGCCATTGATCTCAAGATACAGTAGTCTGACCCAGAGTGTGACCCACACCCCACCAACGAAATGAGAAGAAGGTGCAAAAGGCGCACCTGCAGGACTGGAACAGCAGCCCCTTGCACCAGGTGCAGAAAGTGTGCCTACAACAACCACTCTACTGTGGTTAGTACATCGTGCTGCTAATGAGGATGCACGCAGAAGCACACACATACTGGAATATAAATTTTCTTGGTCATTTCAGGGGTTATTTGGTCATTAAATTGCCTTTCTGGCCACTAACACACCATGTGTGATATTCTCTTTGGCCATTCATTCCCCCCCAAAGAAAAAATTAATAAATAAATAAATGAAGTAAAAATAAATCATTGTTACAGTTACTGTTACTGACCTGCAATGACAGTAAAAAATATTAGGTTTCACCATTCATATGCTAAAAAATGTGAACTTTATTACTATTTCCCCCCAAAAGCGTAGCAATAACACATAATCTGACTGGTATTCAAAGGGTATAATATCTGAATTTGAATTATATTTTGGTTTTCATGACTAGGACTGGTGCTAATTTAAAAAATCAAGTCAATGAAAGTAGAAAAATGTTTTAATATATATTAATTTTATAGTATTTTGTAAATGTAAACAGGGGGTGGCCATTTTTGGCCACGAACAAGCTGAGAGGGATTTTTTTTTGTTTTTCTGTCACTGCACAAAAAAACAAAGATACATAAAACTCATTGATACTTTATTGCTATTCATCTAACCTCCATCATGGTTAGAAAATAAATCAGTTTGCATGTATTATTTAGAAAGAAAAATGGGGATTTTATGCTTTTATCCCCATGTAAATCATTAAAATTATGTGATTTAACTGGTATTTAAAGGGTTAAAATTCTGAATTTGAATGAAATTTTGATTTTCATGAACAGCACTGGTGCTAATCTAAAAAAATCAAGTCAAAAAAAAAGTGGAAATTTTTCTTAATATATATGAATTTTATAGCATTTTGTAAAAGTAAACAAGGGGTGGCCATTTTTGGCCACGAACAGACTGAGAGGGAGTTTTTATGTTTTTGCTCTCCCTGCACAAAAATAACAATGCATTATAATCAATGTTGATGTGAATCAATTACATGCCCCAGACTCTACTATTAACAATACAAGAAATTTCAGTAGCAATGTAATTATATAAAATTGCGAGATTTGAGGTTGTCTTCCAGCTGGTGCAGTGGACAAACAAACTGGTGTTTAAAGGGTTAAAAATTTAAAAAGTAATAATTATTTTATATTTATGAAAAGAGCTGAAGTTACTTAAAAGCTTTATGCAGAAAAAATGGCAAAAAAACATAAAGATAATAAAAATTACAGACCTAATCTGTTGGTGGCCACGAACAAGCTGAAAGGGTGGTGATTTTGAACCAACCCAGAGGGTCAAAGAAACAGTGACTACTAGAATCAAACAATCTCCTTCTGACACTGTTCAATGATCTCTAAAATCTGGAAACATCTGTGTTATCATTAGTTTTTTTAATTACACCATGTTACATATTTATGAACTTAAGTAAATCAAATGCATCACTCTAGGAATGGACATGTTTAAAGTTGAGTATTAGCTTTATACAACAGTAAAATAACTACAGTATCCTTTACTGTTAAATCTATGCAAGATGATGAATTCTGTTGCTTTGAGTAAATAATTTGGGTTAAATTTGTATCCATGCATCTATTAGCTATTAGTGTTAGTTAATCTCTGAAATCCAATGATCTCAGCTTAGAGGGAAAAACACCAACTTACAGTTGCTGCATCTGCTGCATCTGCTGCATCTGCTGCATCGTCTGCAGTCTGCTGTTTGAGGCTGACGTTCTTTATACACATGGTGTTTGCCTCAAATCTTGGACTGAATCATTTTGGAAGACCTTGTACTCTGTTAATACAGAACAGAGGGCCTTCTTCAAACACAGTGGTCAATGTTTCTGTTTGCTTGACAGTAAATTACTGCTAAGTGTTTCTGGTAAGACCATATAGATCCACTGATCAGCCACAACTTTAAACCACTGACATGTGAGGTGAATGACACTGATCATTTGGATCCAGTCCAATGTTGTGCTGGGAAACCTTGGCTCCTTCATCCATCTCCATCTTTGGCATGTACCACCCACATAAACACTGTTGGAGACCAAACACACACACATTGTTTCTATGTATGTTCACATTTTACTTGTTTTTAAGGACACCTGAGTCTTTAGGATTTCAGTGGTCATCGACGTCTGCTTGACACAAACAGACCAAACATCCTCAGTCCTCCATCAATGTGAGGAAGATCAGACACACAAATGAAATAAGACAAAAGGTTGCTGACAATGTGCTCAACAAAAACACCTCCTGGAGTCTGCCATGTTGATTTCTCTGCTGATATGCATAATGTGGAAGACAGTTAAATTAGTTTTTGGATTTTGATGCTGTCAACAGCACATTTGGTAGACTGTACTTTAGGACTAAGCTGCACAATTCTACTGTAAATGTGTAAGATTGTCACTAAGGGCTTAACAGAAAATGTATTCATTAAGGATTTGACAATTATCATAAATATTTTGAGTCTGTGTTTGGAAAAAGGCAGACCCAAACATTCAGACCCTGAGCCATAGCGAGCACCACAACAAAACCACCTACCTCAAAACCTGGTACACAGAACTTGATAGCAAGTTTTCAGATTTTACCTGATCTGACTTACTGGAAACTGAAGATGATGCTTCAGTTTAATGCAACATGGAGTTCATTGTTAATGCATTTATTAAAAAACATCAAGACTCAACTCAAACCAAACAAAAAGAAATTCAGGCTGAAAAATCCTTCAGATTCCTTCAATACAAATCAAAGAGCTCAAAAAAGAAGAGAGAGAAAAGAGACAGCATCTGTAGGAGGAATAATACTCAGAATGATATCATACTGGAACAAATAATCAGGCAATCATTTTCACAGCCACCAGGTGGCAACATTTCCTCTTCTCCACTACAGATTTCCTGTTTGTTATTTCGTCTTTAATGTGTCCATCTTTCTTCATCACATAAATGAATCATTAAATATTTTACGTAGAAGACAAAGACAAAGAACGAGATCGCGGATACAAGCGGCAGAAATGAGCTTCCTCCGAAGGGTGGCTGGCCTCTCCCTTAGAGATAGGGTGAAAGTTCGGCCATCCGGGAGGGGCTCAGAGTAGAGCCGCTGCTGCTCCACATCGAAAGGAGCCAGCTGAGGTGGTTCGGGCATCTGACAAGGATGGCCCCTGGGCGCCTCCTGGGTGAGGTGTTCCAGGCATGTCCCACCGGGAGGAGGCCCCGGGGCAGACCCAGGACACGCTGGACAGATTATATCTCTCGGCTGGCCTGGGAACGCCTTGGTGTTCCCTCGGACAAGCTGGAGGAGGTGGCTGGGGAGAGGGAGGTCTGGGCCTCTTTGCTCAGGCTGCTGCCCCCGCGACCCGGCCTCGGATAAAGCGGATGAAGATGGATGGATGGAAGACAAAGACCATTTAAAACTGAGACATTAGAATTACAGAAATATAAACCAGAGCTCTCTGTGCTTTAGATGGAGCTAAATACAAAATACATCAACATGAAAGAACAGATCAGCCTGTAAACTGACAGCTAAATACAACCTGGAATACAAAGACCATTTTTAGAAACTGATAGTTATTCTAAGAATGTCCACTAGATGGAGCCAAGTCCTTCGGAGCTGGTTTACCGAGTCTGTTAACTCTCATCGCTCTGTGTTTAACCCATTCAGAAGCTGCTGATGAAGTTCATTCATGTGCACATATCATTGAATCATTAATGACTGAAGACTACACACAAGACAAAGTAAAACAATCATGGAACTTGGACTCACCAGCAGCCGTGGACCCAAAAGAAAATCACACAAAAAGAAAATCACTACAGCCCACCCGGTGCTGTACAAAAGAAAGTGTGAAAACGACCCACCACCTGAGGTCCCAGGGCCACTGGCTCGTCCTCCTTTCACTGAAATACAACACAGAAAAATATGTTAAAAGAATAAAAGGACACTGAGCGTCAGGCTCGCTACCAGTGTTGGTCAAGTTACTTGAAAAAAGTAATCAGTAACTAATTACTGATTACTTCCCCAAAAAAGTAATCCCGTTACTTTACTGATTACTTATTTTCAAAAGTAATTAATTACTTACCGTATTTTCACAACTATAAGGCACACTTAAAAGTCTTAGATTTTCTTCAAAAAGTGCGGCGCGCCCTATAGCGCAGTGCGCCCTATGTGTTGTAAGGAGGACGTAGTAGAGAACACCATGAGAACGTTAAAGGGTGAAGTGTGGGCGTTGATCGTAAATACCGGGACAATCGCACATACCTGTATAAAAGAACAGGTATGTGCATTATGCAGGACATCGTTGTTTTAACAACCCTGAAAATGGCAAAGACACGCTTACGAAGCACAGTTTAAACTGAAGGCCATCAGCTACGCGGAGGAACATGGAAATCGAGCAGCGGCGAGAGAATTTAAGATTAACGAATCGATGGTTCGCAAGTGGAGGAAGCTGGAAAACAAGCTCCGGCAGGTCAAGAAAACGCAGCTGAGTTTCCGCGGACATAAGGCGAGGTGGCCCGAGTTGGAGGAAAGACTCGAGCGGTGGATCATCGAGCAAAGAGCGAGCGGGAGAAGCGTTTCGACGGTCACCATTCGGCTAAAAGCAGTTTCACTTTCACTTTTTATGAAACGGTGCCATTTTTCCATCAGGACCGGGACTACGGTAGCGCAGCAACTTCCAGCGGATTATAAGGAAAAGCTGGCCATCTTCCGCTCCTACTGCAGCAAACACATCGGCGACAAAAACATCCAGCCCAGCCACATCACTAACATGGACGAGGTCCCGCTCACTTTTGACATCCCGGTGAGTCACACTGTGGAGAAGAAGGGGACCAGCACGGTAGCGATACGCACAACGGGGTATGAAAAGTCTTCTTTTACTGTTGTGCTTGGCTGCCATGCTAATGGACAGAAACTGCCGCCTATGGTGATTTTTAAGAGAAAGACTTTGCCTAAAGAGAAGTTTCCAGCAGAAATCATCATTAAGGCAAATGAGAAGGGCTGGATGGATGAGGAAATGATGAAAGACTGGCTGAGGGAGGTGTATGTAAGGAGACCAGGTGGTTTTTTCCACGCATCACCATCGCTGTTGATCTGTGACTCTATGCGTGCCCATCTCACAGACGATGTGAAAAAAAACTAGTGAAACAAATGAACTGTGAGCTTGCTGTCATTCCGGGAGGCCTGACAAAGGAACTCCAACCGCTGGACATCAGTGTGAACCGCCCGTTCAAAGTAAGGCTGCGAGCGGCGTGGGAGCGATGGATGACCGATGGAGACCACAGTTTCACTAAGAGTGGAAGGCAGCGCCGGGCGAGTTACGCCACAATTTGCCAATGGATTGTAGATGCTTGGGCTAACATGTCTGCTGGCACTGTTGTTCGAGCTTTCGCAAAAGCCGGCATCATTTCCGAGGAGCCGCACAGCACGGAAAGTGACTCTGACGGTGAAGACAGTGAACCTGGCATGTTTGATGGAGATTTAGCGCAGCTGTTCAATTCAGACACAGAGGATGAGGACTTCGATGGGTTTGATTGATGATAAAAATGTGAGTACCAAACTTTGTTTTGCTCCTGCTTTATTTTTAAATACGCACACTTGTATGCTTGTGTGTTGTTGATGATGACGATTACCGGCAATAGAAATGTGAGTAAGGTACCGAATTCAGGTTTGCTCCCGCTTTATTTTTAAATACGCATACGGTACTTGTATGCGCCCTATGATCCAGTGCGCCTTATGTGTGTGTTAAATACAGTAAGGGCACACATAACTGAGACTGCGCCTTTTAGCACAGTGCGCCTTATGGTCGTGAAAATACGGTAGTTACTTAGTTACTTTTTAAAAACACGATTTACAACCTGAAGAGGTGATAAAGTGATAGATCTTTCAGCCCAATTCTACTTTTTCTGCATAATCCATCATACAAAATGTAATCAAATGGAAAAGTCTCCTTTTAAAACTTGTTTTATTAGTTTTAATCTTTTAACTTTATGCATCAAACAAACATTTAATTATATGCAACATTCTCTGACTGGAAGAAATTAGTTTTACATTTACATTTAAACCTATTTTCTGCACATTCCAGCTCATAAAATAAAATATTTTTTGTATTTACACTCACTCTTTCAAATAGATGCAAGTAAAACACAGCAGAAAATAAATAAAGTCAAAGACTCAGCGGTGCTGTTGCTCTATTTTCACCTGTAAAGCAGGAGTGGGGCAGGCGGAGGTTTACCCTGGTGCAGGTGTGCCGCGGTCAGTGGAAGAATCCGCGAGTTTCTCTGTGAGTTTCCCATTACGTCGTAGCTACTCGGTGCTTGTTGGAAGTTTAGGGGTTTTTTCGCTGTAAAAAGAAGTTTTCTTCCCACGCACGATGGACACTAATGTTTTTGTCACTTTTTATGGAATCAAACTCAAAGTAAGGTCAGTACTGGAAGACTTATACCCCACGGATCAAACTACAACTCGTGCTGGTGGCAATTGTCCAAGCCTCAATTGCAAGCCGGTCTGGCTCCCCACAGGCTGAGACCTGCAACTGAGGCGATTTAAAGTTCCTAGCAGGACACTCGGGCAGAGGATCGCTCCAGCCCGATCACAGAAGCGTGGGTACGAGCAACAGTCCAGGATAAAAATAGAATAAAACCAGGTGAACCAGGAAAAGGTAAGCACACCTAATAAAAACAGTCTCACGACAAGCTAAAACAGGACAAGACAGCAGGCTCCACCGAGGAGGAGCCCTCACAACAGCGGCTAGGCAGGCGTCTTGATTCTCCAATTAAGGCTGGGCGAATTGCCACGGAGAGGTGAAGGCAGCGATCAAACCCCCAGGACCGGAGGCGCTTTACTCTCACTGGTGGAGATAACTCGAGCACCCCTCTCCACAACGCCGGAATAAATCAGAAAACTGCCGCGCTGTGGCTGTCATATTATCTACTCGCTTGCTGATCAGTCCGTCGCAGTGTGCCAGCATTTACTGCTGCTTTGCGCCAAATGCACGGGAGGAATGATCCAGAAAAACACCGGCTTAGCTTTATACGGGCTGACGCCACCATGCAATCAATATGCAGGTGGGTTCCCAGTTAACCGAGTTGCACAGCCGAGAGCGAGGGAGGGAGAGAGAAAAGGAAAGGCGAGTAGCCCATCCAGCTACATCAGCATAGGCTTCATTAGTAGCAACAGGCTATTGGTTCTAAAGACTTTCACTTTTTCCTTCACATGGTCAGAGAAATGTCCACATTTGTTTGTAAAGAACAAACACATTGAGGTGTTTGTATGTGACCTGTACATGAACGAAAGGCGTTCTGCTGTGCCGCCTTTCAAACAGCAATATCTGATCAATCTGTTTCCAGAGGTGGGTCGAGTATCCAAAAATTGTACTCAAGTAAGAGTAGCATTACTTTAAAATATTATTACTCAAGTAAAAGTGAAAAGTAGTCGTCAAAAAAGTTACTCAAGTAAGAGTAAAAAAGTACTTGGCGAAAAGACTACTCAAGTAGTGAGTAACTGTTTGAAATGTCCGATTTATTTTATAAATAAATGCTATCAGACAAAAAATAAATAAATATACAAACTTTAGTATTTTCAAAAGGAATATGTGTAAAAACATCAACAAAATAAGGCACAACAATTCTAATTTCCAGATTTCAGATTTTCACAACATCAAGCTGTTTTCACCAAAACCTGCAGTAAATAATATAAATATATAAACAGTGCAAACAATTTCCAGTGACAAGATGTGCTGCAAACTTTATATTCATGTTTGCTCCAAATGGCACAGCAGCCTCAGAGAAAACAGAACGAGGCATCTTCAACATATGTTCATACAAGGCAGCTCAGGTTACCATAAGTTGTATGGGTGTGCATCAGAGGTGTGGACTCGAGTCACATGACTTGGACTCGAGTCAGACTCGAGTCATTAATTTTATGACTTTAGACTTGACTTGAAAAAATGTTCTAAGACTTGTGGCTTGACTTGGACTTTTACACCAATGACTTGGGACTTGAATTGGACTTGAACCGGTTTACTTGAAAAGACTTGATATTTTACCCCAAATATAAAATTTAACACGCATATTATATAGAGATTGAAAATGTGACGTCATTCAGGGGTAAAACCGCAAAGGATTCTGGGAACTCGTGGCAAGCGGTACTAGCGCACGCAGGCTTTCAATTAAAATCAGTTATACAGCGATAAAAAGAAACACAAAAATGTCAAGAAGCTGTTGTATTATTAACTGCAATAGCCGGTCGCATGACAGCCACGGGAAGCCGACGGGTAAAGAGATCGGTTGTTATCGGATTACGTCGTTGAAGAGAAATTGTTCGAGCCATGTTTCCGAAGTAACAAAGAGGCGAGGATGGCCTGGATTGCAGCCATTCAAAGACCAATTATAACGTCCCAGAACCCTCCAGCTCACAGGTTAGTCTGCTCCAAGCATTTACACAAAGGTCAGTCTGCTGTTGTAGTTAATGCGTCATTTTTCTTAACATAATTGGTGATATAGGTTACAAGCAAGTCTGGCGCTGAACAGAAATGGTCGCGCTATGCTCCTTTATTTATTGTGCATAAATAGTGAATTGTCCTGACACAATATTGCGTTTCGCTTCTGTTATTATGGTACATTGACAAAAACATATACTTTTATTCACAGGATAAAACAGGTTTTTTGTATCACTAATTGCCCAGTACGATTACAGCATACAATATTATTGTCACTGCTACATTTCTGTGATGCTACCAGAAATTATTTCCACTACTAATTAATTACCGTTGAGCTCAAAGGTCCTATTAATAAACGGTTAATGAATGTGTATTTATGAAGACGATTTGTGAGACCGGTAAACTTATGATACGTACGATGGTCTTTCGTTCTACACGGTGCATTTCATGGTCCCTGTACCCATCGGTCGGTAAACTGTACCTGGGCTTGTTGCAGTGACCGGAAGTTACTAAACTTCATGAGTGTATGCACTCACTCCAAGAACCGTATAATTATAAATATGCATATAAATATGCTAAGATGAGATAGCTGACTTCATCTAACTAGCAAATGTTGTCCAGGCTACGTTGGTGATACAGTTTTTTTTAATGTGTATGATATTTTTGTCATGCGATTTTAAAGCTGGTCCTACAACCGCATCCAAGAATAACATGCAGCTTATCTCAGAACTGTCGGTGAAAATTATTCTTGGAGCTAGGTTTAATTGAGCTGCATTTTAAAGAGGTGCAATTTCACAATTTGTGTATATTTTCTAAGTTCACTATTTTGTCATGTGTTGAGAAAAACACAGATTTAAAAATTACATGGTCTAATATTTACATTTAGCATAACTGCAACATTATTTTTTCGTTTTTTTTTTTTTTAAAGACTCGAAAGGACTTGAAATTCAAAGTTTCAGACTTGTGACTTGACTCGGACTTTTACACCAGTGACTTGAGACTCGACTCTGACTTGCCTGACATTACTTGAGACTTGACTTGAGACTTGAGGATAAAGACTTGCGACTTACTTGAGACTTGCAAAACAATGACTTGGTCCCACCTCTGGTGTGCATCTATTTCTGCATATTCTTCACTCAGTGAGGTGATGGTTCAGCTTCAGCAGCAGTTTGCTCTCAGGCAGGGCCGTGCAGAGACGTTTAAAGGGGCGGGTGCTCAAAGTTAAAAAGGGGCACATTGAACCAGGCTGAATAACAACAACACACATTCATCAAGAATCTAATATGGGATTGCATCATACTATATCACTGCTGTGAGGTGGGGCAAGGCAAAGCAAACGTAGCCGATGTTTTACCTGATGGCTACAACGTTGCTGTTGAGGTGTTTCTGCTGCTCCTGCTGCTGATGGTGCTGGAGGGCGGGCTGTGTTGTACTCGAGTAAAAGGAAAAAGTATCGTGCAAAAAAGGTACTTTAAAAGTAATTTTTTTCAAAAACTTACTCAAGTAAATGTAACTGGTTACTACCCACCTCTGTCTGTTTCTAATTGTGCCCTCATACACTTTGACCTTTTAAACTCACACCTGCTGAAGTCATTTGATTATCGGTACCTAACTACTGCTGTGTCTCTCATCTTCGTACTTTCAGAAACAAGGATGGACCCGTGGGTGATGGGTAATGAGGTCATGCTGTTTGTGCACATTTAAACTGATGTGAATGGGTTACACAGTTGCAGCTCAGTGGGGAGCGACTGGTAGTCAGGCTGTGCTGTGCAGTGTCTCAGTTTTTGTATTGTATAGCAGAATGGTATGTTTGGAGAATGTTTCCAAGCTGTTCCTGTTATGTGACGTTAACTGAACTTCAGGTAACCTGCAAGAAAAGAACAAGAAACAAGTTCCTGTGAGGTATTCTGAGCCTCAAGGATGATGATAAACACTACAGAGATTACACATTTCACTCTAAGTCCCTACTTTGACACTGGTGCATACAGATACTTGTATTTCCTCATTATTCTTACGTCTTATGCTGCAATCATTTGTGCGAACCTCCTGCTGATTGTGGTTATCTGTGTGAACAGAAGCTTACATGAACCTATGTACATGTTTCTGTGCAGCCTGTTTGTGAATGAGCTGTATGGTAGTACAGGGCTGTTTCCGTTCCTCCTGCTTCAGATCCTCTCTGATGTTCACACTGTTTCTGTTTCATTTTGTTTCCTGCAGGTTTTCTGTGTGTACACTTATGCTTGTGTGGAGTTTATAAACTTTGTCGTCATGTCTTATGACAGATATTATGCCATCTGCTGGCCTCTTCAATATAAATCATGTATGACACTTAAAACAGTCACCTCGCTGATTTCTCTGACATGGTTATTACCTTTTATTATGATTGTCGTGCTTATATCTTTGAGTGCTCCTCTACAGCTCTGTGGAAACGTCATCAATAAAGTTTTTTGTGGAAACTACGCCATCATTAAACTGGCCTGCTCTGACACCAGAGTCCACAACATCTTTGGACTCATTTACACTTTCATCTCTGTCATTATTCCTCTTGTTTTAATCCTGTACACCTACGTGAGGATCCTCAAAGTCTGTTTTTCTGGCTCCAAGCAGACTCGACAGAAAGCCGTCAGCACCTGCACGCCTCACCTCGCCTCCATCTTGAACTTTTTCTTTGGTTGCTGTTTTCAGATATTACAAAGCAGATTTGACACCAGTGGTGTGCCAAATGTTTTTGGCATTTTATCATCATTGTACTTTCTGACATGCCAGCCGCTCTTCACACCGCTACTGTACGGGCTGAAAATGACCAAAATACGCATTGCATGTAAACAGCTGTTTTGTGGTTCACTGACACGTTTGTTCAGTTGTAGCAGTGATATCTTCTCCAAAAGCCACCAAAGTCAGAGTTATTGTTAATGCATGTCGATTAAAAGGAAACTTATTTTGGAGCTGAAATCATTCAAAATCTGTTTTTGTCAGTATGCTTGAACAAATAAACTAATATGAGTGACTTAGTTTTCTGTTGTTACGCTTGCAGCACGTAACATTTATTTTGTGTGATGTGTGTTTTTCACTTGAGCAGAGATAAACAGTCGGGTGGTTTGGGATCAGTGTGTCTAACTTCCAGAGGGAATGGATCAACACACAAACAGCAAAGTAAAAGCAAAAGATGATCCATCAACAACTGTACATAAACACTTTGAACAGATAACAAAATAAAAATATATTTTTGCTAATTCTTGCATAAAATTACACATTTAAACTGAAATCACATGAATATAAAGTTCTATTGGTTGATAAATTTCCATCACATGATTCAAAGTGAACTCACTTACTGCCATTTAATAGTGAGAACATTTTCTATAAATATTAAGTCTCACAACACAACTGTTTCCCTCACTGAGATATTTGATCTTGCTGCACTGAAAAAATGGGATTAGGGGTTATGCTTTTCTTTCATGTCAAATATTTATAGAAACTACTTGTTTATCAGACATTAACTGGTTATGTAAAATGTAAAGAGCTCTTCTATGTTAATTGTATTTGACTACCATGTGTTAGATTGACAAGATAATTTTATGCTATAAATATGTGTGTGTGTCTATATATATATATAGACACACACACAGTGTATGTACTGTACTTTTTTTTCCAATCAAACTAACAACTAAAACATTTTTGAACAATGACGTGTATTTTTCAAAACAGTATACAATTGTAAGTTGTAACAGCAGTCCAGATTATACATGAGTCATGTGAGTGCATCTCTTCCAAAGTGTACCTCACAAACATCTGCAGGATCCTGAATTCAACATTCTAGTGCCTATGACAAAGTTAACACTGAATTTTCTACGAATACTGGCCCAAAGGTAAAAGGTGAGACTTCCTCGGGTAAAATCATTTTTTTTCTTTCTTTTTTTTTTCAAACGTAAGAGCCTTAAGGCACTATGGCAACAGGAATGCAAATACTAAAATGTGACGGAGAAAAGCTTGAAAATAACATTTTCACCCACAAGCACAAAACCAAGAGCCCTAAAATGTGATTTGTTTTGGCTTGCTTCTATAACTAAAACATGGTAATAACTTATACTAACAAACAAAACAAAACAGTGGTTGGACATCACAACACAACCAAAATTACTGTAATCATGTCCAATGAACTTAAAAATTGTCTGACTTCTAAACAGCTGTTACAATTACTTCAGGCTACAAACTATTCCCCAAAAGAGTATGGCTTGAAAAATGAACATTAAATGCTATAGTACAAGGTTATTATCGTTAACGAAAACTAACGAAATAACGACAACTAGAAGTGTAAAAACATTTTCGTTAACGGAAATAAAAATAAAAACAAAAAAAGCAAAACTAACTAAAACTGTAATGAGTGTTCATAAAACTAAAATTAACTGAATTTATAGCAAAATGTGTTTAGTTTTCATTGATGTGAGCGTGTCCTGGGTGAAAATAAAGTTTCGTTTCCAGATTTTTTTCTTGCTGTGTCTCATTGTGCCAGCAGGTGGCAGCACATTAGTCGAGTCGTCTGTGTCGCTGCTCCGCCCACGTGCAGAATCATGTCAGGAAAAGTCGGGAGAAAGCGCCAGAGTCCAATTTGGGATTACTTTGAATATGACTGTGTTTTGGATAAAGCAAGTGTCTTGTGTCTTGTAGTGGAAAGAGACAAATTATGAGGGACATTTCTAAAGGGAAAAAAATCCCACAAACCTTAAAGTGCACTTGAAAAGCTCACACCAGAAGGCTAACCTAGCTTACCTTGAGAAGGGAGCACACTCAACCCTCATCCCCAGAAACAGAAGCTAACCCCAGGCAAGGCAGCGTGATGCAACCCGAGACAACAGGACGGGGACATCAGTGGTTGTTCATCTGCCTTTATTTATTTATTTATTTATTTATTTAAAGAACCCATAGGTGGGAATGTGAGTTGTCTGTCTCTGCGTGTTAGCCCTGCGACAGACAGGCGACCTGTGCAGGGTGCAGGGTATGGTAGCTGCAATAGCAACATACCCAAGGATGTAAGACCATATAGATCCACTGATCAGCCTCAACTTTAAACCACTGACATGTGAGGTGAATGACACTGATCATTTGGATCCAGTCCAATGTTGTGCTGGGAAACCTTGGCTCCTTCATCCATCTCCATCTTTGGCATGTACCACCCACATAAACACTGTTGGAGACCAAACACACACACATTGTTTCTATGTATGTTCACATTTTACTTGTTTTTAAGGACACCTGAGTCTTTAGGATTTCAGTGGTCATCGACGTCTGCTTGACACAAACAGACCAAACATCCTCAGTCCTCCATCAATGTGAGGAAGATCAGACACACAAATGAAATAAGACAAAAGGTTGCTGACAATGTGCTCAACAAAAACACCTCCTGGAGTCTGCCATGTTGATTTCTCTGCTGATATGCATAATGTGGAAGACAGTTAAATTAGTTTTTGGATTTTGATGCTGTCAACAGCACATTTGGTAGACTGTACTTTAGGACTAAGCTGCACAATTCTACTGTAAATGTGTAAGATTGTCACTAAGGGCTTAACAGAAAATGTATTCATTAAGGATTTGACAATTATCATAAATATTTTGAGTCTGTGTTTGGAAAAAGGCAGACCCAAACATTCAGACCCTGACCCATAGCGAGCACCACAACAAAACCACCTACCTCAAAACCTGGTACACAGAACTTGATAGCAAGTTTTCAGATTTTACCTGATCTGACTTACTGGAAACTGAAGATGATCCTTCAGTTTAATGCAACATGGAGTTCATTGTTAATGCATTTACTAAAAAACATCAAGACTCAACTCAAACCAAACAAAAAGAAATTCAGGCTGAAAAATCCTTCAGATTCCTTCAATACAAATCAAAGAGCTCAAAAAAGAAGAGAGAGAAAAGAGACAGCATCTGTAGGAGGAATAATACTCAGAATGATATCATACTGGAACAAATAATCAGGCAATCATTTTCACAGCCACCAGGTGGCAACATTTCCTCTTCTCCACTACAGATTTCCTGTTTGTTATTTCGTCTTTAATGTGTCCATCTTTCTTCATCACATAAATGAATCATTAAATATTTTACGTAGAAGACAAAGACAAAGAACGAGATCGCGGATACAAGCGGCAGAAATGAACTTCCTCCGAAGGGTGGCTGGCCTCTCCCTTAGAGATAGGGTGAGAAGTTCAGCCATCCGGGAGGGGCTCAGAGTAGAACAGCTGCTGCTCCACATCGAAAGGAGCCAGCTGAGGTGGTTCGGGCATCTGACAAGGATGCCCCCTGGGCGCCTCCTGGGTGAGGTGTTCCAGGCATGTCCCACCGGGAGGAGGCCCCGGGGCAGACCCAGGACACGCTGGAGAGATTATATCTCTCGGCTGGCCTGGGAACGCCTTGGTGTTCCCCCGGACAAGCTGGAGGAGGTGGCTGGGGAGAGGGAGGTCTGGGCCTCTTTGCTCAGGCTGCTGCCCCCGCGACCCGGCCTCGGATAAAGCGGATGAAGATGGATGGATGGAAGACAAAGACCATTTAAAACTGAGACATTAGAATTACAGAAATATAAACCAGAGCTCTCTGTGCTTTAGATGGAGCTAAATACAAAATACATCAACATGAAAGAACAGATCAGCCTGTAAACTGACAGCTAAATACAACCTGGAATACAAAGACCATTTTTAGAAACTGATAGTTATTCTAAGAATGTCCACTAGATGGAGCCAAGTCCTTCGGAGCTGGTTTACCGAGTCTGTTAACTCTCATCGCTCTGTGTTTAACCCATTCAGAAGCTGCTGATGAAGTTCATTCATGTGCACATATCATTGAATCATTAATGACTGAAGACTACACACAAGACAAAGTAAAACAATCATGGAACTTGGACTCACCAGCAGCCGTGGACCCAAAAGAAAATCACACAAAAAGAAAATCACTACAGCCCACCCGGTGCTGTACAAAAGAAAGTGTGAAAACAACCCACCACCTGAGGTCCCAGGGCCACTGGCTCGTCCTCCTTTCACTGAAATACAACACAGAAAAATATGTTAAAAGAATAAAAGGACACTGAGCGTCAGGCTCGCTACCAGTGTTGGTCAAGTTACTTGAAAAAAGTAATCAGTAACTAATTACTGATTACTTCCCCAAAAAAGTAATCCCGTTACTTTACTGATTACTTATTTTCAAAAGTAATTAATTACTTAGTTACTTTTTAAAAACACGATTTACAACCTGAAGAGGTGATAAAGCGATAGATCTTTCAGCCCAATTCTACTTTTTCTACATAATCCATCATACAAAATGTAATCAAATGGAAAAGTCTCTTTTTAAAACTAATATATATATATATATATATATATATATATATATATATATATATATATATATATATATATATATATATATATCTAATCGACTGCGAGAAAGGAAAAAAACATATTTATCAACGTGTCAGAGCACTCCTTACGTTGTGGTACATTTTATCTCCTGTTGTGCTTGAGGAGGTACACCAGAGAGATAGAAGGCAGGAGAATAAACCAGCTGTTCTCCACAGAACCAGCAAAGGTGTACTCTCAGTGGCAAGGGAACAATAAGAGAACAGCACCACCAAGGCTGGAGACGGAGCAATACTGGAAGAGCATATGGGAGAGGGATGCAACCCATAACGGCAATGCTCAGTGGCTAGAGGATCTGAGGGCAGACCACAGCGACCTCCCTGAACAGGGTCCAGTAACCATCACAGTGGCAGATATCCAAGAAAGGGTCTCCAGTATGAAGAGTTGGACAGCACCAGGGCCCGACATGGTTCACGCCTACTGGCTAAAGAAGCTGACTGCACTCCACGAGCGTCTGGCAGCACAAATGAACCAGCTGCTAGTTAACGAGAGACACCCGGAATGGCTAACTGAAGGCCGGACGGTCCTGATCCCCAAGGACCCCAAGAAGGGACCGGTCCCCTCCAACTACCGACCAATAACCTGCCTCAGTACTACATGGAAGCTCCTGTCAGGCATCATATCGGCTAAGATGAACAGGCACATGGGTCAATACATGAGCAGGACACAGAAAGGAATTGGCAAGAATACCAGAGGTGCAAAACACCAGCTACTGGTAGACAGAACAATCAGCCGAGACTGCAAGACCAGACTGACCAACCTGTGCACTGCCTGGATTGATTACAAGAAGGCCTATGACTCAATGCCCCACAGCTGGATACTGGAATGCCTAGAATTGTACAAGATCAATGGGACCCTAAGAGCCTTCATCAGGAACTCAATGGGGATGTGGCGTACAACACTAGAGGCCAACTCCAAGCCCATAGCACAAGTCACCATCAAGTGCGGGATCTACCAAGGAGATGCTCTGTCCCCACTGCTGTTCTGCATAGGCCTGAACCCCCTCAGTGAGATCATTAACAAGACTGGCTACGGATACCGACTACAGAACGGAGCAGTTGTCAGCCACCTCCTGTACATGGATGACATCAAGCTGTATGCCAAGAGTGAACGAGACATCGATTCACTGATCCACACTACCAGGCTATACAGCAATGACATTGGAATGTCGTTCGGACTGGAGAAGTGTAGTCGGATGGTATCAAAGAGAGGGAAGGTAGTCAGAACTGAGGGGATTGAACTACCAGAAGGCAACATTGCAGACATAGAGGACAGTTACAAGTACTTGGGGATCCCGCAGGCAAATGGGAACCATGAAGAGGCCGCTAGAAAAGCTGCAACCACCAAGTACCTGCAGAGGGTCAGGCAAGTCCTGAGGAGTCAGCTGAATGGTAAGAACAAGATCCGGGCCATCAACACGTACGCCCTGCCCGTGATCAGGTACCCTGCTGGGGTAATAGGCTGGCCAAAGGAGGAGATAGAAGCCACTGACATAAAGACAAGAAAGCTCCTTACCATGCATGGAGGGTTTCACCCCAAATCCAGCACCCTGAGGCTGTACGCTAAGTGGAAGGAAGGGGGCCGGGGACTGGTGAGTGTCAGCACCACAGTCCAGGATGAGACAACGAACATCCAAGAATACATTGGGAAGATGGCCCCAACTGACCGAGTGCTCAGTGAATACCTCAGGCAGCAGAAACCCAAGAAAGAGGAGGGAGACGAGGAACCATCATGGAAGGACAGGCCCCTGCACGGTATGTACCACCGGCAGATAGAGGAGGTGGCTGATATCCAGAAATCCTACCAGTGGCTGGACAAAGCTGGACTGAAAGACAGCACAGAGGCACTAATCATGGCAGCACAAGAACAAGCACTAAGCACAAGATCCATAGAGGCTGGGGTCTATCACACCAGGCAAGACCCCAGGTGCAGGCTGTGTAAAGATGCCCCAGAGACAATCCAGCACATAACAGCAGGGTGCAAGATGCTAGCAGGCAAGGCATACATGGAACGCCACAACCAAGTGGCCGGCATAGTGTACAGGAACATCTGTGCCGAGTATAACCTGGAAGTCCCGAGGTCAAAATGGGAGATGCCCCCAAGGGTGGTGGAGAATGACCGAGCTAAGATCCTGTGGGACTTCCAGATACAGACGGAAAAAATGGTGGTGGCTAACCAACCGGACATAGTGGTGGTAGACAAACAGACGAAGACGGCCGTAGTGATCGATGTAGCGGTTCCGAATGACAGCAATATCAGGAAGAAGGAACACGAGAAGCTGGAGAAATACCAAGGGCTCAGAGAAGAGCTCGAGAGGATGTGGAGGGTGAAGGTAACGGTGGTCCCCGTGGTAATCGGAGCACTCGGTGCGGTGACTCCCAAGCTAGGCGAGTGGCTCCAGCAGATCCCGGGAACAACATCGGAGATCTCTGTCCAGAAGAGCGCAGTCCTGGGAACAGCTAAGATACTGCGCAGGACCCTCAAGCTCCCAGGCCTCTGGTAGAGGACCCGAGCTTGAAGGATAAACCGCCCACAGGGGTGTGCTGGGTGTTTTTTTTTTTTATATATATATTTGTGTTTACACTCAGTCTTTCAAATAGATGCACGTAAAACACAGCAGAAAATAAATAAAGTCAGAGACTCAGCGGTCCTGTTGCTCTATTTTCACCTGTAAAGCAGGAGTGGGGTAGGCGGAGGTTTACCCTGGTGCAGGTGTGCAGCGGTCAGTGGAAGGATATGGGAGCTCTGTGAGTTTCCCATCACGTCGTAGCTACTCGGTGCTTGTTGGAAGTTTAGGGGTTTTTTGCTGTAAAAAGAAGTTTTCTTCCCACGCACAGCGGACACTAATGTTTTTGTCACTTTTTATGGAATCAAACTCAAAGTAAGGTCAGTACTTCCACGCTTTAAACGCTGCACGCTCATACTCTCTCCTGCACTCGATATGTGATCCACTGTTGAGCTGCACACAGCTGTTGTCACAACGGCGCACTCGCTTACGTCACTGTCGTGAGACATTCTCGCAAAAGAAATCACGGTTTTAGTAACGCAGTAACGTAGCGTTCCTACGGGAAAGTAACGGTAATCTAATTACCGTTTTTGCAATAGTAATCCCTTACTTTACTTGTTACTTGAAAAAAGTAATCGGATTACAGTAACGCTTTACAAGTAACGCGTTACTGCCCATCTCTGGTGATGATGGCCCCTAAGTTAAAAGCGAAAGTTGCTCCTACCAGTAAAAACCTATAAAATTGTGAGAAAAATCAGTTTCACTATATACTGTAATTTTACCAGTGTTGGCAAAAAAGAAACAATGGAACATATTCAGAGAGGTAGACATATTGTTTCCATGTCATAACTGTTCACTCGTACAGTCTGTTCTTGAGAACCTGGACCTTCTTTGAAAGGCTGTTCCCTTCGAGCTCCATAACCAGTTTCTGTAATACCTCGAAGGTATACTTCAGTTCCGGGGGGTAGGTCAGGTTCAAAGTGTACATTAATCCAAATAGCATAGCAGCTGCTAGGGCACAGTTATCCAAATCCTACTAGACTCTCTGGCCTTCAAGGACTACCCCGATGTCCTCAGGGCTGTCACTGGCATCTCTTGACTTGATGATGTAGATTCCCATGGTTGTTTCCTCAATAGATTGTTGGATAACTCCTTCATCTGTGGCCTGGAAAATGCACATTCCCAAAATTAAATTCAACAGAACACTGGTCATTGCAAAGAAACAGAATACTGTCAGAGAATGAAGAGGTGTTCAACTATGACCTCAATACATGGACCTAACACATGTAGAAGAAAAAAAAACGTGAAACACCTAAACATAACATCTTCTCTAACCCATATAGACAAGGATGCTGAATAAAGCAGTATTTTTACAAAGTAATGACTGACACAAAACAAGCTTGTCAATTTAGTCTGGTTTTTGGTTATTATGTTAATTTCGTCAAAAGCAATAAATGTGGAGATACTAGCATTTGAACTGTACTAAACTATGATCTAAAACCCAGACATTAGCTGGATCCAAGTATTTCATGAATATTTTTTTTAAAGTCTTCCAGGCCATACAGTATTTTTCTAATAAATAAGATGGCCCCAATATTTATTAAATGTGTCCATTAAAAAGTGAAATTGTGGCATTTCAGCATGTAGATAAAACAAGATTCCATAGCTAAATAGTCTAATCATTTTCAGTTATGTCTATTCATTTTAGAATAAAAAACACATACAAACTGGGGGCTGCCAGTGGTATCCCCCAGTCACCAGCAGATACACCTGTGGCATAAGTTTGAAAATCTTAGATCATTTTCAAAATCCCAGAGGTCAAGGTCAGGCCTCCAGCTCGCACTGGAACGGTTCGCAGCCGAGTGTGAAGCAGCGGGAATGAGGATCAGCACCTCCAAATCTGAGGCCATGGTTCTCAGCCGGAAAAGGGTGGAGTGCCCACTCCGGGTCGGGGATGAGTTCCTGCCCCAAGTGGAGGAGTTCAAGTATCTCGGGGTCTTGTTCGCGAGTGATGGGAGAAGGGAGCCGGAGATCGACAGACGGATTGGGGCTGCAGCTGCAGTAATGCGGACGCTGCACCGGTCCGTTGTGGTGAAGAGGGAGCTGAGTGTAAAAGCGAAGCTCTCAATTTACCGGTCGATCTACGTCCCTACCCTCACCTATGGCCACGAGCTGTGGGTAGTGACCGAAAGAACGAGATCGCGGATACAAGACAATTATCATAAATATTTTGAGTCTGTGTTTGGAAAAAGGCAGACCCAAACATTCAGACCCTGAGCCATAGCGAGCACCACAACAAAACCACCTACCTCAAAACCTGGTACACAGAACTTGATAGCAAGTTTTCAGATTTTACCTGATCTGACTTACTGGAAACTGAAGATGATCCTTCAGTTTAATGCAACATGGAGTTCATTGTTAATGCATTTACTAAAAAACATCAAGACTCAACTCAAACCAAACAAAAAGAAATTCAGGCTGAAAAATCCTTCAGATTCCTTCAATACAAATCAAAGAGCTCAAAAAAGAAGAGAGAGAAAAGAGACAGCATCTGTAGGAGGAATAATACTCAGAATGATATCATACTGGAACAAATAATCAGGCAATCATTTTCACAGCCACCAGGTGGCAACATTTCCTCTTCTCCACTACAGATTTCCTGTTTGTTATTTCGTCTTTAATGTGTCCATCTTTCTTCATCACATAAATGAATCATTAAATATTTTACGTAGAAGACAAAGACAAAGAACGAGATCGCGGATACAAGCGGCGGAAATGAGCTTCCTCCGAAGGGTGGCTGGCCTCTCCCTTAGAGATAGGGTGAAAGTTCGGCCATCCGGGAGGGGCTCAGAGTAGAGCAGCTGCTGCTCCACATCGAAAGGAGCCAGCTGAGGTGGTTCGGGCATCTGACAAGGATGCCCCCTGGGCGCCTCCTGGGTGAGGTGTTCCAGGCATGTCCCACCGGGAGGAGGCCCCGGGGCAGACCCAGGACACGCTGGAGAGATTATATCTCTCGGCTGGCCTGGGAACGCCTTGGTGTTCCCTCGGACAAGCTGGAGGAGGTGGCTGGGGAGAGGGAGGTCTGGGCCTCTTTGCTTAGGCTGCTGCCGGCCTCGGATAAAGCGGATGAAGATGGATGGATGGATGGATGGATGGATGGATGGGTTTAGTTCATGAAGCAACCACATTTATTTTCAATAAAACTGACCTTCTATAATAACACTTACCACATGTTCTGTCAATAAATTGCTGGGGTCTTCGTTGAGGTACACGCAGAGCCCCTTGATAATACATTGACACACAAGATCAACATCATCCTGGCAAAGGGTGACAAGCAGCATTTTATAAAATTATTATTTTCCCTAAACTGTAGACACAAATTATGCACAGTAATAGTCATGGTCCTGGGTCGGTGACCCAGCGCTTTAAGTTTATTATTAGTGTAACCCATGTGAAATACAGGGCTGCAAAATCCCTTTTTGTAATCTAAGGCTATAGCCTGTTATTGTCACAAGGGGGCGCTGTGATGCAGTCTTGTGTTCTGACGACCTTGCGTCTAGTGCGCAGGAAGTATTACCTCTCTCTTCCTGTGAGATCTTCCCTCTGATGGCGGTCAAGTACGTGTCGGAGCGCATGGAAAAAGTATCTTGGCCCCGAACTCTGACCACAAAGGGAATAACGTCTGTCAAGTTATTTGTGTCTGAAAATCCCGATTGGTTTTTTTGAACTACTAGAAGGATTCTGGAGAACCACTGATGGCGAGAACAGCCCAAATGAGATCCTGGATGATCGTGAAATGGTGTGGCCAGCCATGCGATCGGATTGTGGGATTTGCCTGAGAAACTGATTCAAGCAACCCTGGATTACAGATAAGCCCTATGCACTACTTTTCCTACCCGGATAATAGGGTTTGCACACTGACAATTCCCCTACAGTACACCTGTTTGGGTTTTCAACGACTTTAAAGGACAATTCAGACTGGACAATTCAAACTTCACAACAGGAACACTTTAATCTGTTTCATTCATTCCCAAGAGCTCTGATACTGTTCAGTATAAATCTTCCATTTAAATGTCTTTATTTTGTTTTGTTTTACATGTATTCACCTTTAAAATGCACTATTAGTGTGCAATTTGGGTTATTGTGTTGTATATGTATATAAATGGTACTGAGGCAATAAAGGTCCCAGTTATTCACTTCCAAGCCAACTCCTTTTGTGAGTCCCCAAAACAAAACCTCCTCCTGAACCTAGTAAGATGTCTAGGGTCTCTATTTGAAGTGAGAGTGTACTGGTCCTGAGTAGAGGCGCTACACAAAACGTGGCGAGCCAGCCAGGAGGTTTAATTCCTTTTATTTTGGAAGTTGAGCAACTGGTGCTTTCATGCCTTTTGGGTCAAATCATTACAATTGTCCATGACATTCTGGGTTGGAGCAATAAGACAACATGGATGTAATCCAAAGTGAAGGTGTCAAAGTACCTAACTCTGTCCTAGTAGGAGGGTTAACAGGCGATGAGGTTGACAATGAGGTTATTGATTACTTAGGGCAGTTTGGTTCTATTGGAAGAGTAATCAAAGTAACTAGCACAGAGGCACAGTTTAAAAACACAGCCATTGTGGAGTTCCAATCAGGTGAACCAGTCCAGTTCCTTAAGGATAGCTTGCCTTGCAAAAGACAAAGCCGTAACCCAAGTGTTGTCCATCATATCCAGCTTCTGTCTGCGCTGTATGCTGCAGACAGGGGTTCATGTTTAACCCATTCTTACCTAACTGAACTGAAAGGGCTTGCTAAACTGAGTGGTGCAGATTTTGAGAAGGTTTTACTAGATGAGCTGGCCAGAATGAAGAAGTCCACTGAGAGTGATCCCGCAGTTGGGCCAAATGTAACAGTGCCTAATCAGAATCTGCAGCTCACTAGTGACACAGACCAAGATGAACCAGCCATCATAGAGCATCAAAGTCCTCTTAAACTGGGCAGTGATTTAACCCACTTGCCTGAGCATGACTCTCACTCATCCTCTCCAAGTGTAGAAGTGACTCCCTCGCACAGAAAAACCACTATCTACTTATCACCTGAACAGCTCACTACACCTGAAGTACAGAGAGTAGTAGTTGAGCATGTCATTAAGAACAATGAAATGCCTTCTCAAGGTCATGCAAAGCTCAGGCCCTTCTCGGGGAAAACCCCTTGCTCTACTTTCGAAGCTGATTATGATACGTGGCGCAACAATGTTGAATTCCACCTCATAGATTGTACCATATCTGACAAACATATGGTAAGGAAAATAGTTGAGAGCCTTCTTCCACCAGCTGCTAACATTGTAAAGCACCTTGGTCATAACGCTTCTCCCCATGACTATCTCAGCCTTCTTGACTCAGCGTATGGTACTGTTGATGATGGGGATGAGCTTTTTGCCAAATTCCTGAGCACAAACCAGAACTCAGGTGAAAAGCCTTCTGCCTATTTACAGCGGTTGCAGATAACCCTGAGTAAAGTCATTAAAAGAGGTGGCATCACTACAAATGATTCAGATCGCCAACTGCTTAAACAGTTTTGTAGAGGTTGCTGGAACAACAGCTTGATCACAACCTTGCAGCTTGAGCAGAAGAAGGACAAGCCACCTTCATTTCCAGAGTTGCTCCTCATGCTACGTACTGAGGAGGACCGGCAAGCGGCAAAGTCCAGCCGAATGAAACAGCACTTAGGCATTTCTAAACCTAAGGCACATTTGAACTCCCTTGAAGTAGGAGAGTATGTCACTGATGATACAGACGTATCAGCTGTTAATGATAGGCTAGTGCCTTTTGATGCACATAAGTTAGAAAGGAAACTTGCAAAGCTACAAGCCCAAGTGGCTTCACTGAAAGCATCAGCTATTGACAGTTCAAGCCAGAACTCTGACAAGCCAAATAAGAAAACCAAACCTAAGTTCAAGATTCTTCCTAAAGAGAAATCTGACCCAAGTGAGACTAAGCCCACTAAGAAGCCACGCCCATGGTACTGCTTCAGGTGCGGCGAGGATGGTCATATTGCTCCCTCTTGCAGCAATGAACCAAACCCTGAACTAGTTGAAATGAAACGTAAGGAGTTCAACCAAAAACTACAAGTCTGGGAGGAACAGAATATGTCAGCTTTAAACTAAAATCAGTTTCTGGGGAGGGACTACCAGGAACTGAAAGTAATCATGAACGTCCCAAACCGGAACCTCAGAGCAAAGTATCTTCTCTCTCTCGTGCAGCACGACCCCAGATTAGGTTACCCAAGGGACTTGTAGGACAGAAATGTACAGCAAATGTTACCGTGTCGGGAGTCAATTGCAGTTGTCTCCTTGACACTGGGTCTCAAGTGACCACAGTGTCCGCTTCATTTTACAACACCAATCTTTCAGAACATCCCATTCAGCCTATCAGTGGCCTGGATGTTGAGGCTGCTAGTGGCCAAAATGTTCCTTACTTGGGATACATACCCATCAGCCTTAAGTTTCCAAAAAGCTTTATTGAAACTGAGCCTGAGGTTTCTAGCCTTGCTTTAGTAGTACCTGACTTACGCTCTAACTGTGACTTGCCTGTGCTGATTGGGACAAATGCACTTGATGTTCTGTACGACGAATATTGTCAAGGTAAAGATCCCAATGATTTGTCGTCGGTCTATGGCTACAGGCAGATCCTCCGTACACTCAAGGTCAGGAGAGAGATAAACCTAGCCGGAAACGATGGCTTTGTAACTCTTAAGGGCAAGGTGCAACACGTAGTACCAGCTCAAGGGAGGGTCCTCCTTGAAGGCTGTGTCAGATCCAGCAGTGCTGGTGAATGTGCCATTGTTGAACAGCCAACGACATCCACCTTACCAGGGGGAATTTTTGTGGAGTGCTGTCTTGTCACTTTGCCCAAGAAGCATCCTCATAGGTTACCTATATGGGTGAGAAATGAAACTGAGCATGACGTAACACTGCCTTCTAGATGTGTCATTGCAGAGCTCCATAGTCCTGCAAAGATATATGACGAATCACCCATTTCAACCAAAAATGATGACACTGTGAAATGTTGTAATGTTACTGCACAGCCAGTTGATGAACCTGCTCACCCAGATTTGACATTTGACTTTGGCAATTCTCCCCTCCCGCAGGAGTGGAAAGAGAGGGTTACCCAGCGTCTAAGTGCCTATGCTGATGTTTTTGCCCAGCATGATTTGGATCTTGGACATGTATCTAAAGTCACACATCACATAAACTTAAAGGACGAAGCACCCTTTAAGCAAAAGTCCAGGCCAATCCACCCAAATGATTATGAAGCTGTGAGGAAGCACTTGCAAGCACTCCTTGATGCAGGAGTAATCCGTGAATCAGAGTCCCCTTATGCTTCACCGATTGTGGTGGTTAAAAAGAAGAATGGAGAGGTCCGTCTTTGTATTGATTATCGTAAGCTCAATGCGTTAACAATACGAGATGCGTACGCACTTCCAAACCTTGAAGAGGCTTTCTCAGCCCTTGCTGGATCCAAATGGTTTTCAGTAATGGATCTCAAGTCTGGTTATTACCAGATTGAGATGGAGGAATGTGATAAGCCCAAGACAGCTTTTGTGTGCCCCTTGGGATTTTACGAGTTTAACCGTATGCCCCAGGGGATCACCAACGCTCCCAGCACCTTCCAGCGCTTAATGGAACGGTGTATGGGCAGCTACATTAGCATTTTCCAATTTATTGATTATTATTGTTTGAGTTCTACGTGTTATATTCGGTCTGCCTCTGAGTCTGCGTCTGTATCTGTCTGTCTGTGGTGTCACCCCATCTGTTTGTGAGTCTGTCTGTTTAGTTCAATGTCTTGTCTGGTTCCATGTGTCTGAGTTTCCTGTTTTATTGTGAAGGTCTGTGTCGTATGTGAGTGTGTTCAGTTTACGTTTCCCCTGTCTCGTCAGCTGTGATTTCTCCCAGGTGTGTTCCCCTCCTGTCTCTCATCCCTTGATTACTGCCATCTGTGTATTTAAGCCCTGTGTTTCTCAGTGTCAGTGTCTGTCGGACCCTCAACAAGCTGTGTGTGGTTTGCCTCTGTGTTGCCAGTGTTTTGTCTCCAGCTCAGTATTTCTGCTACAGTGTTTTAGTTCACCAGCATTTTTGTTTGTCTTTTGGTGAGTTTAGTTTAGTAAGAGGTTTTCCGGCAATAAAGCTGCGCTTTAAGTTGTACTTCTGTGTCTGAGTCCT